>NW_006290680.1:4345389-4346177 GCF_000327345.1 Myotis davidii | reverse complement strand
AGAGACCCTCAGGGTGACACACAGAAATGCATCGGCAGTTTCCCTGTGTGCTTTCTTGAGTGGGATGGCCTATCCCTCGTATGTGGGTATGCGCCTGTGTGTGTGACCGGCCTCAGAAACAGCATGATAGGTCTGTGGAGCCTGTGGAAACACAAACATGGACACTCAGACACAACGTGTCTTTGCACGTATATCCCTGTGTATGCGTGTGTGTTCCTGTGTGTTTTTCTGAGTATATGTGCACTGTATCTGAATAACACAGACACATGTGGGAGACAAACATGTGGGCACATGCTCCGAGAACGCGCGCAGAGCACCTGTATCTGTGTCTGTGTCAGAGTCAGGAGGAAGGGGCACCGTTATTGAGCTGGGAGGGAGAGGCTGGGAGAAGGGCAGCGGCAGGCATCCTGGTCCTGTTGTCTCTGGGTACACAGACCCAGCGCTCCTGTCCTCTCCATGCAGGATGGTGGGGTGTGGGTGGTGCTGCTTTCCCCAGGGGGTCAGCAAGCACTGGGGAAGCCCCTGAGGTATGCCAGCTCATCTCAGACTGTGGGGGGGGTGGGGGAGGGATCTTACGGAAGATCCACCCTGCCTCTAGCAAAGCCACAGTCCCCCGGGTGGTGGCTGATGGGAAGCTCTCCACGATCACCAGGCTGTGGAGCACAGAGAGAAGAGACCCTCCCGGGTCAAACCCTGGCTCCCCCGCTTTCTGGCTCTGCAGATGTGAGCATTCGCTTAACCCCTGAGCCTCGTGTCCTCGCTGTTGAAGCAGGGAGAGCAGGACCATC
>NW_006290680.1:4341254-4345340 GCF_000327345.1 Myotis davidii | reverse complement strand
CCCCGGGCAGACCCTCCTTCTCCAGCAGGTTTTAATTGAACACCTACAGTGGCTGGGCCTGTTCTCAGCCCAGGGGCTTCAGCAGTGGGCAAAACAACCCGTGTCCTTGCGGAGCTTACTGTCTTTGTGGAGAAAGCTGGCCAATAAATCAGGAATGCGCCCTGTGTTTGGAAGAAAGCCACAGCATGGCCACGGGGCAGAGAAAGCCACAGCATGGCCATGGGGCAGAGAAAGCCACAGCATGGCCACGGGGCAGAGAAAGCCAGGGGGTGGTCAGGGAAGGTCTTGGAGAGGGTGATGTGCCATCACAGAGTGGAGGCCATGGATTGAGCTCCTGCCCAAGGGGAGGGAATAGGAAGGGCAGAGGACTGTTTGTCTTCATTAAAACCTTGTTGTTCTCCCATTTTACAGTTGGGGAAATGAGGCACAGAGAGGCTGAGTAATTTGCCCAAAGCCTCACAGCCCATGAGAAAAAGATCCAGGATTTGAACCTGGGTAATCTGGCTTCAGAGACAGTAGCCTCAGTCGATGGTCCTCTGTCGAGGGTGACTGTTGCCCCTAGGGGATGTTTTGCAGTGTCTGGAGATGTTTTTGATTGCCACACTGGATTGGAGGGTGCTACTAGCATTTACTGGGTAGAGGCCGGGGTTACCGTTAGACTTTTACAGTTCATAGGACATCCCTGACAACAAAGCAGTATCCCATCCAAACTGCCCGTTGTGCTGGGGTTGACAAGAGTATGTATCGTCTATAGTAGGTGCTCAATAAATAGTAGCTGCAGAAGAGGAGGAGAAAGGATTTGGAGAAAGTTGCAGGGGAGACATGACTTCCAATTCAAAGGGGAGAGAGAGGCAGTCCATGTAAATGAATCCATCAGGTGAGAGAACACATGTGATACTGATTATGGGGTGGGTATGAATGACAGACTGCCCCCTGCAGGCTGGGTGCAGGTGAGGCCAGTGGTTGGAGGAGGTTGATGGGTTGGGGGTGGGACCAAAGCTGGCCGACACCAGCCCCTGAAATGCTAACCAGATGTCTGGCCTCTCTGTCCTCTCCCACCCTGTGTCTCTCTCCTCATTTCCCTCTGCCTCTCTGCCAAGAAGGGGACAGCCGGAGGCTGAAGGGGGCCATTCAGAGGAGCACGGAGACGGGCCTGGCGGTGGAGATGCCCAGCCGGACGCTGCGCCAGACCAGCCATGAGTCCATCGAGGACAGCATGAACAGCTACGGCTCGGAGGGCAAGTGAGTGTTTGCCCAGCGTGCCCCCAGGCCTCCTGGCTCTCGGTCTTCCCTGGCATGGGGCGGGAGGGTCTCAGACTTTGAGGGGCATTGGCTGAGGGTTCCCACGCCATCCTGTCTTCAGAAGGGAGGCGATGAAGCAAGGAAGCTCTGAGGAAGACCAAGGACAGCCATACTCTGGTGCCTGACTGCCTAGATTTGAATCCTGGCTCCACCACTCACTGGCTGTGTGACCTTGGTCAGGTCATCTCTCTGTGCCTCAGTTTCCTCATCTGTAAAATGAGGATAAATACTAACATTAAAGGGGTGTTAGGAAGACTAAATGGGTTCGTTTTTATAAAAAGAATAGGACTGTGCTCAGCCTCCACCTTGGCTCCCCGAAATTTTGGGCCCTGCCTGCCGGCTGGGGGTCTCTGCTGGCTGAAAGCCTTCCCACCTCCAGCCCCTCCTAAACTGGGCATCTCTGGCCTCTGTGAATGGCCTTGCCTTGGCAGATGCTGCCGTTCCACCCACCCCCTAGGGAGACTTTCCGGAGGGCGAGAAGAGGAGGAGGACCGGCGGAAGGGAGAGGAGGAGGAGGAGAAGGGAACAAATGTTTTCTTTAACCTGAAAAACTTGGCAAGGCAGCAAAACTTGTAGGAAGATATTCTGGGCATCTGGGTAGCAGTGGGTCCCTGCTGAGTTTCAGGGGGTCAGGAGGTTTGAGTCCTAGTCCTGGCTCTGCCACTTACCCAAGTGGCCATGGGCATGTTCCTTGGCCTGTCGAAACAGCAGGAGGCCAGCAAACATTTCGTCCGTTGGTTTGAGGACCAGGTCACGGGAGGGTAGTGTGGTGCCGTGAGCAGCGACAGGAGGTCAAACCCATATTCCCATTTCATAGAACAGGAGATGAAGGCCACTCAACTTTCTCCGAGGGGAGCAGCATGGGAGGGTAATAAAGTTGTTGTGAGGACTAAGTGAGTTAATAAATGTGAAAGCACTTAGAGCAGTAACTGACACATAGCAAGTGCTGTTATTATTCGCAGTCGTGGTTGTTTGTTGTTGACTGAGCTGCTGTTATTTGGATATTTTGCTCCTCAAGGTCAAATGCATCTTAATGGATACATTGAGCCACCCTAAACAAAATCGTTCTATAAAGTGCTTAGCACAGGATAAATGTTGGCTTTATAATTATTAAAAGATTTTAGCTGTGGTCAGCATGGCTCAGTAGTTGAGCGTCGACCTATGAACCAGGGGGTCACGTTTCGATTCCTGGTCAGGGCACATGCCTGGGTTTCAGGCTTGAATCTCCAGTGTAGGGCGTGCAGGAGGCAGCCAAACAGTGATTCTCATCATTAATATTTCTATTTCTCTCTCCCTCTCCTTTCCTCTCTGAAATCAATTAAAAAAAGTATATATATTTTAAAAAGGGGGTTTTGGGTGCATGTCTTGAGCCCAGTTAGGGGAGGATTGGGTGGGTTGGAGGATGTGGGGTCCAGTAGAAGGCAGAGTTTTGCCCGCCTGAGAGGGGCTGAGCTCAGCCAGGTGCTGCCACCCTGCTCAACACCTGGGCAAGGAAAGGAAGGTGAAGGGACAGGTGGGGACCTTGAGCTCTGGTTGGCCTTCTCCCTTTTCTGGAGGTATTTTGGGTACTCGAAGGACCCAGATTCCAGACTCTGAGACAGGAGGGGGTGTGACCATCCTCCTCCTGGGCTCCTGCCAGCCCAGCCCAGGCTTATAGGAAGCCAGTATGCTTGAGCAGCCCCCCAGCCTGTGGCCCTGGGAGCTTCTGGGTCTGTCTGCCCCAGCCACTGGATCACCAGGCTTGTGTGTTCCTGCAGGTGGGCATAGGGCTGCTCCCATGTGGATTTTTATTTCAGCCAATGGGATCAGCCACTTACAGTGTACAAGACAATTGGGCTGTGCACCTTGGGGACCCTGCCTTCTTCTGACGAAGCCACTAGCAGTGGTGAGAACTGCAAAGGACAGGCATAGAGAACTAGGGAAATGTTGCATCCTACCCAGGTCTTGGGGCTGGGGAAGGGGTGCATGTGGGTTGGGCCACTTGTTAGTGAAGATCCTTGGACTCCAGATTATACTATACCAGGTTACAGTGGCTTTGTCCCTCGCTGTTCCGGATATAGTCCCACAGCATCGGCATCCCCTGGAAGCTGGGTGGAAATGTAGCATGTCAGGCTCCATCCCAGACCCTCTGAATCAGTCTGCATTTAACAGGGTCCCCAGGTGGTTCATGTGCACATGAACCCTTTGAGTGCCAACCAGTATCCTAGGAACTGTGCTCAAATTGCCAAGGCATTTTTGCTGATTTTACAGCTGTTTAGGAAAAAAAATTATGAAAATTAGGCAGATAAATGTCAGTGGTCAATTTTAGAACTACAAATATTCGGCATCATAAGTACTCTGCACTTAGGTGCCATCTGTCAATAAAGAGTGAACTACTAGCATCTAATAGTGACACTGCAGGAGGAGCGCGATAGCGCTCCCGGCACTTTTGGGGAAACCTAGGAGGAGCATGATCGTGCTCCCCGGCACTCTAGGGGTGAAAATGTCCAGAGGGAATCATGTGTCCACTTTTGCCACTCTAATCCAACATAGTAGTGAAAGTCCTAGCCACAGAAATCAGACAAGAAGAAGAAATAAAAGCCATCAAAATTGGAAAGAAGAAGGAAAGCTGTCACTATTTATAGATGGCATGAAACTGTATATAGAAAACCCTAAAGATTCCACCAAAAAACTACTAGAACAATCATGATCAGTGACCAATTCCATCACTTCTTTCAAAGTCTATCACAGATTGATGACTGTATCCCTGCCCTTTGGTTCATACAGAGACAGACAAGTGTGAGG
>NW_006290680.1:4325723-4341037 GCF_000327345.1 Myotis davidii | reverse complement strand
TTCCAGGGTGGTTTGATGGCTAAATTATGCCATCAAGGGCCTAGAGTCCCTCCATCGATTCCCTCCATAGGCCTCAGTATGTTGGACTGCTCCTGATTCATCCCTAAAGCTAGGAAGGGCTTTCTTTCTCTGAGCCTCTTTCTGCCTGATTGAAAATTGAGGTTCTGAATGTCAAAGATAGGAGGGAATAGATGTGGGTTTAGGAACCAGCCAAGCTCCCCACACCAGCAGGCCCATCTCCCCCAGACAAAGGACAGGGTTCAAGCCACGATAACAGTATCTCCCTGGACCCCCCTGAATCCTGAGATACTCCCTGGTGACTGGGTTCCTCGTGACCCAAGACATGGATTCGAGTGCAGGTAGGTCACCGGAAGTGATTCCAGATAACTGTGGTGGAGGATCACGTGCGAGAGACAGGGCAGGGGAATACCTGCACCTTGAGAAACCAGCAGCCACTGTGGGCAACCTGAGTCCAGTCCTCATGGGGACTCGGAGCCAGTGAGGAGCATGTGCCTGAGAGTCACCCCGGCAGCGAGGGAGTGAAGTATTTATGCTCAGGCTCATCAGTTACGGCTGCTCTGGTTCACCCTCCTGCCCTTCCTGTGCACAGGGGAGGCCAGAGACAGTCCTCAGGGGCCAGACAAGCGCATGTGCTGCAGTTAGAAGTCAGTGTGACGTGGTGAAGGCCAGGAGATATTGGCGGGGGGGTTGGCAGTCTGCTCCCCTATCTGAGTGCACAGCACCATGTCCTGCTGCCCACGCCAGAAACCTGGGGTTCTCCTAGACGGCTCCCCTTCTCTCACACTCCAGATCCAACCCATAATTGGGTTCTATTCTTTCACTTCTAATTATCTCTTGACTCCACCCATTTCTCCCTATCCCTTCCCCTGTGGAGGAGCCTGTCACTCCTGCCTGGACACTTGCAAGTCCTCCTATGGTCTGAACTCCACAGCCTGTCACTCAGCACTTATTTCCCCTGGCCTCTGCCAGCCTCTCCCAGCCCCCAGCCTTGTGCCACCACTCCAACACCCTGAACCTCTTACACTTCCCAGTCTCACCTCCAGGTCTTTCATTCGTTGCTCCCTCCTCCTCGCACCCCCTTTCCTATCCCTATTCCCACTGCATCCTCTGACTCACCCTCCTTCAGACCTCAGCTAAGAACTGGCACATAAGCTTCATCTCGTGTGCCAGCTCTAGTTAATTGATAGTGGCTCCCTGGAGTGCTGTGTTGAGAAGGATTCTGGAGCCCAGTCAGGCTTGGCAGGTGTGCTGAGGTTGATTAGCAATGTCTGCCCTGGGCGTGGGCAGGGGAAGTGGAACAGCGTGGTCCGCCCTTCCTCTGACTGTATCAGCAGCTTCCAGTTCATCCTTCCTCCATCACAGCACCTACCACTCTGTAGTAATTATCACATGTGTGTCTGTCTGTCCCACTAGACACTGAGTTCAGTGCCTACTCACCAGGGGGCCTGGCCCACAGATGATATGCTGCAAATTTTGTTGAACGATGGGTAGATACCATGAGCCGAAGCATGTACACATTTTACGTTCCCCACTCCTTCCCAGTCTCCATCACACAGAATCGAGGCCTCAGCATCCTCTCGGTAAACCCAATCTCTCCAAGCTGGCAACGAGCGATCACAGAAACGGTATTTTTGTCCTGTCCTGAGGTGTCTGGGTCATCAGCATCCAGCTCCCTGGTTGTCTGGGTCACTGTGCCCACAGCTCTAGAAAAGAGAATGTGAGCTGATGGCAGGGCCACCTGGGCCCCAGGCTCAGAAGCTCATTGCTGCCAAGGCTGTCTGCTAATCACCAAAGACCCAGGAGGCTGGATGGGTTGTCAGAACCCCCAATCATCAAGTCCGAAGGACAAACCAGGTCTGGATGTGGCTGTGAGCTAGGAGACAGGGCTTAATAAGCACTAGTGTTTGATGAGCCTTTGACTATGCCAGATTCTATTCTGAGGCGTTTCTCTTGTTAATATCTACAACAGTACTGAGGGGGCATCCTATCATTATTTATCCCTACTTCACCAAAAAGGAAACCCAGGCTCTGAGAGGTGTGCCTTAACAACTAGTGAGTGGGGAGTCAAGATTCAAATCCAGGCCTGCCTGACCCCAAAGTTTGGACTGCAGATCCCTGTACTCTGCTCTGGGCAAGGCTCTGTCCCCTTAGGGCACATAGAGACAGTATAGCAGACTGGTCAAGAAGATGAACTGTAGCCCTAGCCGGTTTGGCTCAGTGGGTAGAGTATCAGCCCACGGACTGAAGGATCCTGGGTTCAATTCCAGTTAAGGGCACATACCTCGGATGCAGGCTTGACCTTGGTTGGGCATGTGCAGGAGGCAGACAGTTGATGTGTCTCTTTCACATCGATGTTTCTCTCTCTATGTCTCTCCCTCTGCTTTCCAGTCCCTCTAAAAATCAATGGAAAAATATCCTCAGGTGAGGATTAACAACAACAAAAAGAAGAACTCTAGACCAGACTCCCAGGGTTCACACCCTGGGTCTACTACTTACTTGATTTTTCCCGTCTGTAAAAGGGTTATTGGTAATGTGTACCTAACTTTCATTGAGTTGTTAAATGAGAATGAAACACGTTAATGTTGCTAACCTAGTACTATCTGTGCTTGGCTCGGGACAATGTTTTAATAAATTAAAATAAATAAAATCCCTGGCTTCATGCCCATGAGCCATACTCTCATAGCAGGCAGGGGGTGGGGAGAGGAGGGGACAGGCAGGTTCGGAATCGTCTTAAATGCTGGAGAAGCCGCAGTCAGGATTGTGTGAAGCTGTGTGTCCTGGCCTGTAATCAGTTCTGCTACATCGCTTGTTTTGAAAATGTGAATTTGTTCCAACACGATTGAAATATTAGGGAATAATTTAGCATAGCACACATTTTGCCTTTGCTCAGGTACGATTTCATCCACAAGAAATGGTAGGTGAACACAGAAAATTTGCATCCATGTAGGAAAACACAAAACACACACACACCTCAAACATAACCTGCTCCCTCAGCTCCCGTGTGTCATCCTATCCACACCTGGTGTTTCTGTCCATGTTAGCAGCCTTCCTTCCCCTTCACACTAACTCCCAGGCTGCAATCCTTCTCACACTCACCTCCACAAGCAAACTTCAGGGCATCTTCAAAGTAAAGCAGCATATTTATTAAAGTATTTCTGCATTTCTTAACCATTCAACATGTGCAAGACCGTGCTACCATTTTTACTATGTTCCTGTCTTTTTTTGGATGTGATACTGACATAGTATTTGGGTGTTGTGCCATAGCCCCATTTTCCCCATAAGCTCTGTGATTTTTATTGTAGGATTGTGCATGCACAGTAATGTTTAGGAATATATATTTCATGTTATGGCGGAACTGACTGTATGATAGGCTCAGCAAGCCTGTGGGAAGGTGGATGGACAGTGGATGTGTGAGGCAGGTGGTGAATGGATGGACAGAGAGCTCATAAACTGCCCAAGCCTTTCCGAACCAGGAAGACTGTGCAGCCTTTTAATTTTGGATGCAATTGGGACAGGTGATCTATCTGGAAAAGAGTCAAACCCCCAATAACTCAATTACCTCTTTAACCATGGAGAGCATGGAAAATCCAGGGCCAAACAGAGGTCGAGGATTAATAATAAAAGACAAATGGGTTTCAGCTCCTTCAACAAAACTAACAGGATTTGAAATGCAGATAATCTCATTTCACCATTAACACAAGATAAAACGCCAGTAGAGAACGGGTTGCAATCCTGTTTCAGGCCTCTGTGTGCCATGTGCCTCTGGGAGGACCACCTGCTGCAGCCCCCATGCACCCCACCCCAGGCCTGGGCTTGGTCTCAGGCATCCAGATGTTGCACTTCCTAGCAGATCTGGAATCAGAAATGCCAGGAAAATGCCAAAAGGGAGATGAGGCTATTCCAGTCTGGGTAGCAGGCCACAGTATCTCAATCCTTTATTCCATTTGCCAGGTGCTGGGCCAAGCACCTTGCCTGCATTATCTCACTGCCTCTCCCCAACAACTCAGCAAGGCGATTACAACTTATTCCCATCTTCTACGGCTCAGGGAGGGTGCACAGCCCTGGAATTCAGGGTCTATATTTTGCCCGAGTCCAGTCTTAACTACTGTATTTCCCCAGTTTGGGGCCAGCTAAAGGATGTAGCAGTGAACATTTATTGAATTCCTACTGCATACCAGGCAGTCTATGTAGTAGCATGTTTGTGGTAATAATTCAACAAGCTCTTTGCAAATGGATCCAATGAGCAGACATTTTTGGCTCTCACCCATGGAATGGCTGCGCACGGTCCATGAGGTCGATGTGGTCTTGTTTGCAGATAAGATTCAAGTGCAGACACACCAGCACCTGCCAGCAGTTGGCTGGGAGGAGTAGGAGCAGGTCTGACTTTGCATCCACTGCCTTCCGTCCTACTCCTGGAAGACCTCGAGGTGGAGTGGGGTCTCCAATGCAGCCGGCCCTCTGGCCAGCAGGGACCAGCCACCTCTGTATTCTTCCTTCCTCCAGCCCCATGGAGGATGTGATAACCTGTTCAAACCCGTTCAGGGTTTCTGGGGCGTCTGCTTGGTTCCTTGGCAGCCGGCGAGGCACCCTGGGATGGGAAATCAGGCAGCCGCCCAGATATTATAAACAATTACTACTAATTACCAGGGCTGCCAGTTCCCCATTGTCTGCTCACAATCTCACCAGGAACCGAGGAGCATACAATGACGATGTTGGAGGAAACTTTCAATTTCAGGCTCTGCTTAGGAGGCTGGGCCCCTTCAGTCACTTGGCATTTAAGAGGCACTGACTTTTTCCAGACCTTTGGAGCCCCCAGACCCTTCCTCAGATGGCCAGGAGGTTGGGGTGGGAAAGAGACAGGTGTGGAGTGAGAGAGCCTGGGTCTTAGCTGTGGTGCTGTTAATGAAGGGTCTTCGGGTTTGCAAGAATAATAGGTACTCATTTCTATGCGCAGATATTTAAGTTATATTTCCCGTACTTTCTCTGTGATGCTATTGCATAATTGTTGAGCTAAGAGATTCAGGAGCCCGACTTGGATTCAGATGCCGCTCTGCCTCTGTCTGGTCTTCTCCTGATGCAGCGGGAACAGGTGCTCCGCTCGGGGGCAGGGAGGGTCCCACAGCTTCACTTCACAGGATACCTGGCAGCCATTGCTGCAAAGCATCGTGCCTTTGGCTCAGCCCCACCCAGTAAGGAGGATGGCCACGGCCCTCTCTGCTTTCAGATTCCCGGACCTAGCTGGGGTTCCCTGCCCTCCCTCCGCATCGCCGGCCCAGCTCAGGAACCCAGCCTTCCTCCAGGATCCTCAGGCTTCTCTGGCCCTTCCCCTCCCACCCTGACCTCCTCTGCTCTCCCAGGCTGGGGTTTTGTTTGCTTGTTTATTTGGGATCATGTTAAAAGGCAGTCTCTGCTCTCCCAGGCTGGGGTTTTGTTTGCTTGATTATTTGGAGGCAGGGCAGCCAAGTTTTGCACCTATCCTTCTAAGTCTGTTTCTTCTTAGATTTGAAGCTCAAAAGCCAGGAATCTGACTGTCTTATTTCCTGGCTACGGCCTGGATGGGGAAAAAGGGTGGTAGGAAATCATGAAAATGATGCCCGGCCATTGTGACTCAGTGGTTAAGCTTTGACCGAGGAACTAAGAGGTCATTGGTTCAATTCCCAGTCAGGGCACATGCCTGGGGTTGTGGGCTTGATTCACAGTAGGGGGCGTGCAGGAGGCAGCCTATCAATGTTTCATCAGTGTTTCTATCTCTCTATTCCTTTCCCTTCCTCTCTCTAAAAATCACTATAAACATATATACATATATAAATATATGAAAATGAGAAGCATTCAGGCTAAAATGTGAAATTCTTATCCTATAGCAACTCTGCCGATAACTTAAGTAAGAACCGAATTTATTAGAATGATGCTGGGTGTCTCACCTGGTTGAGGAAGAGCTGAGCAGCCAGGACTAGGTTGCTAGTAGTTTGAGGCCCTTTGCGAGGATCGGCCATTCACATGGCTCAGACCTAGGAGATGGGAATTTTATTATTCCCCTTTCAGAGAAAATTAACAGAAATAGGCTTAAGCAAAGGACATTATTCTAGTTGTTGTTGTTATTACTATTGATTTGTGTCACTAAAAAAAAATGATGTAGTTTTTGCTTCAGGCAGAGCTTGATCCAGGAGCTCATGCAGTGCCCCCAGTCTGATGGCTTCATTCATGGACTCCAGGTGGTAGCAAGATGGCTGCCAGAGGCTCCAGTCCGGTTCAGGTTCACGTCTGGTGGGAAGAGAGAGCTTCTCACTCCCTACAGTCCAAAGAAAGCTTCCCAACCAGATTCTTGTGGGCCGAATTGGCCACGCACCTGCCTTTGAGCCAGTCACTGACCAAGGGAAGGATTGGTCAGGATGAGCTCACACCAGCCTCTGGAGCCAGGTCTGCTCCACTCTGTGGGAATCAATACCTTGGGGAGGGGGCTCCCTAAAGGAGATTTGAGATCTTGTTCCCAAAGGGACAGGGTAAACATTGGGCAGCCTACAGCAGCAACGAATGCAGGACCTCCAAGGCCCAGCCACTGGTCCCATGGATCTCGAACTGTCAGGTGTGAGTGACTCTTCTGGGATCATGTTAAAAGGCAGGTTCTGCTTCAGCAGCTGGGGGTGGAGAGGGGCCCAGTTCCGTTTCTGGTGAGCCCTCAGGTGATGCTGGTCCCTGGACCATGCTGAGTGTCATTGAACCATAAGAGCCAGGCACCAACAAGCATCATCTCCCCACGTGCCTACAACCACCTCAAGAGGCAGGTATCACCTTACCCATTTCATGAAGGTGGAACCTAAGGCCGAGCGAGGAGAGATAGGGAGATGGTACAGGAGAGTTTAGGGCCACGGAGATAGAAGGGAGGGAGAGGCAGGGCATGTGTCTGCCTGAGGCGGGTGATGGATGTGGACGGAATCACCGTGGCAGAGGGACATTGTAGAGTTGACTACCTGAGTTATCTGAGTCCTTGGTTGGCCCCTGGGAACAGTTGTTTATATCTCATCCTTTCTTTTTACAGCCTTAACTACGGGGGAGTCTGCCTGGCATCGGATGCACAGTTCAGTGACTTCCTGGGCAGCATGGGGCCAGCGCAGTTTGTGGGCCGCCAGACCCTGGCCACCACACCGATGGGTAAGTGCCCCAAGATCTGTTCCTAAGGGGGGTCCCATGGGAAGGTTTGCATCACCCCTTCTTCCCCTCTGTGTTGGCTGCATTTGCTGGAGCCTGGGCATGTGGTATGGGAGTAATTTGGGGCTGGGAGCAGACGAAGGGGATTTAACCCTAAGCAGATAGGAAGGTCTGAGTCCTTGATTGAACTTTGAAGCCACTTCCCAGTCTCATCTGTTGAGGCCTCTTGCAGGGGACGTGGAGATTGGCTTACAGGAGCGGAATGGCCAGCTCGAAGTGGACATCATCCAGGCGCGGGGACTGACAGCCAAGCCAGGCTCCAAGACACTGCCAGGTGTGGTGTGCCTTCCCCACTGCAAGGTGGGGTGCAGGCTGGGGAGTATGTCTGGAGGGATATATGAGTGTAGAAGAGAGAATATTGAGCCCCACTGTGGAGGACTCCTTTGTCTCAACTGTAGTGACTCACAAAGAACTGGTGACTCAGGGTTTGTTCTGGGGACTCAGTTGAGATTGTCATCTGACCTCGGCTGACCTTGTCAGCACCCCTGCTGACCAAGGTAAGGATTGGTCAGGATGAGCTCACACCAGGCTCTCGAGCCAGGTCTTTCCTGCTTATGATTATATTCTGGTGCCCGGTAGGGTGCTTGGCACGCAGGGGGAGATCAGAAAACATTTGTTCAGTGAATGGGTAGCGATGAATGTATAAGCCAGGAAAGGAGAGGGTGAGTCAGTGACAGAGAAAGGAAACAGGTGAGTACAGAGTGAGCAGGGGAAGGTAGGGGACCTCCTGCGGGGGTGGAATAGGCCCCACCACCCTACCACCCACACCTACCACCGGGCTTGGTCCTGTTGTCTCCTCCCACGGCCCCAAGGGGGCACGCTGATCCCCATTGGTGGTGGGCAGCCTCCCCCTGCTGTGCCTTGTGCCCATCATTGTAGGCCCACACTCCAACTTACCCTCCTGGCTTCTGTTCCCAGCGGCCTATATCAAGGCCTACCTGCTGGAGAATGGCGTCTGCATTGCCAAGAAGAAGACCAAAGTTGCTCGCAAGTCATTGGACCCACTGTATAACCAGGTGCTGCTGTTTCCTGAGAGTCCCCAGGGCAAAGTCCTGCAGGTGAGGGGTGTATGTGTGTGTGTGTGTGTGTGTGTGTGTGTGTGTGTGATTCTCTCTCATCATTGAAGTTTATCCTTAAATCTTTTTCATTTCCTCTAGCATTCCCTATTAGCGGGAGAGGGAGGTGCCCCTGTGTGTGTGTGTGTGTGTGTGTGTGTGTGTGTGTGTACGCACGCACCTGCACACTATTAGCGGGAGAGGGAGGTGCCCCTGTGTGTGTGTGTGTGTGTGTGTGTGTGTGTGTACGCACGCACCTGCACACTATTAGCGGGAGAGGGAGGTGCCCCTGGGGAGGGCCTCACCTGGAGGAGGTAGAGTGCTGTGGTTGATCAGAGCTCTACAACTTGCTGTGCAACTTTGCACAAGTTTCTTTGAGCCTGAGGTTCTTCATCTGCAAAATGGGGACAGTAGTCGTACCTACTAATAATAGTGACAGTAGCAGTGAAATGCGTGCTTTGTGTAAGAAAAGTATTTGCAAGTTTGGCCTATCGTAAGTGCTCTACACGTGGCTCCCATCATCATCATCAACCTCTGGAAGCCAGGGCGTGGCCTGAAGCACAGCGATAATAAACTGGGAGCCTTTTGAGTATCCCGACACGTGTCTGGCCCTCTGGCCGTAAGGAGAATCCTAGTGGTGACTGAAACCTGGAGCAAGAAACAGCCACCCATTGTGGGTACAGGCAGGGACCCGGGGAGACGCCTGCAGAAGCCACGTGCCTGTCCTCGTGGTGCTGTCTTTTGGGCATGTGTGGCTTGTACCTGATTTCTTGCTCCTCACCTGGGCAGGCAAAGCAAATGAGGATGGGGCCAAGGTTACAAATTGCCAAGACAGTGGGACTTTGCTAAGCTGAGAAGCCCAGGTCCTGTCTAGGACAGAGTTTTCAACCTGTGGGTTGAGATCCATCAGTGAATTGTGAACTCAATTTAGCTGGGCTCAACAGTTTTGTGTTTTGTTTTTCAATGGAATGGATAGGAGAGAAAACATTTCTCACTCATAGAAGGTAAGTCTTCTTTCGTGGGACACTCCCTTCAACTGTGAAGCCCATGTGTGCATGGCTAAGCATGATCCCTGTCAAAAATGTTAGCAAAGCCTTAGTTGGTGTAGCTTGGTGTTAGAGCATCAGCCCTAGCACTGAAGGGTCGCAGGTTCGATTTCCGGTCAAAGGCAGGTCAAGGGCACATACCTAGGTTGCAGGTTTGATCCCCAGCCTGGGTTGGGACACATGGCACATGCAGGAGGCAACCAATTGATGTTTCTCTCTCCCTCCCTTAGACTCTCTCTAAAAAAAAAATCCATGGAAAAAAATATCCCTAGGTGAGAATTAACAACAAAAAAGTCTGCAAAAATCCTTCAAATACAATTTAAAACAACCAGAAGGTCATCCAGATACCATGCATGTATCGGCCACTTTTTAAAACTTTGTTTCACACGGAGGGTTCTGGGGCTATGGAAGCAGAGGGCCCACGGGGGAAGCAGGGAGGGAACTCAGGATGTAGGGTCAGCCCTCGACTTGGACTCATGTAGAGCATGAATGGAACACAGAGGGCAAGACTGGAGGCAGAAAGCCATCTAGGTGAACAATGATTGAAGTACTGGCATCAGCATAATAGGGTGAACTTGAGGGATTTTAAGGTTGAGCAATTGTAAGGTGGTTGAATCCACAGGACTCAGAGGTGAATTGGGCATAAGGGTTACCCCAGGGTCTGTTTATGGACCTGTGAGTGGATTGGATGATGGGAACCATTGTGTCTCTTGCCCCACAGGTGATCGTGTGGGGCAACTATGGACGGATGGAGCGGAAGCAGTTCATGGGTGTGGCCCGCGTGCTGCTGGAGGAACTGGACTTGACCACCCTGGCCGTGGGCTGGTACAAGCTCTTCCCCACCTCCTCCATGGTGGACCCAGCCACAGGCCCCCTGCTCCGGCAGGCATCCCAGTTGTCCCTCGAGAGCACCGTGGGGCCCTGCAGTGAGCAATCTTAGTTCCAGGAACAGGGAGGGGCTCCCTGAGATGGCCTGGAGACCACCCAGCCCCGACCTGGGATCCCAGGCCCAGGGGCATCTTGAACAGAGGAGGACGGGGTTCTCCCCCACAGTGGGGAAGCAGAATAGGGAGACCTACCCCCCTTGGACCCTCCTCACCCTTCTTTGCCTCCTATCCCCTGAGACCTTTCCTTTCCCAGTGGGATTGGCTGCACTTTTGACTTGGCCGGTTCTTGACCTGGTGGATGTGGCTGCAATCCGAAGAAGGGAAGACTGAGGTGGCAGAGCAAACCACTCTCCTGCCCCAGACACTATCTGACTGCTCCTCTCTTTGCGTCCTCGGAAGCTCGCTCCCTGGAGCCAAGTCCAGAACCCAGCAGCCATCTCCATGGTGCCAACTACCAGCAAGTGTCTTTCCTGCGGCACCGGGTTCAGGCAGCTACACCTGCCCCAAAGCTGATGGGGCAGCTTTGCAAGGATCCGGAGCCAGCTCCGAGGGGCCCTGAGCCCCCCGCTTAAAGAGGAGCTCCGGCCTCCCTCCGCCTGCCCGTGGAAGAAGCTTTGCCGCAGCCTGTCCAAGTCCATCTGTCTGTCCCCTCCTGCCCGCCTCTCTTCCAGTGGAATTGGGGTCCAGCAGGGACCAAAGGAAAGGAGGAGGTGCCCAGGGCCTGGCACAGACCCCCCGGGGTGCCTTGCTCTGTGCGATTGAAACAAGTTGCTGTGGAAACTGTGGGACTGGAAGGAACTTTGTCATCTGGGTTTTGGGGGAGGAGCTGTGGGACCTTCATTTCTCAGAACCCCACGCCCAGAGGGCTCACAGTCTCTGCATTTTGGGGTGTTGGGTTGGAGAGGGAATCTAAGGAAAGCTGGGGTTGGGATTGGTGGTGCCAAGGTGAGGGTCTCCCAAATAGGAGGATCCCTTCTTGTTGGATGAGGTCAAAAGTCATCCTGCCTATCCCTTTGCCTCCAGGCTAGGGGCCTGGAGAGGCCACAGATCTCCCCTATTTTAGTCTTTTTAAACCATGTGTACTAAGGGCAGCACCCACTGCCCTGGCCTCAATTACCTTGGCTCAAGGAGAGAAAGAGAGGAGGTATGAGTCAAAGAACCGTGAGATTCCTTCTCGAGCAGGGCCTGGGTAGCCGCCTTCCTGGCCCAGCCCTCCCCGGGGCCCACGGAAGCCCTGTTGCATGCTGGGGAGGACTCGGGCTGGCCCCTCTTTATAGAAGCACATTTCTGCCACCTCCCCTGGGAGGCACCCAGCAGTCCACCACCCCTCATTACCCAGTCCCTGCTGTGTAGGGCGTAGTCCAGGTTAGCTGGGTAGTTAGTGTTCTAAGCCCCGGGCCTGTCCTTAGCTCGCACGTAGTTTTCACAGAGTCCCAGGGTGGATGGGGAGGAGACACAAGAACATTCCTGGAGACCACGGTCTCCTTGCTGGCCTGGGCCGTGGCTCAGGAGGCCAGCCCTCCTTCTCCCCCTGCCTTGCCCTCCCCCTGTAGGATTGTAGCTGGAGCTGCCCACTATACTCAGATGTTCGGATTTATTATCCTTGGTACTGATTTTATTTATGAAGCATTCCTGAGGATGTGGGCCTTGGTGTAGGGGGCCTGGACGCTATTAGAAGGGGTGTTTTCCTCTGAGGACGCCCGGCTGTGTCCAGTCCCACCTTATCCCTGGTTCCACGATAGGCTGCTGACCAGGTGATTCTTTCACCTGGAATTCCTTAGCCCCGCCTCCACCCCCACCTCTACTCACCCGCCGCCCCCCAGGCCTGTTTGAGCCCTGGGCATCCTTTAAAGTCTGGTTGAGTTCAGTTGCCTCCATGGAGCCTCTCACACTGCATTAGGAAAGGGTATGAAAAGGCCCCTGAGGCCTTCAGAGCTCCCGGGGTTTGTCGGGGTGGAACCCCAAGACTTGATCAGGAGGCAGCTGGGCTCTGGATGGACTCGCATCTGAGGCCCAGAATCGCCCCTCACTGTTTGTTTGTTTTAACCAGTGTGATTTCTCTGGTGTTCGTTTATTACTCGGCATTTGGAATATTTTGAGCCAGGAGAGCGCCTTCTCTCTCTGCAGCTGTCACCGCTCTGGTTGTACAGGGGTCGTTTTCAAAGACGGGACAGCGCCTGCTGTCCCAGCCAGAGGGAGAGGAGGCTCGGTGCTCCCCAGCCTGAGCCCCCCCTCTGAAGTCTGCACAGCGTTCATAAAGAGGGAGAGCGCTCCAAAGCAATAACAACATCCTGGGGGTGGTCCCCAAGGGCCCCCTCGCTGATTTCCTTGTTTGTTCTGTGAAATCTCAGCTCACCTCCTGGAGGGGTGGGTGGGTGGGGGCTGGAGCCCCTTTTCTTGGTATCATCGTTGTGAGCACATTCCCCCTTCCAAGGGGCTCTGACCCCCCATTTAGCGTGGGAACCACCATGTCCTCACCCAGGGATAGGGGCTTGGGGAGGGGGTGACTATGCTCATTATTAGCTTTGGGAACCTTCAAGGTCATCCTGTCCCCACTGCTGTCAGATCCTTTGCAGCTCAAACTCCCCCATTTGGACAGGATCAGAGAGGGCAGAGTTGGGGCAAATTGGGTGGGGAGGGGCTGGGTCTCTAGGGGAACCGAGTTTATTTTTCAATCTCTGGTCCAAAGGTCACATGCAGAGGTCGCGTGGGGGTTAGTCTTCTCCAGAATCTGCTTTTCATACTAAAGGGAAAGGGGCTTTGGGACCATTAGTAAAGTCATTTCCATTTTACAGACTAGGAGAGAGGCCAGTGCAGGAATTACACCTGGGGTCACCTGTAAGTTCACTGGGCCTCCTCCTACCTGAGGCTGCACTGGAGCCGGGGCAGGAAGACTGCTCAGTAAATCAGAACAGGGTTCCATTGTGCTTCCTTCCTTCACGGGACAGGAGACCATTGCCCCAGGGCATGTCTGCTAAGGAAAGTAGTTGTGGCCTTTAAGCCCTGGGTCATCCACTGCTGCTTGGTTCCATCTCTACGGGCCAGGAATTTTTCTGGGCCTGGGTTTGGGGAAGAGGGTTTGCCATAGAGATCTAGCTCTCCTGGGGTCTGGCCCAGCTGACAGGATTTGGTCCAGGCCTTGGTGACTGGGTGGGGGCTCCTGCCGAGGGGCCATAACCCTCTAGGACCAACTCGAGGAAGGTAAGAAGCTCACTTCCTGCGGGGGCTGCGTGGGTGTGAGGCTGCTCGGGTACACCTCATCTCAAGGAGAGCCTCACACCTTCAGATGTAATATCTGATCTTCCTGTTGTTTTTGTTTTCAAAGTGCTTTTACCCTTACAGGATCCCCTGGGCAGTAGGTGGGGGTCCCTTATCAGCCCCATTTTAAAGAGGGGGAAGCTGAGGCCCTGGGAGGGGAAGGTGCCTGCTAGGGTCCCACTGTGAGTTAGTGGCTGAGCACAGACTGGAGCTCAGTCCTCCCAACAGCTCAGAGCTCTTTCTTCTGCGCTGGTAAGTACAGCAGTTTCGGGGGTGGCTATGCACTTTACAAGCTGATTCACCCTCCAGGTCCTTAAACCAGGAGCTCCCGGGCACACTTCGGTGTTCAGAACAGCACGTAGCCCCCTTCCCCTTGGAGCACAGCTGTTGCGTCAGGCAAGGCCACCTGTGTTTATTTATTGAGCAGCAGCGTTGTGCCAGGCCCAGGGGACCGAGCCATCCCCGTTTCCCTTGAGGACCCCCACAGCCCTCAGGGAGGGCCCCGTGTCTGTGTGGCAGCACCTCAGTGATGGGAAGCTTTCATGTCCATGAGCTCATCTGACTCACAAACCCCGTAGGGAGGCTGGTCGTGCCCATTTTACTCATGGCTTCTGTGAGAGCAAAGTGGAGACTCGAACCCAGGGCCTCAGACATCAGCTCTGGAGCCCTTTCACTCTTCAACCGCCTCCTGAGGGGGTGGCAGGAAGGCAGGACCCGGGTTCCTCAGGCTGAGGCCTCTCCACCCACCAACCTTCCCTTCATTCCCTCTCCAGGAGCGGGAGCCGCTCGGGCCTTTGGGGAGGGAGGGTTTCCGGCCCCTGGGTTGGAGTGGGTCACGTTGCATTGTGTTCATGACCATGTAGCTCATGTTGACAATTAAAGTTTTTGGCTTTTCTAACTTGTCTGGCTCTGCTTTGTGTTGAGGCCGTTCTATCTGGGAAGCTACGGGCAGCTGTTTTAAGGAGCTGAGTCTGCAGGATGTCGGCATGTCCCACCATGGCCTTTTGTGATGCCCCCTTGGTCCTGTCCCGGGGCCCCTTCCAGGGATGCATAGGAGGGAGCAGGATTCTAGGTGAACCCAGTCATTTTACAGATGAGATTTAACAGAGGATCAGATAGGGGATGGGATTTACCAAAGTCACATTGCGTGCCGGTGTCTAGCAGGACCCAGATCTCACAACTCCCAGACGAGAGTTTGTCTCACAGCAGTCCGTCACGTCCAGGTGGCCTCAGTGACGTGGTGGGTGTCAGCACGGCCCCCTTCTCCCAAAGTGGCGCTGGCCCAGGACCAAGAGCATCACCCAGGGTGGGGAGAGTGCGCCGCAGTCCCACCTGGGCCAGTTCCTCTCTATGGGCTGAGCAAGAGAGCGAGACCATCTAAGCAGGGCAGCGATTTGCCCACTGGTCCACGCTGGGCAGCAGATGGGGCCTTCCAATCAGTCCACATCCTCCCTGGCTTCTCATGGTGTGAGCAGCTGGCCTCACGGGTAGGAAGCCAGTCACGAAAACCGTGCATTTTCCCTGCAACATAAAAACCTGCCTCCTCCGCAGCGGGACAGCCACCTGTGTCCACTCCAGAGGGCCAGATAGTGTGGCCACGCCTTCCTAAAACAGTTGGGACTGTGGGGACTTGCACCTCCTGGGTGACTTTAGAATCGTAATTGTGCTTATGACACGACTTTAATATATTTTTGGAGGTGAGAGAGGGGCTAGCCACAGAAGGGAATGCGAACCTGCTTGTGGCAGAAGATGGCATTGCAGCCGAGGCCCCTCACCCCTCTCCAAGCTCTGGGGAGAGTGGGGCACCGACAGTTAACCCAAACCCTCGACCCCAACGGGGG
>NW_006290680.1:4321140-4325314 GCF_000327345.1 Myotis davidii | reverse complement strand
AGCAGGAGGCGCCGCACCAGCGCATTCAGCCGCTCGCCCAGGCTCTGGAAGGTGACCAGCGTCAGGGGGATGCCCAGGAGCGCGTAGAACATGCAGAAGACCTTGCCCGAGTCCGTGCCGGGTGCGGCGTGGCCATACCCTGGAGGGAGAGTGGAGGGGGAGGGTCGGTGAGTACCTGGCGCCATCTAACAACACGGTGGCCCTCGGCCTGCCTGCCGGCCTCCCATCCCCCAGAGTGGGCTGAGCAACTTGACAATGCTCAACCTATCTAGCACATCCTCTGGCTTCCAAACCTTGCACGGCTATCCGTTATCACCCCAAACTGTAAACAACCCCAATGTCCCTGGACTGGAAAATGGATAAATAACCCGAAGTGCATCCATACAGTGGAATTCTTTGGAGCAATAGAAGGGAATGGACTGCGGTTATCTGCAGCAACAAGGGACGAATCTCACATGTATTATGCGGAAGCCAAGCTCAAAAGGTACAAACTGTATGATTCCAGTTAAATGTTTCGCTGGCAAAAATACGATGGAGACAGAGAGCACATCTGTGGTTGCCAGTCATTGAGGCGGAGGAGGGGTTACCTACCGAAGAGGGGGTGACAGGACTTTGGAGGGGGATGGAGAGGTTCTGTCTTGATTTCAGCTGGCCCGACTTGATTTGTCAAAACCCACAGAAGTATGCACTGAAAGATGGTGAGTTTTACTGTATGTACATTGTGTTTTGATTTTTTTTTTAAGGTAAAATCTTCCGTGGCTCCCAGTACTCACAGGGTAAAGAACTAGTTCTCACATAGTGTCTGAGCTCCTTTGTGATCTGAATCCCCATCACCTCTCCAGACCCCACGCTGCTTCCCCAGCCAGCATGACCCACCACCTGCCTTTTCTCCTGTCTAAAACAGGGAAATCATTTAGAAAAAGAAAATGCAAAGGACCTGTGACAAATGAGATATTAGGGGAGGGAAAGTGGGTATAGTGTGGTGATGGTAGGAAGAGGGAGAGACGAAAGGACACCACCACCACCACCACCACCACTACCACCCCGTTGCCCTATCTGCCCTGCCCCAGGCCACTCTTCTTTCCCAAATCTGCCCCAAGCCCCTTGAATAGATTAGGAGTGAAATTATACAATGGAAACTGCAGTGAAAAAAATATGGGAAAATATCGCCTCCCCTCCTCCTCCTACCACCACCACCACCACCACCACCACCACCCCGTTGCCCTATCTGCCCTGCCCCACGCCACTCTTCTTTCCCAAATCTGCCCCAAGCTCCCTCTCACTCAACACCTCTTTAGTCTGGTGGAGCGATTCTCCACTCGGTCCCCTCAACTGGTGTCGGGCACCTGAGACAAGTGGATATGTGTCTTTTCCAGGAGAGGGGAGTGAAGGCTTTCATGATATTCTCAAAGGGCCCCGTGACCCAGGAAAAGTCAGGGAGCCCTTCCCCAACAGAATATGCCCCCTCTAGCAAACTGGCCCCATTGGCCAGAACGTAAAATACCAGGCCCTTTGACTTAAGCAATTCAACGGTGAGGAAGTTAGTCCTCCAAAACAGCAGTCGCCAACCTTTCGGACCTCACGGACCACCGGTTGGCGACCCCTGCTCCAAAACACATAGTGATGTATGCACATTGTTATCATTAAAGCATTGTTGCTCTTGGTGAAAATTTTGGACAACCCAAGTGTCCATCAGAGGGGCCTGGTTAAATAAATCACGGTGCCATCCAAGGGATGTAATACTACACAGCAGGTTCCAGCCAGGGGTGATTTTGCCCCTGAGGGGGCATTTCGCAATGTCTGGAGACACTTTTGGTTGTGACAACTGGGAGGTGGTGGCTGCGTGCTACTGGCATCTTGTGGGTAGAGGTGGGGTACTGCTAAGCACTTGCCATGCACAGGACAGCCCCACAACAAAGAACCCTTCAGTCCAAAATGCCAGTTGTGCCAAGGCGAGAGGAGCTCCTATGCGGCCATGAAAAAGATGACACAGTGCTTGAGGGACTGATATAAAAATATCACCAAAATGTGGTGTGGGGTGGAAGTAGGTTTATGGCGGTTAGTACTCGAAACACAGTTTATTCTTGTATTACTATTCGTTAATTATTGCATTGTTTTCCATAAAGACAACTGTAAACGTTCTTTTGCCCCACTCTGTATACAAGTTAAAAAAGCAAGAAACAAAACAGTGTGTATATTGTCATGTCTATGTAATGTGTGTGTTTTAAAGGAATATAGAGGCAGAGACTATATCTAGGAGGACACACAAGAAACCAGTAACTATTTAATCTAGGGAAAGGAATTTATGGGCTGAGGGACAGGGTAAGAGGGAGACTTCCTTTTCATTTTATACCTTTTTTGGACCATGTAAGTGTGAAGTGTGTACATATGTAATTTATTCAAAATACCAACACAATATATGTGTTTAAAGACCTTCAGGTCCACTTCCCCTTTTCCAATACGTGGCCCTGTTATTGGGGCAGCGAGGGCTCTGCCCACCACCAGACTGTGAGCTCCTTGAGGCCAGAAGCCATGCCAGTCACTTCCCTGTGTCTCTAGTCACCAGTGCCTTTTACAGATGCTGGCACAGGCTAAGGGGTCAACAAAAATTTAATCATCAATAATAGTAACGAAACCAAATTGAAGGGGGTCTGAGACAGAGGAGCCTCTTTAGGAGTAAGAGGCCAGGTAGGCTGTTTCCAGCTATTTAGGGCTACGTCGGGGTTTTGGCAGAGAGTGAAATGATAAAGATAACTAAACATGCTGGGTACTTTACATGGGGTATCTGATTTAACTCTTTCCGTGCCTGTACGAGATGACATTATCCCCATTTCACAGATACGGAAATTAGGATTAGAGGAATGAAGCTGCCCAAAGGCCACCAGGCCTGAGCTCTGAGCCTCTATCCTCCATTGCTTCTCAGTGCCTCTCTCCTGTCCTTGCGGTGCTCACGCTCCTGGGTCCCGGGTTATCTGCAAGGCGGCCTTATGCAGCCTGCACCACACAGCGCCCCCAAGTGGCCAAAAAGGCAAAACTCCGGTTTCCCTCTTTAGTCCCTTCCCCAGGCTCCCAGATGCATGGGGGCAGGAGGGTTAGAGAGGCAGGTAGGGAGGAGAACTACCAGGAGAGGAGGCCAAACACAGCTGGGAGGCCTCCAAAGAATGTGCAGGAAAGCAGAAGAGATGGATGGGGTCCCACACCACCGGGAACAGAGACGGGGGAGGTGTGGGGGGGGGTTTAGACTGAGCCAAGATAGAGAAGCAGGGGTGCCCGTGTTGACAGAGGGCATAAGGGCTGAATGGGAGCTGGGCCCACAGTTGGCAAATAATGAATTGTCATTATTACTAATTACCAGTGCCTATTTAGCCTCAGGCACTGTGCCAAGCATTTTACATGCTTGACCTCATTTAAACCTGGCAACTGCCCAGTGAGGCAGGAACAATTGCATTTCGAAGTTGAGGAAACCAGGGCTCAGAGAGGTACAATCAGTTACCAGAGAGGCAGGACGGCGATAGCGATGAGAACATGTAATCGCAGAACTTGGGTTTTAACGCCACTGCCAAACCCACAAGCTCACATTCACTTGCAAGAACATTATAGAGACATTTCCTCCAAGGCCTGGGCTTCCACGGGGGCACCTGCACACCCACAGCGGGGGCCCAGGAGTGGCTGGCACCCAGCTCGGAGCCCTGCAGAGCCTGCTTCTCTCCTTTCCTGCTTCCCCAGGCTTAGGCTCCACAGGTACCAGCCAGGCGGTGGCCATGGCAACGGAGAAAGTGCTCTGGATCCCCGAGGGTGAGGTCCAAAGCTGTGGTCATCCGTCATTCTTTAACATGTATTTATTGAGTGTCTACTATGTGCCAGACACTGGCCATGCTGCGGTGACTAAAACAGACCAGGTCTCCGGTCTTATGAAGTAACGGAATGACAACGACAATACAGAAACCCATTTCTATCTTTAGTGCTTTCTATGTGCCAGGCCCCCTGCTGAAACTTTCTGCACATATTATTTCCTGGATGATAATGATCTCACCACCGCCTGAGTTAGTGCTGATTAGCACCCCCTCCTTTAAAGAGGAGAGAAGTGAGGCTCGGAGGTCACACAACTTGTCTCAGGTCACACAACTAGTGTGGTGCAGCCAAGGAAGCAACTTCAGCCGCTGGGGCTCCCAGG
>NW_006290680.1:4320707-4321060 GCF_000327345.1 Myotis davidii | reverse complement strand
TCCTGCGCGCCAGCCTCTTGGCACATTTGACCTACTGACTCCTCCCAGCCCAGCCTGCGAGGAATGACAGCCCTTTCGGCACGGGGAGACAAGGGAGGCTCGGTGAGCCGCCGAGGTGACTCGTCCAAAGTCACCCCGCTGGGCAGGGACCGAGGCGGGATTCAAACCCAGGGGACAGCGGGCCGCTCGGGATGGAGCGAGCGCCCAGGGGGCTCCGGAGCGCTCACCGATGGTGGTGATGACAGTGATGGCGAAGTAGAAGGAGCCCGCGAACTTCCACTGGCGGCCGGCGCGGTGCGGCTCGGCCTGCAGCGCCAGGCGCTCCAGCTCGCGGTAGTCCTCGGCCGAGAAGC
>NW_006290680.1:4310232-4320652 GCF_000327345.1 Myotis davidii | reverse complement strand
AGAGCCGCCCAGCCTCTACCACACATCTGCCTTTGTTTACCCGCTGGCGCCCTGGGGCTAATGTGTCTGCAAACAGTGGCATCTGGAGCAAAGCGCCCAAAGCCTGGGTCTGCAAAAGTAGTTGGGGAAGGCCTTCCTGCAGGGTGACTGGGCAGAGAGCATCCAGGCAGCAAGTGCAAGGGGGGAGGGAGGGAAGGGTTGGAGGAGGGGGGAGCCGAAGGAAAACAGAAAGGCAACTTCACACAGGCCCTTATATGGATTTATTCTTCAGTATAATTGGAAAAGCTATAAACAGGAAAACAAATACACCAACGATCGGATTGACATTTTTAAAAAGAGCTTTGCTGGCTGTCCTGTGGGAAAGGGAAGAGGGCTGAGTGGCCAGTAGCCCTCCACTCTTGTAGTCCAGATGTGTGCTGAGGGCGGCCTGGACTCGGGGCACAGCCCTGGAGACGGAGAAGCTGATGGACCTGAGATCTGTTAGGGAGGTGGAGCTGGGTACACATTTCCCAGCCTCACTAGCACTTAGAAGCAGTAGCCAATGGGATGTGGGCAGCAGTGGCCTGTGTGTGCCACTTGCAGGCCTGGCCCATAAAACCCCCTCACATGCCATGCTTCACTTCTCTGTCCCACCTGCAGGTTGAATGCAGTCTTCAGAAGAGGACAGAGCCACAGGGTAGAAGGAGCCTGGGTGCCTGAATGACATTTTGCAAAGCCATCTCCCATCGCGAAGGCCTATTCTGAACTTCTGTTGTATTAAGCTCCAGTGTTATGGGGTCAGTCTGTTACTGCAGCCAGTGTTACCCTAATGAACGGAGCAACAGGACTTGCCGGTAGCTTGGGTGCGGAGGGCAAAGGGGAACTCAAAGATAACCCCTGGGTCTTTGACCTGAACAGCTGGGTGCTTGGGAGCCTTCCATGGACTTCACTCACTCTCCAAGAAATCCACTCCAGGCCCCAGCACCAAGATGACACTCATTTCAGAGTATGGCTAGGTCTTCGTGGAGATTCTGGGCAGAACACCAGGCCTCTCCTGCAGCTGTCTGGAGCTCCTGCATCCCTGGCATCGGCTGCAGCCTTGGCATGGATCACCTGCTCCCCATCACCGCTCCAGCCTGTCTCTCCAAAGCCCCTCTGCACTGAATTTTCAGCCCCTCACACAGTCCTGCTCTGCTTGGAATTGTCCTCTCCCCATCCACTCAACAGCTAGCCTTTATTGAATGCCTGCCCGGGGCCAGACACAGATGGAAGCACTTTACCAGGATTAATGCCCTTAATTATCACAGTCTGTTGTGCTGTAGGTGCAGCCGCTCACGCCCTATTTATCCTCCTGCTCCCAGTTTACTTGAACATCTCCCTTCCTAACTCCTCCCAGCAGCCTCTTCCTCCTGCCATCTTGTATCCCTCACACTGCATTGTGATTCTTGCATCCCATGCTTATGTTCCCTCTGAAGACAGGTATCTTGGTCACCTCTGTGTCCCCAGCACCCCGGATCTGGCACAGAAAACACACCAGTGGCCTGTGGAAAAAGGAGCAGTCACAGCATGTATTTGTAGAGGCTAAGTGTGGACCGTACACCTCGACTGCCTGGCTTCATAGCCCACTTCTGTTTACCAGCTGTTTGAAATTAATGCCTCAGTTTTTCCACCAGTAAAATGGGGTTTAAAAAGTTCCTATCTCATTAGGTGCTATAGTCAGCAGAATATTGGCCTCTCAGAGATGCTCATGTCCTATCCTCGGTACCTGTGAATATATTAGGTTACATCACAAAGGGAATTCAGGTTGCAGATGGAATTAAGGCTGCTAAACAGCTGATCTTGAGCTGGGAGATGATCCTAGATTAGCTGTGTGGACCCGACGTAATAGCAAGTGTCCTTATGACTGGAAGATGGAGGCAGGAGTTAACCAGAGAGATGCAAGTTGAGAAGGACTCTGCCTGACGATGCTGGTTTTGAAGATTGAGGGAGGGGCCACAAGCCAAGGAGAATAGGCAACTTCTAGAATCTGGAAAAGGCAAGAAAATGGACCCCTCCCTAGAGCCTCCAGAACGGACTGCAGTCCTAGTCGATTTTAGCCCAATTCCACCTGTTAGACCTCCACCCTACAGGACGGGGAGATAATACATTAGTGTTGTTTAGGCTGCTAAGTTTGTGATAATTTGTCACAGCAGCAACAGGGAACTACAGTGGTTGTGAGGATGAAATGAGCCAGTAGATGTGATGCTCTGAGAGCAGTGTCCAGCCCTGAAGACCTGTCTAGAAGTGTTAGCCACTATTACCGATATCACAACTGAGCAATGGCCTGGGCCCGTAGGGACACGGCACCCAGAGCCTGCCCCTACTTTGTTCTCCAGCAGAATTAGGGCCTAGTACCTGCGGGGGTGGGTGGACAGAGCCTTGCACCCCATTACTCCCTGGAAGCTGGACTACAGCCCAGTGGCCTAGAAGCGGGGTGCTGGCACTGCTACCTCAGCCTTATTTTTAGCAATGGCATCAGCAAGTTTGATTTTCTGATTCCCTTCCAGACTTCAGAGGAGCAGAACCCAGGCTACAGTCCCAGACCCGGGTGGGTGGGGCACCAGGGACCTACAGCCCCAGAGGGGCCTGAGCAGAGCTTGTTGGGACCATGTGGGGGTGGGGAAGGCTTGTTCTTAGGATCAGGCTTACACCGAGGACAGTTATTGAGGTCCCGGCCATGAACATCGCTGGAGGCAATGAGACCTGGATTCGAATTCCAGCTCTTCCACTTTCTAGGTAGGTGTCTGTGGATAGAACACTTCTGATTTTCTGTGCCTTGGTTTTCCCATCTGAGAAATGGGGTGATAATGATGCCTGCTTCCTAGGACCATGTTGAAGATGATATAAGTTTGTCACATTCCATGTGCCTGGTAGGAAGTCGCCACTTCTCCCCTCTCTCCACCCCACTCCTGTTTACAACGGTCTGACTACAGATGTCAGGAATTCACTTCCAGCCCTGGCTGGTTCAGCCCCGTAGCCCGAAGGATCCCGGGTTAGAGTCCAGTCAAGGGCATGTACCTCTGTTGCAGGCATGACCCCTGGCCCGGGCTGCATGCAGGAGGTAACCAATCAATGTGTCTCTCTCACATCAATGTTTCTCTGTGTCTCTCGCCCTCCCTTCCACTCTCTCTCTTTAAAAAAAAAATCATTTCCATAGCAGGGGCATAGCTAAAACTGGTGAGCACTTGTCCTTGCACGGCACACTCACAGACATGACGATGGAGCCCTCATTTCCCAGAGCAGGAAGCAGAGGCACAGAGAAGAGGCCCTGCCTGCCAAGTCCTCAGAGCCGGGCAGTGGCTGAGCCAGGACTTGAACTCGGGGCTGTGTGGCCAGCACAGTCATGATCCTTCCAGTACACGGCCCCATCAGGCAAGATGCCGCTGGCTTTATCACCGTCCTGTCGCCTCTCTGGGCCTCACTTTCCTCATCTCTAAGATGGGACCGAGGGGTGCTGGCTGGTTGTCCCCCCACAATTGTGAGGACCTCGTGACATGCAGCTGAGAGGTGCTTTGTCAGATGTGCCGCTGGGGAGGGGTATTATTGGGGCCATGGGGGAGCTGTCTGGGCCCGCCAGGCAGGTGACTCTGCCCCGTGCTTGGCATTTTCCGTGTGGCGGCTCTATTTTAAGCCAGAGGAGGCTGGAGTTTGTGTATGTGTGTTACTCAGCTTGGAAAACCATCAGCTGTGCAGGCACCAAAAACAGCAACACCCGGAGGCACCCCTGCAGCTCCCCTCCCTCTGCCTCCTCCCCTCTCCCTCCTTTGGGAACCTGAGAGCCTAGTGATTTTCCTCTGTTGTTCCTGCCGGAGGCACACCCGTGATCTCCCCACGAGGCCTGGGATCGTCTTCCACAGCTCAAGGTTGTCTGCGTGGAGGCCAAGGAGACAGGTGATCCCAGTCCCCATCGGGCCCTGGCCACCTGAACGCCCTTTACATCCCCTGTGAGTCTCGACCCTCTGAGAGCTGTGTGAGCCAGGCCGGCTTTGCCGTCCCCACGCCAGGGAGAGGAAGCGGGCTCGGAGAAAGGGGACTGTCACCTAGGACGGCACGCGTAGGGTAGTGGCGAGGAAAGGACGTGAGTGTCCGGGTGAGTCAGACGCCAGCTCTCTCACGGAAGTGACTTCACCTCTCTGAGTCTCGGTTTTCTCATCTGTGACACTGGGGTAAAAATACCCGCCCAGCAGCGTTCCTGCGGGGATTGAATGAACGTATGGAGGAGTGCTCAGCGCGGAGTAGGTGTCAGCAAATGTTAGTACACTGCCCCCGCCCCCCCCCCAATTAATGTCTTCTTTTATTTGTCCACACTAATTCCCCAAGCTTACTGGACTCTTTTCCTTTTTTAAAACTGATTTTAGAGAAAGGAGGGGAGCAAGGGAAGGAGAGAGAGAGAGAGAAAGAGAGAGAGAGAGAGAGAAGAGAGAGAACGAACGATATGACAAAGAAACATCCATCAGCTGCTTCTTGCATGCACCCCAACCAGGGATGGAACCTGCCACCTTTTGGTGCACAGGATTATGCTGCAACCACCCAGGGCTTCCTGGATCTGCAGGCATTGATTGTTATAGTTTGAATATAGTTCAGTCATTTTCCCAAAGGCCAGAGTGAAAATTAACAATGTTCCCCAATAAGGTCTCTCTCCGAAAAGAATGTGTGTTCTTTTTAACAAATTTTGTTGACTTCAGAGAGGAAGGGAGAAGGAGAGATAGAAACATCAATGATGAGAGAGGATCATTGATCAACTGCCTTCTGCACGCCCCCCACTGGGGGTCAAGCCCACAGCCCAGGCATGTGTCCTGACTGGGAATCAAACAGTGACTTCCCGGTTCATAGGTCAACGCTCAACCATTGAACCAAGCTGGCTGGGCAAGAATGGGTTATTTTGACCTCAGGGGACAATAGGTACCAGCTCCTTTGAGATGGCAGCTGCGGTCTTTCGGCAGCCTGAGTATCACTTAGGGCTGTGGCTCGCAAGAAATTAAAAGGTGCCTTGTGCTGACTTAAATAATGTTATTGGCAGGATATGGGGTCTCCCAGGATCTTCCAGGCACTGGATGGCAAACTGTAGGGTTTGGGGCACCCAGAGAGATGGAACCTTGGTTATCGCCAGGGAAACACCATAGCCATGCTCAGTATGAGGGGCACCATTGTGTGAGGATATTATTTGGGGGACAAAGGACAACTGTCTGAGGATGACCCTGTCCCTGGCTGTTGGGCAGGCCAGGGATGCTCAGAAAATCCCTGATGTGTTTGTGGCCATTTAGTTGGAACCCTGGGAGTTTGTTCTTCCACCTCCCGAGGACGGGTGTCATCGGGTTAATGGAGATAGTGAAGCCTTTATTCTGGTTAATATTTAAAAACCTATATGAGTATGGGGGTGGTTAGTAAACCATTCTCCTTACTTTTATGTATTACCTAGCATTTCATCCCCATGTTTTTCCCTGCTGCTCCTTTGGTCTGAGTGGGAGGGAGACGCTGAGGGTTGGAGTGAATTTGAAGGGCATTTACGGAGCAGTTACTATGATCCAAGCAGGGAGCTAGGTGTGCAGCAGGCGTCACTTGAGGTAACCCTCACGGCATGAGGCACTTTGAATCCCACTTCACAGAGGAGGATGCCGAGGCTCAAAGGGCTGTGGAGATTGGCTTGCAGTCACTCCGAGGGAGGGAGCTGTCTTGTCCTGCTGCCAAGTTCCTGCTCCTAAAGCCACACTTCGCTGACCCGGGGAGCTCAGCGGTGGCCGGCACATGGCAGTCCGTGCTCAGCCACTGCTGGCAGAGCCTGTCCCGTGCTCCAGGCAAATACTGCATTGGACTCCAGAGATGTCTGAATATCGTGATTCAGGGAGTAGGGTTTGCATTTCTGGAGGCGTCATGGCTGCAAAGGGTCAAAACAGAAATAAAAGCGCCTGGGACCTTGAGAAAGGTATGTGCTAACGTTAGTGTAGCACAGAGCTGGTCTGGCTGATATGGTAGCTACCAGCCATATGTGACCATTTATATTTAAATTCATTTGAATTAAATTAAGTTTTAAAATTCAGGTATCCAGTCACACGAGACACATTTCAAGTGCTCATGTGTTAGTGGCAGCAATAGGACAGCTCCATCGACATGGAAAGTGCGATTGGACATTGCTGGCATCAAGAGTAGACTTAGTCAGATGGCTCAGTTGGTTGGAGCATCGTTTCATACACCAAAAAGGTTGTGAGTTTGATTCCTGGTCAGGATGCATACCTAGGTTTTGATCCTCAGTCAGGGTGTGTACAAGATGCAATGATCAATGTTTCTCACATCCAGGTGTTCCTCTCTCTCTTAAAATCAAACATTTCTTTGGGTAATGATTACACACACACACAAAATGAATTTAAAAAAAGGAGTGGCCTGGCCAGTGTGGCTCAGTGATTGAGCACCTATCTATGAACCAGGTCACAGTTTGATTCCCAGTCAGGGCACATTCCTGGGTTGTGGGCTCTATCCCCAGTAGGGGGTGTGTAAGAGGTAGCCGATTGATGATTCTCTCTCATCATTGAGGTTTCTATCTCTCTCTCCTTCTTCTCTGAAATCATTAAAAAAAAAAAAAAAAAAAGCAAAAAAATAAAAAAAGCGTTTAAAAAAAAATGTATTTTATTGATTTTTTACAGAGTGGAAGGGAGAGAGATAGGGAGTTAGAAACATCAATGAAAGAGAAACATTGATCAGCTGCCTCCTGCACATCTCCCACTGGAATGTACCCGCAACCAAGGCACACGCCCTTGACCGGAATCGATCCTGGGACCCTTCAGTCCACAGGCCGACACTCTATCCACTGAGCCAAACAGGTTTTGGCTATATATATATTTATAATTTTTAAAGAGTGCACTTTGTCTGGTTTTGAATTGTGGTTCCACCTCTTCCCTACTGCTGCCCTGGACCTCAGTTTATTCACCTATAAAATAAGGTGACACTCCCATAGAAGTGCACATGTCCATTGTAACTGGACCAGGGATTAGTCCCTGAACGAAGGAAGCAGGGATTGTTGTGAATGACACGCCTGAACGTTTGCCTGTCTGTTCTTTGAGTGTGGGGTTGATTGGCTTTTCACCTTCTCCTCCTAACATAACCTACACTCAGAATTTCCCTCCTGATTTCCAGTTTGGGTTTATTTTAAGTAGAATGAGGATTGTGTAGCAACTTGAGGGCAGAATCCCCCTAGATTCTCATAGTAATTTTTTCCAGGTCTTCTGGAGTTGTTTCTTCCATGCCTAATTTGACAGTATCTTTTATTTTTATTTTTTAGCAATTCATCTTTATTGAGTTTCCACAAAAACAAATCTCTTTTTTTGCACTCAGATCCCATCAGCTTATAAACTTCTAATAAAATTATCTCAGTATAATAACGAGTGTGGCTGGTACAATCTGGTTTGAGAAGAAACCCAACAGATTCTTGGCAAATTTGTCTTAGCTTGGGCTGCTATAACAGAACACCACAGCCTGGTGGCATCAATGGCAACGTCCATTTCTCACATTCCTGGAGGCTGGACGTCAGAGATCGAGGTGCCAGCATGGTCAGGTTCTTGGTGAAAGCCCTCTTTCTGGGTTACAGACAGCGGCTTCTCATTTGCACCTCACATGGTGGAGAACAAGAGGAAGCAAGCTCTCATCACATCTCACCCTATAAAGGCACTAATCTCACTCATGAGGGGTCCACCCTCATGATCTAACCACCTCCTATACCATCACCTTGGGTTAGGATTTTAACATATACATATAGAAGGGGTACAGACTTTCAGCTTTCAGTCCATAACACCATTCAGTGGGAGGATGACAAAGGAGGCCAGGAACCGATTGGCATTAGGGATGAGCATTCTTTATGGCTGGGGCAGAAGTGGTGAATTCAGACAGAATGGGGAGCACTGGTTACACTGGTGGATTAATGAAACTCATTGGTAAAGAAAGCTTTTTTTGTCACACTCTCACAGATTGTAGTGTGGCGTTGTCTCTGGAAGACACCTGTCCAGTCAGAGACTACATTTCCCAGCCCCCTTTGCGTCCTAGTAGGACTCGTCTCCACCAATAAAAAGTGAGTGGGCGTGGTCAGCCTCTTCCAGGTGGGGCCTTTAGGAAGCAGGTGAGCGTCTCTCTACCCTCTGCAAGCTAGGCAATTGCTCTGAGGCCGAGAGGATGGTGAAGCTGTAACGTGTCAGTCACTTGGCTCACCGCAGGAAGGAACGCCACCCTCCAACCAGCAATGCCTGCCCTGGAATATTATGTGAGTAAGAAATACGTTTCTACTGTGTCAAGTCACTGAATCTGGGGGCTTGTTATCGCAGCTTCCATTGTCCTAATTAATAACCATGCCTAATAGGGCTGTTGTGAGGATTAAAGTAAGATGGCATACATTAGCAACCTCTTAAAGGGGACTTATCCTTAGTTACATATTTTCAGTTAAAGCCCCAAAGCAAGGACACAAGGTGCTGAGTACCCCAATATTCGGGAAAGCCACAGACACACTGTAGGACTTTCTTGGGGACATCATACCTTCTTAGGGACCCTGTCTCAACCCCCTCAGCCTCCGTAACCAGAGGACTAAAATTTGGAATGATTTTCTAGAAACGATATACCTTTTCTGCTCTCTTGGGGGAAAGAAAAAGGGAGCTCCCCTGTTCTGACAGGTTCCACTATTAGAGACTTGGGGCTCCTGCCAGAAATGGTGTAGCCTGCTGATTCTCAGCTCAGACAGACACCTCAGTGTCTGTGTGTGTGGAAAAGCTTAGAGCAGCGGTTCTCAACCTGTGGGTCGCGACCCCTTTGGGGGTTGAACGACCCTTTCACAGGGGTCGCCTGAGAACATCGGAAAACACATATATAATTACATATTGTTTTTGTGATTAACCACTATGCTTTAATTATGTTCAATGTGTAACAATGAAATTGGGGGTCACCACAACATGGGGAACTGTATTAAAGGGTCGCGGCGTTAGGAAGGTTGAGAACCACTGGCTTAGAGAGACCTGTCAGGGCGGGGCCATCAGCACCGCCCGCCCATTTGGCTGCATAACAATGGGTGAGCTTTCCCTGAGCCCAGTGGGTGCCAGGCCATCTGGCCAGTCCCCTGCCCAAAAGGGATGATCCTTTTTCTTTCCAGGAAAGCGGACCCTGGCAGAAAGAGGCTGTGAAGTATACTTCTGGGGACAGGGTCCAAGAGAGGTCAAGGGATCCCAAATCTACCTTAACAGACAGGAGACCAATACAGGGAACCCTATACAAGCTACTCATGTGGCCCAGGAGTGCCAGCCTCTGGACACTGGCCACACAGAAGGAATCCATCTTCCTGAGAGGACTTGAAAAAACACTGGCTAGATTTGTGTCCCCTGTCCTCTGCTGCTCCTTCTGGGCCTCATAAACGGAAAAACTAGAACTTAGAAGGGGTGGGAGATGGGCAGGACCCTCACACTGCTCTCAGTCCTACTGAAAACTGTAATGCAGAGATTACAGGCAAGTGTCTGGAGCCAGACAGCCTGGGTTTGAAACCTTACTTGCTGTGTGACCTTGGGCAAGTTGCCTCACCTCTCTGGACCTTAGTACCTGTAAGATGCATTGCATCGTAAGGTTCACCTAGTTAGGCTATTTAACAGCTTGTTAAATTAAATAATGCATTCTTGAGGTGAAGGGGCGAGCTTGATTTAGAGGAAGTGTTCAACAGATTATGAGTCGAAGTTTAAACTGGACTGAGAGGCAAGGGGCAAGAGGAGAGATTTGATTGTGTTCAATGGAAATGTTTGAAGTCTCCTTCACCAAATTCAGATTATTCAGCAAACCAGCTACACACACACGAAGTGTTTAGCTCCGTTTGGGACACAGTGAGACCCTCAATGCATGTTAAGTATTATGATTATTTTTCAAACTCATGCCAGGTCAGGAATCAAATCCTCTCTAAGCTTTATTAGTTTGGAGTGATCATAAGAATGACTATTTTTGTGGTTCTATAAAACAGTGATTCTTATGCATTTTGGTTGTCAGAAAACCACCACATCCCATAAAATACTTGTGAATTCAAATAAGATTGCCAACTCCGTTTGCAAAGTAAGGACAAAGGGGGAAATCCACAAGCGCTATTTGTAATCGTCCTCTTCTTAGAAAAGAATGAGTTTCACAGCCCCTCAAATTGGGAAGGTCAGAAGTTCACCGTGAAGGCCAGTCCTGCAGGTGGAATCCATTTCCCTTGATGAGGTTTCACTGTGTTGCCCTTATTTTTTTAGCGCCAGTTCCCTGGCTGGAGCTTGAAGACCGCAGCTAGAAATGACCATAGCGTTTGCGAGCATTCAGAGCTGTTATCCCCTTTAACCAGGGGTGGGCAACCTTTTTGACTCGAGGGCCACAATGGGTTCTTAAACTGGACCGGAGGGCCGGAACAAAAGCATGGATG
>NW_006290680.1:4306591-4310020 GCF_000327345.1 Myotis davidii | reverse complement strand
TTTTTTAGCGCCAGTTCCCTGGCTGGAGCTTGAAGACCGCAGCTAGAAATGACCATAGCGTTTGCGAGCATCCAGAGCTGTTATCCCCTTTAATCCTCATGGCTGCCCGGTGAGACTGGTCGTTTTGTTCAACGTCGGTTCATTATAACGTTGATGAGAGAAAAAAAAAAGATTCCTGGCTGGGGCCAGTGTCTGTGGAGAGTTTGCATGTTCTTCCCATGCCTGTGTGGGTTTTCTCCGGGGCCACCGGTTTCCTCCCCCACCTCCCAAGACGTGCTCATGAGGTGAATTAGTGTGTCTCCATTGTCCCTCTCAGAGTGCGCGTGGGTGAGTGTGAGGGGCCCTGCAATGAAAGGCAGCCTGTCCAGGGTGGGTTCCCACCTTGCACCCTGAGCTGCAGGGACAGGCTCCAGCCACTGTGACCCTGAACTGGAACAAGCAGGTTGGGAAATCCTGATGTTTCTTGTCTTTAACTCATCTTTCTTAAATGGGTGTATGGCTCACGTTTATTTCAGTGTTTACTATTAGAAGTGTTGGGGTCTGTATTTAGAAGTTTGGTGATGTTTCTGTGACCAGAAATATGCCGCAGGCAGGAACTTCACGCATGTTTCTACTAATCAGCTCGTGGTTCTGTGGTCTCCCTTAAAGTCCCAGTTTCTAAGAACCTATTCATGATGTTAGGTGAGCACCTACTTAGTCTTTCCGCCTGGTTTGAGGAATGTTGGAGGGGCCTCTGTTCTGGGGTCATCTGCTCCTCCTCTTTGTGGCTTTGTCATGCCCTAAAGCAGCGGTCCTTAGCCCAGAGCGGATCTGTGGATGGATTTCAGGGATTCCTGAACTGGAAAGGGAAAATAAGTGCATCTTTACGCTGACCTCCAGCTGACACTTAGCACTACCTTCAGTTATGAATATAGACAACAGAGTAGTGTTCACATACCTGTTGCTGCCAAATGGAATCACAGGTGTTTCCATATCATGTGGCAGTTATAGTATCACCACCTTAAAATGATGGTAATGAGACTAGATCTTGTTTAATATGTTAATAAAGAAGCACAGATAATGACTGTCTCCAATACTTTTTTGTTATAGTTACCATAGTTCACTAATTTGCTTCCTTTGTAATCCCATGCATTATATTTAATATTACCAGTCTGAGAAGGAGATCATAGACTTTACCAGCTGCCCGAGGAGTCCTGGGCTCATAAAGAAAAGTTAAGTGCAGGCTGGTGTGGCTCAGTGCTTGAGCGTCATCTCATGCACTGAGAGGTCACTGGTTCGATTCCCACTTAGGGCACATGTCCAGTTTGCGGGCTCTGTCCCCAGTGAGAGGCTTGCAGGAGGCAGCCGATCAATGATTCTCTCTCATCAATATTTCTCTCTCCCTCTCTCTCTCCCGCTCCATCTCCCCTCTCTCCCTCTCCTTCCTTCCTGTCTCTCTAAAATCAATAAATATTTTTAAGAGAAAAGAAAAGTTAAGAGCCATATAGAACCTCAGAGTCCTTCATTGGCCCTCTCCATGGGACCAGCGGATAAGGGCAGAGGGTGAGTATAGAGTGAGTTGTAAGGGGGGTTGATGGTCCAGATCTGGCCAGACCTCAGTCACCTGGCTGGGAGATGTGGCCTCTCTCCAGGTGCCCAGAAGGAAAAGGGAGACGGTTTAGAGAACAGTCAGCCAGCCGCTGCCCCATTATCATGTCCCTTGCAATGACTCAAATTTAAGGAGACACTGGGACCTCCTGTCTTACTGAGCTCTAGCAGGAGGGTGTGGGAGGCAGGTGCTGAGCACCAGGGACCCATCTTGCTCATTTTATCGGCGGCTACGAGTCTGGTGTTACATGGAGGCGGTGCTGGGGGAGTTGAAGCTGCTCTTCTCATATCTTTCTGTGGTTTCAACAGGCTGCTTTGTGCCCCCAGGAACCCATAGGCTGTTGGGGAAGGAGGGGGAGGGGCGATGAAATTAGCACAAAATTTACATTCTTGAAAATATCATTAGAATGTATGCAGAGCTTTAGCATTTGCCAAGTACTTTCATAAGCGGGCTCATCTGGTCCTCACCACCGGTCTCAGGCAGGACAGGGCAAGATGACCATCTCCATTGTGCAGAGGCGGAAACGGCTCAGAAAGGAGAGTTGGATGCTCCAAGTCACAAACTGGAGGCAGAGTCAAGGCTAGAACCCAGGCCTCCGTCACTATTCAGCAGGCATGTAGGTAAATAGCAACCGTGTGTCAGGCCCCGTGCTGGGCTCCAGGGGCATAGGAATGATCAGAAATCTACTCAACGTCTAGAGTGCAAAGCCCAACCTAAAACCCGAGAACGGGCAGGCAAGTACATGACTGTATATACAGACTGTCCTCGGGTGATGTCGGACCTTATATAGGTGGGTTCCGACTTACGGCGAAAACTGCGTTGCGTCGCCCCCTAGGAACGGATCTCTGATGCGACCCGAGGACCTACTGTAGTTAGATTTGTTGTGACTCTTTTAGTTCAAGTGATAGGAACCCAATTAAACTAGTGTAAGTAATAAAGAGAATTTTTTGATCAACATAGCTAAACGGTGTCGGGATGTATGGCTTCAGGCATGGCTGGACCCAGCAGCTCAAACATCACAATGATTAAGGAAACATTACAAAGATGACGGTTGACAAGAGATTTTAAAATATATTTGTATTTCTTTTGGAGATCAAATTCGAATGCCTGAGAAATCTGGCTGAGCTGGTGAACGGGCCGAGGGGGACTTTACATGGCACAGGCGTCGCATTGAGACCCCGGATAAGGGCGAGGTTGTGGAGGTAGGGTGGCTGCCACAAGGTTGTAAAACCTTGGGCTTCTATGAGGCTGAGAGTGGAGCACAGAGCAGGAATCAAGAGTGGAAGGGAGTCCAAGCAGCCATGAATGGGATGTCTCAGAGAGGGGAGGGTTCAGGAGAGTAATCGAGCCATGGAGGTCCCGTCCTTGAGGTGAGAAGCGTGTGAAAGGCAGAATCAACTACTTGTGTTTGGCTGCCTGCTGGCTCAGGGCTGCAGAGAAGCCACAGAAGAAGCTCATGTTAGGTACTGCCCATCCAGCAGAGAGTGGACTTGGGTGAAAAGACCTGGCCCAGTGATGAGATGGGAAGCGTTTTTATGAAAGCCAGTGGTGAGGGGCCAGAAACCAGTGAATGGGTCACAGACAAGAAGCAAATCAGTACGATGGGGTCGCTTACAACGAGGCTCCTTGGCCAACCTCAAGGTGTCCCAGAGGCCTAGGCTCTTGCCCTGGGTCCTCCCTGATATTATGATGAACTGCAGAGGACGAGGGAAAAGGTGCGTTCTCGAGAATTAGCTAAATCGTGACCCCGCGGAAACTGGCTCAGACCCTAGACCACATTTCTGCCATGGAGCGGCAAGGGGGCTTTTGATGGCACATGAAACACGGTGGCCACAGGAGGC
>NW_006290680.1:4292230-4305724 GCF_000327345.1 Myotis davidii | reverse complement strand
CCCCCACAGTCTGTGAGCCTGGATAGCGCCACAAGATGTTTGCATTTCTAACCAGGTGCCAGGTGATGCTGATACTTCTGGCCTGGGTACCCCACTCAGAAATTCTGAGGTTGATGATTGGGGCAGGGATGGGGGTGAGCCCTGACTCATGCTGACATGACACTGAGAAATCACTGTGAACTGGGCAGCCATGCCCATTTGTCAGCTACCCATTTACTTTTTAATGCACCATTAAATCCCCCTTAAAAAGCAAGATATAGCTGAATTCACTGACCGGTTTGGCTCAGTGAATAGAGCGTCGGCCTGTGGACTCAAGGGTTCCAGGTTCGAGTGTGGTCGGGGGCGTGTGCTTTGGTTGTGGGCACATCCCCAGTGGGGAGTGTGCAGGAGGCGGCTGATCAATGTTTCTCTCTCATCGATGTTTCTAGCTCTCTATCCCTCTCCCTTCCTCTCTGTAGAAAAATAAATAAATTCTATATTTTTTTAAAAAGCAAGATATATTATTTCATCCATTCAATAACAACTGAGCCTCCTGGGCACTATTCTAGGTCCCGGAGATCCATCAGTGAACAGAGCAGATAAGGTCCCAGCGCTTGTGTAATTTGGCAAAAATAATAAATGTCATAAGTAGGTCATGTAATGTGTTAAAAGGTGGTATATGCTACATGCATCAGGGAGATTGGGGGAAGATGATGTCAGGCAGAGGGAACCGCCTGTGCAAAGGTCCTGAGGTGGGTGCATGTCTAATGTGTTTGAGAAACAGCAGGGAGGCCGTGAGGTCTGAGCAGCATGAGCAAGAGGGAGAGTAATTGAGGGAGAGGACAGAGGGCTGACTGGGGCAGAGTGGGGACTTGCAGGTTGTGTGAAGGCCTTTTGCTTTTCTCAGAGGGGGAAGGAGTGGTGTTGTCTGGCTTGGTTTTAACAGGGTCCCTCTGGCACACACTGTGAGGGGCAAGAGTGGAAGCCAGGAGACCAGGAGGAGGCTACTACATCATCTGGGCAGAGCTGGCCCGGCCAGCGGGGAGCAGTGGGATCGGGTGGGGTGATAACAGGTTATACACACCAACGGACACACATTCTGGTTGTCTGTGTCCCTAACTAAACTGGCCCTCCCAATCTCATTCCCTACTCCTCTCCTTTCTGTAGATGACTCAAATTCTCGACCTGAACTCTTCTCTGTATCAGACCTGACCCATCTTTGATTTCCAACCTCCCCTTGTCCTGGTGACTACTTCATCTTCAAACTTAAAACACCTGAAATGCCTGCCCTCTCCTATCTGCCAGCTGTGGGGCTCACCTTTGCTCTTCCTGGCTTCTGTCCACGGCCCGGTTCTTCCCCACCTGCCAGCAGAAAGCCCAGGGACATGTTTAGGGTCTCATCTCCTTGCTCGTCATGACCATCCTTCACACAAGATCCGCAAGTGTGGTCAGGCCCTGCGGATTCTCTCCTCCGTTTCTTCCTTCCCACTCTCTCAGTGTCTCCTCCAGGCCCTGGCACCTTACCCCTGAACACTGTAGTGACTTTGGTCAGTGTGGCCTGGTGGCCAAGAGCTGGCGCTCTGGGTTTGAATACTGATTTTGCCAACTTCGAACTGTTGTACACTTGGGCTACTTCCTGCCTTTCTCGGTACCTCAGTGTCTCTGCCTATGAAATGGGCATATTTATACTTACTTTAAAGGGTTATAGTGGGGTCAAGTGAGACACTGCATAGAAGATGCTTGGAACAGAGCCTGATATGTGGTTAGAGCTCAATAAATGTTAGTTCTTTATTATTTATGCAATAAGTTCCTATTATGTGTAGAGACTGCCATTATACTGGAGATAACCTGACCTAGGCCCCAACCTAGCAATTTTACTTCTGAATATATGCCCAGCAGGAATGTTTACCAATGTACTAGAATGTTCACAACGCCCTATTCACAACAGTCCCAAACTGGAAACTACCCAAATGCCCATGGAAAGGAGAGTGAATAAAGAAAATGTGGTCCGTTCACACAAAAGAATATTGTGGCTTGCAGCAAAGTGGATACAACTTACAACACTGCGGCTGCAATATACAAATATAATGGGAATGGCGAGCTGGGTACCTCTGGCTGTGAGTTTCAGTGCGGGTAGCCTGCTTTTCCCCTGGGGACCTCTGCCCCTCAGCACCTCCTCCTCCTCCTCTCCACAAACAAGAAGATTCTCGGCCCTTGCTTTCACATCTCTCTCTGACTTGGCAAGAGCCATGGAGGGAGCCATGGAGGTGGGATGATGACAGCTTATATTTAAGGCAAACATAGAGGAATTGCCTAATATGTACAAACCCCTATGTGGTGGGCACTCCTTCACCACTCTATGACTTACGCCCATTTTACAGATGAAAAACTGAAAGCACCAAGAAGTCAAGTCAAGATAATAATAGCGAAGATTTTTATTTAAATCACATAATATTCTATGCCCTGGCCGGTGTGGCTCAGTTGGTTGAGCATCATCCCGTGCACCAAAAGGGGGCTAGTTTAATTCCAGGTCAGGACACAAGCCCAGAATGTGGGTTTGATCCCCAGTTGGAGGAGGTGGTGTCCAAGCGGGCGGATCATTTGTTACCTTGTGGGCTGGACTCACCTCTGCTCTCAAGCCCTCCTTGCCCTCCTCTGCTCTGCGTTATGTCTCTTGTGTTTCGGGCTCTGCATTCTCAGATTCCCTCCCCTGCCACCTTCCAGTGGATTTGACCAATGGGAGGCCCCACTGGAAACTGGGGGGGCAGAAGGGAGCAGAAGCCAGGTCTACCCCCATCTCCGCCTGCTTTCTGTAAGGTCTACATGGTTGCATCTCCTCAGAGGCTCCTGCTCCAGGCAGACAGCCCTGCTGTGGTTCCATCTCCCGCGGGCTGGTCCTGGCCTCTGGACTCCGCCCTCCCTCAGCCCCTCAGCCCCTCCACCCCAGAGCTGGTACTGAGCAGAAGAAGCCGTTCATTAAAGGTACCTACTGTGCAATTCTATTTACGTGAAGTTCAAGAACAGGCAGCACTAGTCTGTGGTGACAGAAGCCAATCAGCCCTCAGGAAGCGGAGGGGTGAGTGGGAAGGGGCGGGAGGAAACTGAGGCCGTGGGAATGTTTTATGCCTTGATTGCGGTGTGTGTTACATAGGTGTGTGCGTTATGAAGACTCGTTCAGTCCTACACTTAAGACCTGTGTGTCTGACTGTGTGTTTTCTAATTTCCTCGTTGAATCCCGAGGAAAACACAGTTTCTATTTTCGAACAGACTCAGTAGATCACAGAGGAGGATGTAAACTTATAGGTAAGGTATTTTACACAATTACACACGAGACTTCGAACAGAACTTCACACGTGGGCTGGTTTATTTCAGACCATGTTCCCCAGTCCCCGGAGGACACGCTCCCCTGCTTTGCTTGAATCCAAAATATTGCGAAGCGCGGGTCTCTGCGGAGTGCCTAGCTCAGCGCCGGCACGCAGGCGCGCAGTGAAGGTGCTGCTCACGATGCAAGCTGAGTGTGACGGACCTTCCTAAGACATGATTTCGTCTTGCGATTTTCACAAAGCATTCGGCCCCTGAATTCTGCCCGGGATGGGAAGGTTTCTCAGACAGCGCCCCACACCCAGCTTCCTGCACAGGCGCAGGCACAGGGAGGTGTCTGCATCACCACAGGAGAGGATGCAGGAGATTCAGATCTGTGCCCTCTTCCCACACCCCAGGAAAATGGCCAGTGCAGCCCAGCACCTGCCTGAGCCTGATGGTTAAGCAGAGATGGCCGCCCCATCTCCTGACAAGCTAGCCCCGTGCACCTTGGATAAAGACTGTGTGCAGGCTGGGAATGGAGCAGAAGACCCTAGAAACTGGTCCTCCCCCCGCCCCCGCCCCCCAAACCAGGGCTGGGAGTTAGAGGGGACAGGACGAAGGCATGCATCCCCGGTCTATCTCAGGGTCCAGGGGACCCAGGCTGCTGTGACATTCTTGTCCTCCAGGGCCCAGAGGGAGCACCGGAGCTGGATGGCTGCCCGCTGGGCCGGCTCTAAAAGGCACTGAGGAGGGGGTTGTGGCCCCTGGCAGGTGGGCAGGGCCCAAGCAGGCACAGGCGGCGCTGGGTCTCCAGTCTACAGAAGCGGTTCTGGTTGGACACGCGAGTGGTCACGCCGAGCCCGCAGGTGGTTGAGCAGGGGCCCCAGGCTGTGCTCCATTCTGGGCAGGGCGCCCCAGGAGGCGGGAGAGCGACAAGGCCAGCAGCCGGGGGTCCTGGGGGGAAGAAAGAAGGGTTGGCACCGGGTCAGGACTTGGCAGCAAATCCACCCTCTGGGCTGCGGTGCGATCTTGGTCACAGTTGCTTCTCCCCTCTGGACCTCAGTTCCTTCCTGTGTCAATTTCCTAGTCTTTTTAGTATGGAGTGGAGCAGGTGAAGTACTCAGCATAGTGCCCGGTGCTCGCCACACTGTGTAGATTCTCTGATCTTTGTTAGGACTGAATACAATTTGTTACCTTGAGGGCTGGACTCACCCCTGCTCTCAAGCCCTCCCTGCCCTCCTCTGCTCTGATGTGGGCTGGACTCACCTCTGCTCTCAAGCCCTCCTTGCCCTCCTCTGCTCTGCGTTATGTCTCTTGTGTTTCGGGCTCTGCATTCTCAGATTCCCTCCCCTGCCACCTTCCAGTGGATTTGACCAATGGGAGGCCCCACTGGAAACTGGGGGGGCAGAAGGGAGCAGAAGCCAGGTCTACCCCCATCTCCGCCTGCTTTCTGTAAGGTCTACATGGTTGCATCTCCTCAGAGGCTCCTGCTCCAGGCAGACAGCCCTGCTGTGGTTCCATCTCCCGCGGGCTGGTCCTGGCCTCTGGACTCCGCCCTCCCTCAGCCCCTCGGCCCCTCCACCCCAGAGCTGGTACTGAGCAGAAGAAGCCGTTCATTAAAGGTACCTACTGTGCAATTCTATTTACGTGAAGTTCAAGAACAGGCAGCACTAGTCTGTGGTGACAGGAGTCAGTGAGCCCTCAGGAAGTGAGTACTCAGCATAGTGCCCGGTCCTTGTAAACCCCGCATACATGATGGTTATTAGGTTACTCTGCTGGTGCTGGCATGGCCCTCCCCCAGCAACCAGTGGGCTTCTCCTTTTACAGGAGGTTGCAGCCCGTGTGACGCAACAGCGATGCTCGTGACCCCAAGGCCGCGCCTGGAACACCATGGCGGGTTCACCAGGGTCTGGGCTCCCTCCTCCCGTTTTATTCTTCTCTGCTAGTCTCTTGTTGTCCTTCCTTCTGGCCCTTTCTACAAGTGGTCCTTATCCGGGGGCGACACTGTCCTCCAGGGGTCACCTGGTGATGTCTGGAGACGTTTTTTGTTGTCACAATTGAGGGAGGTTGCCACAGGGGTGGACAGGGATGCTGCTAAACATCCTACAATGCACACGGCGGCCCCTCACTGAAGAATTCCTCGACCCGAATGTCAGCAGCACTAAGGCAGAGAAACCCTGTGGTATATGCACATGTGCGCAGCACGTATGATGTGTACATGTACATTTACTTGCAGACACACACATACGCATGCACATAATGGAGATAAATCGCACACATGGTGTCCTATCCTGCTTTTTACACAGAAGGTGAACTCATGGCGTTCTCCCATGGATTTAAACGGCTGGGTCACGTTCTGTAGGAATAACAGCTGCCACCAGTGGAGCGCTGTGTGCTGGGCGCGGTCCTAACTGCGTTACTTGTGTGAACTCCTCCAGTCCCTGCAACAGCTCTGTGAGGCGGACACTTATTTTACAGTTGAAGGACCCGAGTCACAGAGACGTTAAGCTACTTTCTCAGAGCCACACAGCGCGGGAGTGGCCTAACTGGCCTTAGCATCGGGCCGACTTCATGCTTAGCCACCGCGCTCTACTGCCTCCCAGGAGGCACCGCCATCTGTGGGGTCAGTGCTCTCTTTTCAGTTTCCTTTTTTTAAAAAAAAAATCACATCATAACAATTTTTACAAATCCCCAACATGTGAATAACAAAGTCTATAAAACCGTAGAATTTATGGCAGAAGGTAACTGTCTTTTCCCCGCCCCTGCCCACCCCTAGGCCCATGTCAACCACGTCGCTATGTTCAGTTTTGAGTTCCTCTGTTGATAAGCCCAATAGTATTACATTAGTGTTATCTAGTATAGGATATTTGTCATGTTATGTAAACATATTATTAATATGTACCAATTAGGTATAAAAGAATGTATATTATAATAGTGTACTCCGCTATGAAATGTGAGAATTTGGTTCAAGTATTCCCACCCTCCTTTCCCTTCTCCACTCTGCCACAATTTGGACTTATTTATTTATGACTTAAGATGACATGCCCACTGTTTGTTGTTTAGTGGGTTGTAAAGAGGTCTGTGCCTCTCTACTCCGCTTTCCTGTCTCCTCAGCCAGCGGCCTGCCCGCCTTCTGCCGCTAGAACCTTCTCTCTGGTGTGTGCAGGCGGCTGCCCCACCCCGCGGAGGTCCACCCTCCAGGCGCCCTGCCCCAGGGCCTGGAGAAAGGTACGCTTTTTTAGAATAAAAGCTCTTAACTATGGGCAAATACTAATGGACAGGGTCTCAGGAAAGTGTTGAAGATGCTATACAGGAAGGGAATGCTTACTAGTATATTAGTATATATTCCACAGTTACGTTCAGAAAAATTAACCTTAGATGAATATCTAGGGCTGGGCCGGCCACATCCTCCACGTGGCTCTGTCTGCAGAGCTGGCCCAGGTCCCCCTGGGGGGCTGTGCCCTGGAGGCATCTGAGCACTGCCCGGGGGGGCTCCAGCCAGCCACACCCGCCCCCCCTCCCGTGGCCAGCTGCCCTGGCACCTGCAGGAAGCCAGCGTGGCCGACCGCATCCTGCCACAGGGTTGGCCAGAAGACCTGCCTGGTCTGAGCCCCTTGATTAGCTATGGACCTTGGCCAAGTGATTTCACTTCTTCTTGCCTCAGTTTCTTCTCCTGAAAAATGGGTTACAACGGTACTTACAGGGGTGGGCAAACGTAGGTTTACAGTTGCAATATAAGCAATACAATAATTAATAAATAATGACACAAGAATAAACTCTGTTTCACATACAGTTATAAGCCTACTTGTGCCCCACCCTGTATCTCATGGGGTTGTGGTATAGACTAAACACCACGATATATGTAATGACTACAACCGAAAGGAGACGTCTGCTCTGTTGTAGTTATTAGTATAATTATGATAGATTAACAATGGGTAACTGGGATGTGCACACTGAGATTTCGTGCAGCAAACTTCCATTGTCCCTCTGCCTGTGCAGTCATACTGTCAGGTCAGGGCTTGCCTTGCTGGCTGTGTGACTTCAGGTGAGCTACTTCTCTGAGTCACCCTAACAGCAGCAATGATGAGAACAGCAACCTCCCCCTTCAGTTACATGAGATAATGGGTGCATAGCATCTAGCATAGGGCTAGGCATATAGTAGGTGCTCAGGAAACACTCTTCGAATGAAGCCCCCAAGACATGGGCACTAATACCACTTGCTCTGCTAGACATGAACTCCTTGAGGGCTGGGCCTGAGAGTGTTCATCCTGGCATTCCCTGTGCTGGCTCCCAGCATGAATGGCCCACTCCATGTCCTTTGAATGAAAGCCTGGCACAGAGCCCAGCATATAAGAGACACTGATAACATAGTTCTGACTCCTTATAATTCCTAAGACATGTATTGTGCCCTGTCTGTGTGCCAACCGCAGTGCTCCTAGACAGGACTAAGACACAGTCCTTGCCTGGGGAGACTTGGGGGCCAGGGTGGGAGACAGATGTGCAAGTCCTCATCTCCAAGATGCAATCAGTTCCCCTGGAGAGGTGCGTGGGAGCCGCTGAAGTGCAAAGAAAGGAGCCATCAGGAAGCTTCCTGGAGACGTGGTGGCAGTTCCGCTGGGTCTGGGAAGGGAAGCCCGTTTTCCCAGGTCTTCGGAGAAAAACCTCAAACAGTCCGTACACATGCAGGAATGTGGGAACCATATAGACTTGGGTTCAAGCCCCAGGTCCCCACTTGCAAGCTGAGGGCAGGTATTTCACCTCTGAGCTGTGGTGCCCGGGCCACTGGAGGATTGAATGAGCCAGCCACCTCAGAGCCTTTTGCCCCAAGCTCAGAACATAGCAGATGCTCAATAAGTGGGAGTAGGTGACGTTTCTTCCTCAGAGGGAACAGGACCTGTGTCAGTATTCCCTCCTTCCAGGCCACAGCCCTTTCGCTTCAATCCCAGCCTTTTGGCCTGGACCTTGTGGCCACTGGTTTCCTAAAAACTGCAGGGCAGTTATACCTCAATCCCTCTCCCCAGCCTGGCCAAGCCCCGTCTCCCACCCCCCCACCTCTCCCCACTCCCCCTCCCCCGGTGCCAAGGCCCCGGGCCTCTTGGTTGCTGAGATAAACTGGTAAACAGCGGGACTGTTTAGGAAAGTCAGCTAGAGGGGCGATAATTTTAGCAAGGTTTCCTGGCTCCTCTCCTGGGTCCTCCAGCTCAGAGCGGGCTGTGCGAGGATGGGGGGTTGCCGCCTGGGCAGCCACTCCCCAGCCCTGGTGCACTCAGGCATGGTCCCAACAGCATGAGGTACCTCCACACTTACTCAGTCGTGGGCCCCCCACCATCCATCCGTGCACCCTGACAGCTGCCCAAACCTCACCCCTCCTTCCGGACTCTCGCCAATGCCTCCCCCAAATAATTTTAGAGCACAGTTTTGTCATCTGGTGATTTCAGATTCCTTCCCTCTGAGAGTCCCCTACAGGAGAAGGAACAACACAGGTTCTTTGTTTTGTTTTAGTGTGTGTGTGTGTGTGTGTATGTGTGTGTGTGTGTGTGTGTAACCTTCATCTGCTTGCATGCTGTGTGACCTTAGGCAGTGATTTAACCTCTCTGAGCCCCAGTTCCTTCATCTGCAAAATAGGGATAATAATAGGACTTACTTCATTACTAAAGGCTAAAATTAAATCATGTGCATGAAGGGCTATCTCCCAGGGCATGCTTAATAAATGAATGGTGGCTGTGATTGCTAGCCCCACTAGAACTATTGTTACTATTCATTCATGAACTCATTCGTTCATTCATTCAACAATTGCTTATCGAGTGCCTACTACGCACCAGGCACTGTTCTGGGCACTTGTGATACAGCAATGACTAAAACAGGCAAAATCCAGCCCTCATTGGAGATTTTGCTCTAGTGGAAATAAATACAATAACAAGTATGTAGGATTTGTGATTAGTTCTGGAAAAGTAAAGGAGGGCAGAGTTAAGGAGGGGGGCAGGATTATAGTTTTTAAATGTGTCTGTTGATCAGGGAAGTCCTCACTTGAGAAGGTGATATTTGAGCAAAGATGTGAAGGAGGCAAAGAACCCAGTACCAAGGCCAGTGCAAAGGCCCTGAGGTGGGCACGTGCCTGGGGCATTTAAGGAGCAGCAAAGAGCCAGTGTGGCTGGAGCAGAGAGCAGGAGGGAGGGAGGGAGTTAGATAAGAGAGCCACAAGATCAGGTCACTAGAGGACTCTGCCTTTTATTCTGGGGAAATGAGAAGCTGTTGGAGACTTTCAGGCAGAGGAGGGGTGTGATCTGACTTATGTGTCACAAGGGGCCCTTGGGCTACTATGTTGAGAATAGACTGGGGCAGAAGCAGGGAGGCTTATGGAGCTACTGCCATCCAGACAAGTGGCAGTGGGGCTCAGCCAGGCTGGTAGCAGTGGAGGGACAGAGAGGGTCAGGTCCTGGAAATGTTGGAAATTTTGCTGGCGGATGTGGGATGTGGGATGTAAAGAATAGAGAGACTCCAAGGAGGCCTCCGAGCTTTTGAACCTGAGCCGGGGGAAGGATGGAGCTGCCCTCCACCGAGCTGCAGAAGCTGCACGTGTGGGGGGTGGGAAGCCAGGGGCTTGGTGTCCCCCCAGAGCCAGGACCTAGTTTAGCCCCTGTGACGTCTTAGCTGGCCCTGGCCCACCTGTGGGGTTCACCAGCTCCCGGCTCCCAGATTCAGTTCATATCATTAGACATTCATGAGCATCCACCATGTTGCCAGACTGGGACTGGGAGTTGCAGGAAGGAACAAGGACCAAATAAATCCTTGGCCTCCAGGTGTTTGAGTCTGATTCGAGATGGGATAAATAAAGAAAAAGGCCCCTGAATGAAGTTCTTGGCAATAGCAGCCACCAGGTACCAGGCATATGTCGGGTGTCAAGCAGTAGAGCAATGGACACTAAGATGTGGAGCCAGCTTCCTGGGTTCAAATCCCAGCTCAGCTACTTAGGAGCTGTGTGACTTTGGGCAAGTAGCTGCACCTCTCTGTGCCTTCTTTTTCCATCTGTAAAATAAGGATAGCATCTGTGCCTACATCACATGGTGTCGGGAGGTCGAATGAGGTGGGATTTGTGAAACCCCTAGTGGCTGGCACATACTAAGTGTTGTGCAATAAATAAACTCTGACAAGTGCCGTGGCTAATCTAAACATCAGCCTTATAAGCTATGTTGCTTGTCTCATTTCTTTCTTTAGGCACTTTTTAAGTTAGCAATCACCTATGAGTTTATCTACAAATAAACTTATTATTTTACGCCTCTAATCCAATGAAGTATTTAACAAGGATTTACTAAGGATAACTAACTTTCTGTCTCCAAGTTTTGTTGTTTTGAACAACAAAACCCTGTTTTAGCAGGGTTTTTCCTATAGAAGGACTCATGGGCGCCCCTCTCTCTTGTTCTTATTTGTATAGAAGTGTGACATGCACATAGATGAAAGAGATCAATTGCTCTACAAGGCTTATTAGAGCAAGGGGGTTGGGGGAGAATGAGGGAGGGAAGGGAGGAAGGGAGGGAGGGAGGGAGGGAGGGAGGGAGGGAGGGAGGGAGGGAGGGAGGGAGGGAGGGAGGGAGGGAGGGAGGGAGGGAGGGAGGGAGGGAGGGAGGGAGGGAGGGAGGGAGGGAGGGAGGGAGGGAGGGAGGGAGGGAGGGAGGGAGGGAGGGAGGGAGGGAGGGAGGGAGGGAGGGAGGGAGGGAGGGAGGGAGGGAGGGAGGGAGGGAGGGAGGGAGGGAGGGAGGGAGGGAGGGAGGGAGGGAGGGAGGGAGGGAGGGAGGGAGGGAGGGAGGGAGGGAGGGAGGGAGGGAGGGAGGGAGGGAGGGAGGGAGGGAGGGAGGGAGGGAGGGAGGGAGGGAGGGAGGGAGGGAGGGAGGGAGGGAGGGAGGGAGGGAGGGAGGGAGGGAGGGAGGGAGGGAGGGAGGGAGGGAGGGAGGGAGGGAGGGAGGGAGGGAGGGAGGGAGGGAGGGAGGGAGGGAGGGAGGGAGGGAGGGAGGGAGGGAGGGAGGGAGGGAGGGAGGGAGGGAGGGAGGGAGGGAGGGAGGGAGGGAGGGAGGGAGGGAGGGAGGGAGGGAGGGAGGGAGGGAGGGAAGGAGGAAGGGAGGAAGGGAGGAAGGGAGGAACAGTTCCTTGCTTCTTTCTATTTCTCTAAAGCAGCGAGTTCTCAGTTGGAGATGATTTTCTCCCCGGGGGACATTCAGCAATGTCTGGAGACAGATTGTCATAACTTGGGGATGAGGGTGCCACTGGCATGTAGTGGCAGAGACCTGGGACACTGCTAAATGCCCTACCAAGCACAGGACAAGCCCCGCAACAATAATCTGGTCCCAAATATCCCTAGTGTGGAGCTGAGAACCTCATCGAAAGCATCAGGGGCCCGAGGGCCAGAAGATTGTGGAAGATGGAGGATCTCAGGGTCACTGGCAAATGCAAACTATGGGCTCCCGATTCAGGAGGAAGAGAGACAGAATGTTGCTTCAGAGCCTGTTGGAACAGGTCCCAAGCTGTGCGATATTAAGCATGCCTGTTAATATCGATGAACCTCAGTTTCCTCATCTATAAAATGGGTCTGAAAGTACTACTTACCTCATAGGATTATTGTGATTTATGTAGTAAGTGCTTAGTAAAGTGCCTGACATATATTATGCCCTAAATAAGGGGTTGTTGCACTTTTATTTCCCCAAAAGTATTCTGAGGGTCCTGAGGAGGGGGTGATGACTTCTGGTTAGAAGAATACTGGAGGGCTTCTCAGAGGAGGAGGTTATGGCCATGATTTGGGCAGGTAGGAATGGAGGAAGGCTGTTCAGGTGTTGGCGTGGTCATAGTAAATCCAAGAGGAGAGAAGCAGGGAGTGGGCCTAGGGAACCTTGTGTAACCAGGTTTGGCTGAACTGGATGATGGATCTGAAGTGAAGGTAAAAGGTAGAGAGAGAAAGGCTTCCCTTTGACTGAGGACACCTTGGCCTTGGCCACCCCTCCCCTCCAACCACACCCTCCATCAGTCCCGCAAACCTGCTTACAGAGGCACACGGCCCCCTGGCCTCCAGGGCCCGCCCCGAGCTGGCACACCAGGCCCTGGCTGGAGTCACAGACGTGGAGGTGGTCGCAGGGTTCCCCGAGCCGCCGTGCACATACCCGGCAGCAGTTGCAGCCGTCCAGCACCAGGGGCACCCCCGGTGGGCATTGGGGCGGCGTCCAGGGGCAGGTACACGGCATTGGGCACAGCTGGGCACACACCTGCAGAGACAGAGACCCCACTCAGCCATGGTCATTCCAGGTGGCCAGTGAGACCTCACAACTGGCTACCTCTCTGCCAGGCTGGGCAGTGTGGGGGTCCACACGTTGGCCCCAGAATCACACAGACCTGCTCTTGAACCCTGGCACTCTCGTGGTACTCTTTGCCGTCATGAGCGTGGACTCTGGACTAGAGTTCTAGTCCCAACTCTGCCCCTTATTAGCTGAGTGACCTTGAGCAAGTTACTTAAGCTCTCTGAGCCTCAATATCCTCGTTTGTAAAAAAGGGGGAACAGCAGTATCTAACCCAGAAGCTGCTTTGGGGAGTACATGGAACGATGCATGTTAAACCCTTAGCACAGGCCTGGGGTGCAGCAGATGCTCCATGCATGTAGCTGTGATGCTCATCATTGTGAATTACAATAAAGGGCTCAGGCTCCGCCCCCTAGGATTACCGAAAGGCAGAAGCAGCAAAATGAAGGATTGAAACCACAGGTCCTATAACTTTACAGCAGGTGGACCTTAGATACTTATCTCGAGAGCTGAATAAATCCAACAGTCTCATGGAAGTTTTTCATCTTTAGAACAATTCAGATTATGTTCCCGGACAAGCATCGGATCACCTAGGAAACTTGGTAAAATACTGACCCCTAGGCCTCCTCTGGGACTTACCGAGTCAGAGCTTCCAGGGGCAGGGCCCTGGAGTCTGAGTTTTAACGGGGCGCTCAGGGGCTTCTGATGCACAGCCAGGTCCAACAGTCTCATGGAAGTTTTTCATCTTTAGAACAATTCAGATTATGTTCCCGGACAAGCATCGGATCACCTAGGAAACTTGGTAAAATACTGACCCCTAGGCCTCCTCTGGGACTTACCGAGTCAGAGCTTCCAGGGGCAGGGCCCTGGAGTCTGAGTTTTAACGGGGCGCTCAGGGGCTTCTGATGCACAGCCAGGTCCTTGGCACCTCTGC
>NW_006290680.1:4287389-4292007 GCF_000327345.1 Myotis davidii | reverse complement strand
TTTGAAAGGTTTGATGGGACTAAAGTTTTTTTATTTTATCGTGGCCTTGCCCAGCTCCCCCCTCCCCCCTGCCCCCTGCCATGCACAGATGGGGCTCCTGACCACCAGAGAAGGGAAGGGATTGTCAGAAGTCAGTGTGTCAGCTGCAGAGCTGGGCTCTTGCTTCTGCACTGAGGCCCCAGGGCCCGGGGAGAGGGGATGACATGCCATGTAATAGGGGAAGGTCTGAGCCAGGGACCCATGCCCTGGGCAGGGTCAAGGTATCAACTCAAATGTCCTAACTGCCCCTCCCCCCTCAGGACAGAGAAACACCCAAACCAGATGCCTGGGCTCCCTGTATGTCCAGGTGAAGGTGGGGAGCAAGAGGTAGGCGTCATTCAAGATATTCCTAGTGGCCCCATCTGTGGAGGACTGATCTTTAGTAGGATCCTTGGGGGACGGGAGGTTTTGGATAGAAGACTTGCAGTTTAGGAAGATGAAATCAGTGCCCTCATAGCCTCTGTGGCCCCATTGCCTCTGCAGGCAATGACTCACTTACTCTGGTTCCCACCTTGTCCCATCCCTAGCACCCCCAAGTGTGCAAACATGCTTTCAGTGGCTTGCAGTTCCCATCCTGGCCATGAGGGGGTGCCCCAAACAGGCCGACCAGCTTCCGGTGGGGCCTCAGCAGGAGGTGCTTGCAGAGCTCCATCTAAAAGGGCACTATGGGTGCAGGCGGGCAGCTGTGTGCCTGCGGCCTCTTGAGGAAAGTGGGGAAGTCTGCCCAGCACTGGCTCTTGGGTCCCTCCTACCTGGAAGCAGCAGGGCCTGGACATAGGTCATCTGCTTTGCACCTGGCTTCCCATTTGGGGCTCTTTCTACCACGTAACCTTGGCACGGGCTGGACCATAGGTCCTGATACCCAGGAGAGGCTACTAATGTTCTCAGTGATGACGGCTAATATTTACAAGGGCCTGCCATGTGCTGAGCCCTTTAACGTGTTGTTTAATTTAACCCTCCCGCGTGCGGTAGCCCATTTCAAAGATGAGGACACTAAAGCCCAAGGCATCTCCTATCAGAGGTAGAGCCAGGATTGGGATCCAGGGTCCTGGGAGCCCCAGGCCCAGGCTCTTAATGGCCATGCTCCCCTCTTGTTCTCTGGGGGTCTGATGCCGGTTTAGCCCCTGCCTCGGTTTACCCATTTCTCCAAGGGGAATAATGACAAGCCAGGGAGGGTGTTTCAGCATAGCCCTCTCTGGCCTTCCTCTATCTCCGCATCCATCCTCACCACTCCATCCCTCTGTCCAAGTTGCCCCATTACCCGCTTGGTTTCCCCAGCCCCTTGCTGTGGTCACCAGGGGGCAAGGCCCTGTGGTCAGAGCCCTGGACATGGAATCTTCTGGGCAAGAACTGAAGTCTAAGTCTGAGCTTAGACACTGGTTTGCTGTGTGACTATAAGCTCTTCCCTTCACTGCTCCGTGGGGAGGGAGCTGTCCCCTCCTCAGGAACGTGGGGTGGAGGCCCCCTACCCTGGAGTAGTGACAGGGACTAAGTGAGGTCATGGCCAGGTCCCAGTCAGTGTGACTCTGCCAGGTCTCTGCCCCAGATCTCTGCCCGTACCCCTGAGCCCAGGGCCGCCTGCCTGGAGAACAAGGCATGCTCTCCCTGAGGATGGTGGTGGCTTTCCATGTTCATGATGACCAAGTCCCTGTGTTCTGTGTGGGATGCTGCCTGGGTCCCTGGGACCCAGGAAGAATGAAGGGGTGCACAGCAAGTCGGGGGCGGCTTCATGTTGGTCTTTCATTTAATCCTGGGCCCCAAACCCCAAGTCCCCTGCTCCAACCACCCAGCCACCCACCCGGGCAGAGTATGCTGCCCATCCCCTTTGGCAGAACAAACAGCAGGATGGGGAGCCAGCAGGGTTCTCAGCCTTCCCCGCATCACAGCGTGGGAGCGGGAGGGAGAAACTCCTGCGCAAGCTCCTTAAAGAAGCATGAAAATACAGTGAGATCATGGCTTGGGGTGGGGCCAATCCCCACGGGACTGGGAACAGCATTTGCGGAGGGGATGACAGGGCCCAGAAACTGGGGTCCGGGTTGGAGGTGGATAGGTAGAAACTGAAGTCCCCAGCCCCCGCCCACACACCCAGGCCTATCCTGGGCTCCCCCTCCTCTATTGCACTGATGTTTCTTGACTGTGTGGCTTTGGGCAACTTGCTTACCCTCTCTGAGCCTTGCTTGGCTGAAAATACGCTAATAATTCCTGATAGGGTTGTTGGGCAAGGTAAGACATTCCACAAGTTCTTTGGAAAATGTCCCATAAGGGAAGGCATTATTTTATGGAGGTATCTCCTGTCCCCTCTAGCCAGGGTCAGAGGTCACTTACTGCCTGAGGGCCCACAGCATTAATGCCCTTGCAGAATGACCTTTCCAATGAGGTAGACACCAACATCCATTAAAATCCTGGCTCGCTGTTAGGCAAAGCAGGTCATCTCTTGAGTCTCGTTTGCAAGAAGGACACCGCTGCGTTGTGGAAGGATTGTCGGGATTGGTGAGAACCAGAAAAGTCCTCTTCTGAACTCTGCCGTGTGCCAGGTCCTGTGCCGACCTCAGATGGACTCTCCAAAAGGATCTTCACAAAGACCTCACAGACATTGTGCCCATTCAAGCGAGGAAGCAGCTGAGGCCCAGAGGAGGACTTGCCTGGGGCACACAGAGGGCTGGCCAGGGGCAGCTGTCTGGGCACCCGGAGGGAAGCCTGGCTGTGCCCACCACGGCCCTGCAGGGCTCCTTGGCAGTGAGTTCACACCTCCCCCAGTGGTACGGAAGCCAGCAGTATGTGTTGGGGCCCGGGCCCCCCTTACCTTAGAGAGGAGGCCGAGGAAGGAGAAGGCCAGGAGGTGGGTCTGTGGTGTGCCTTTCATGTCACTGTGTCCCCAACGGAGCCAGCTTTGAGCCTGGGAGGCAGGACCTGTAAGTCTTTATGTTCCGGAGGCTGTGAGGTCACTCCCAGACACACACACACACACACACACACACACACACACACACGCATGCACACACGCACATTTACATGCACATTAGTCTTTGCATTCCTTGCTCCTCTCCCCATCCTCAGCCTCCCACTGATGAGCCCATTTACCTGAAGGTGAGACCGTGGAGGCCACCAAGGGGGTGCCTGCCAGTGTGTGCGAGTGTGTATAAGTGTGTGTGTGTGTGTGTGTGTGTGAAAGCCAGAGCCAATGTCAGCACTGAGAGCCTGCGACAGGCTGGCAGGGGCCTCTGTAGCTCCTCCCAGCCCACGAGGGCCTTCCCAAGCCTTGGCTGTAGCTGCTGCAGCCCTGCCCAGACCCCCTGCCCAACCCCGGGGGGCTGTGGATCCAGGAAGCGCTGGGCAGACACCCCCTTCGCAGAGCTGACCCAAGTCCTCCAAAGCGCTGTGGCCCGGTCTCTGGGCGGCTTCGGAGGGCCTGCGGTTTCTGGCAGGCGGGTTGGCAGCCAGCCACCCAGAGGCGGGTGTGACCCAGAGCAAAACTTCCCTGGCGGCCTGTTTGCTTTTGGCAACAAGGGGCCTCCCCGGGGCTGCTTCCTGGGCTCTGGCAGGCGGCCGCGGTGGATGAGCCCACACAGGCTGGACCTACTGCGTGCCCGCGCTTGCTGGGCACTACCAGCTGATCTGGAAGAACCAAGTCCATTTCCTGTAGCTCAGCCATCTCTGAGGGCCCCTCTGCAGGGACTGGATACACAATACAGACTTTGGGCCAAAGCCCCGCGCAGGAGATGACAGTGAGAAAACAGGTGGAATTTCTGTGCACCCTGAGGAGGGGTCCTTGTTGAGAGTGAGGGTGAAGGGCAGCTTTCTGAAGAAGTACCTTTTCAGAGAGCCAAGGAAAGATGGGTGGCTCAGTGGTTGAGCGTTGACCTATATGAACCAGGAGGTCAAGATTAGATTCCCGGTCAGGGCACGTGCCCAGGTTGTGGGCTCGATCCCCAGTGGGGGGCATGCAGAAGGTAGCCAATGAATGATTCTCTCTCATCATTGATGTTTCTCTCTCTCTTCCTCTCCCTTCCTCTCTGAAATCAATAAAAATATATTAAAAATAAAAGATGGGGTCAGAGAGGTCAGAATATTCCAGGCAGAGGGACCAGCACATGCATAAGCCTAATGGTCGGAGAGAGCATGATAGCATTGCCTAGTCTAGGAGCCCAAGGTGCCTGGGGTGACTGGGGCTGACTGTGAGGGGGGGACTGGGGCTGATCGTGAGGATGGGAATGGTGTAATGTGAGGAGTAAGAGACCCCAATTTAAGCCCCGGGTATTTGGGGGACACCAGTCCAGCCACTGGGGGGTTGGGGATGTAAAGACATGAGCTTTGATTGTAGACTTTGACAAAGATAATAGAGGTGATGTCAAGGAATGGCTGGGGAAGCCTTTGACCTCCCCCCCCCTCAAATCTCCACCAGTGCCCCAAACCTCAAAGGGAGGGAGCTGGACAGCAGAGGGTTCCAGAATGGGCTGCTGGTGAGGAAGAAGAGTGACTTGATATCGGTGTGAGACTGAGGGATTTTCAGCAGATGGGCGATACCCTTCTGTATGCAGCCATAAGGGAAGAAGATGATGGGGGTGGAGGATGTCAACTG
>NW_006290680.1:4286233-4287346 GCF_000327345.1 Myotis davidii | reverse complement strand
GCCAATTCAATGCCAACAGTAATGCCCAATTTGGGATACAGTGAAGAAGGAAACTTTATTCAGTGTAAAAAGCTCAACTGTGCCACAGCTAGACAGCTCAGCTCTGCGTGAGGGTCTGCTCTGCTCTGCTTCTTGCTGGTGTACTCAGTCTGCACTGTTCTGGTGAGACATCTTCAGGGCTCCAGCTCAGCCAGGAGATGCAAGCTTCAGTCTTTGGTAGAAAGGGAACACGTGCTCTCTGAACCAGAAGGGAGCTGGCTTATATGGACAGGAGTCCCTGCCCAGATCCCTGATTAGTCCATCCTCATGCAAATGAGTAGCCAGATCCTCACAGTTTGATTGGTCCAAAAGACACTGTCCTGATTGGTCAGAATAGAGCCACTCTGATTGGCTGGAGCTGTGAGTTCTGATTGGATGGGGAAAACCTCCGTTCTACTGGTTGAAATAGGATTCCAGGGACTCCTTTATAAGGGCTGGCTCAGAGGGCAGAGACACAGTGGAGAGCTGGGCAGTCCAGGACAGGCTTCTCTGTGAAATGCAGTTTGTGTGAGAGGCCCTGTGCAGAAATGGCTGCTAGGCTGTGGGTTGGTTGGTTTGTTTGTTTGTTTGAGCCAGTTGGTCACCAGGAGCCCTTCTTAGTAGATGTCTTTTTTTCTCAGAGTTCACAAGGATGAAGATGAAAATGCAGGTTTTGATCACTTATGGCTAGAGGAAGTGGCCAAGGGTAGATGGGGTTTCCACAGACTTGGAGGGAAGGAGAGATACACGGATTGATTGATTGACTGATAAATTCTTATATTTTAGTCAGGCATGTTTAGAGTATTTTATTTTTTAACACCCCACTTTCTATATATGAGAAAACTATTTTCAGTAATAATCATGAGATGAAACAAATATATTTCATGTGTGAAATAAAATCAGCACTTCCCAAACACAGTCATTATCCTCCGCAGGCCACCCTTCCCCTGTTTTAAATTTTAACCACCGACTAGCACACCAAGTAGCCACACAGAATGTCAGGATTGAAAAACCCGTACGTTCATCTTCACCATCACTCTGCAGGCGTCGTTTCTTGGACCTGCTGTTGAGATGCAGAAATATGTGACACTGTGA
>NW_006290680.1:4266193-4267351 GCF_000327345.1 Myotis davidii | reverse complement strand
GGGGGAGAGCTGGCTTGTATGGACAGAAGTTCCTGCCAATGGTCCCTGATTGGTCTGTTCTCATGCAAATGAGGACTTCAAATCTTTGCAGTTTGATTGGTCCAAAAGACACTGTCCTGATTGGTCTGAATAGAGCCACTCTGATTGGCTGGAGCTGTGAGTTCTGATTGGATGGGGAAAACCTCCGTTCTACTGGTTGAAATAGGATTCCAGGGACTCCTTTATAAGGGCTGGCTCAGAGGGCAGAGACACAGTGGAGAGCTGGGCAGTCCAGGACAGGCTTCTCTGTGAAATGCAGTTTGTGTGAGAGGCCCTGTGCAGAAATGGCTGCTAGGCTATGGGTTTGTTTGTTTGTTTGTTTGAGCCAGTTGGTCACCAGGAGCCCCTTCTTAGTAGATGTCTTTTTTTTCTCAGAGTTCACAAGGATGAAGATGAAAATGCAGGTTTTGATCACTTATGGCTAGAGGAAGTGGCCAAGGGTAGATGGGGTTTCCACAGACTTGGAGGGAAGGAGAGATACACAGATTGATTGATTAACTGATAAATTCTTATATTTTAGTCAGACATGTTTAGAGTATTTTATTTTTAAACACCCCACTTTCTTTATATGACAAAACTATTTTCAGTAATAATCATGAGATGAAACAAATATATTTCATGTGTGAACTAAAATCTGCACTTACCAAACACAGTCATTATCCTCCGCAGGCCACCCTTCCCCTGTTTTAAATTTTAACCACCGACTAGCACACCAAGTAGCCACACAGAATGTCAGGATTGAAAAACCCGTACGTTCATCTTCACCATCACTCTGCAGGCGTCGTTTCTTGGACCTGCTGTTGAGATGCAGAAATATGTGACACTGTGACGGGGGAGACAGGAACTTCCCTGCAGCAAGAGCAAGATCCAAACTGTTAGGAACTTTCCCAAAGAATGTGTGATCCTGAGTCCACGTGCGTTGGGGACAGCTATTCTAGAAATTCTCCAAGTGAACGTCCATGTAGACTATGTTTATTAAAGGACCAGAAATGAAAATGTGCTCATTCCAGGCTTACATATCCTATCTAATAATAGACAAACATGGTAATTGACCATACCTTCGCTACGCCTCCCACAGGCTAATCAGCGTGATATGCAAATTAACTGCCACAAAGATGG
>NW_006290680.1:4265640-4265990 GCF_000327345.1 Myotis davidii | reverse complement strand
GGGGGGGGAGGTGGCAGTGCGATCCCCAGCAGCCACCCGCCCCAGCATGGGATCCAGGCCTGCCGTGTGCAGCCCAGGGTGGGCGGCAGTGTGATCCCGAGCTGCTGATTGCCCCAGCAGGGAATTCGGGCCTGCCATGTGCGGCCCGGGGCAGGTAGGGCAGGCAGCAGTGCAATCCCACTGGCCGCCGGACCCAGCACGGGATCCAGGCCTGCCGTGTGCAACCCAGGCTGGGCGGCAGTGTGATCCTGAGCTGCTGATAGCCCCAGCAAGGAATTCGGGCCTGCCATGTGAGGCCCGGGGCAGGTGGGGCAGGCAGCAGTGCAATCCCAGTGACCGGCGGACCCAGC
>NW_006290680.1:4261308-4265606 GCF_000327345.1 Myotis davidii | reverse complement strand
GCTCGTCCCTGCTCTGAGCCCGACCAGGGGCTACACCTAGGGATTGGGCCTGACATCTGCCGCCTGGGGAGCAGGCCTAAGCCAGCAGGTGGTTATCTCCTGACGGGTCCCAGACTGTGAGAGGGCACAGGTTGGGCTGAGGAACCCACCCCTCCCCCCGCCAGTGCACAGATTTTTGTGCACCAGGCTTCTAGTATATTAATAACATTCAACAGTTACCATATCTATTGTTGAGAACTTAGGGGAAAAAAGATATTTTGGGGACAGAATACTTCATGACTGACATTACTGAGGTTTGCCAGTGCTTGGTGATAACAGGAGGCAGACTGGCTTCACCTCAACTTTATTTTATCTTTAAGTTTTCTGTTGACAGTGTGCCCTCTTATTGCCTGCACGCAGGGAAGAGCACCCCATATTCTGTCCTTGTGGGGCCACTGGTTATAATAATGAAAATGATTATGAATTAAGCGCCCAGTGGGAGCCAGCCCTGTGCCAAGTACTTTTTTTTAAAAAAGTGATGTTTCTAATCCTCACAGTCCACACCTCAATAAGAAAGGTGAAGTTCAGAGAGATTAGGCAACTCACTTAAGGTCACACAGCTAGAAAACAGCTAGATTTTCACAGGTTCCTATGACTCCAAACTTTCCTTGTGGTTTTTGTTGTTGTCATTTATTTTGCTTATAAAGCTCTCTGTGGCACCTCTATAAATTGAAGGGCTTAATGTGCATTAATAGTAAGTGTACAGGCCTAGCTGGTTTGGCTCAGTGGATAGAGCATCAGCCTGTGGACGAAAGGGTCCCAAGTTCAATTCCGGCCAAGGGCACATGCCCGGGTTGCGGGCTCGATTTCCCCCCCTAGTAGGGGGCATGCAGGAGGCAGCCAATCCATGATTCTCCCTCATCATTGATGTTTCTATTTCACTATCTCTCTCCCTTCCTCTCTGAAATCAATATATACATATAAAGTGTACAGCTGGACAACTCTTCACATATGTACACACCAATGATGTAACCACCACCCAGACTGAGGTACATTTCCAGAAGGTTCCTCATGCTCCTTCTCAGAGTGTACTTCTGCCCCCCAAGAAGGACAGTACTTCTGACTTCTGTCACTATTCATTCGCTTTACCTGGAGGAACTTCTTTCTTTGGGGCGAGGAAGAAGACGGGCGAGAAAGGAGGTGTGCGCAGGAAAGAGGCGCACTGATCAGTGATGCCAACAACATCCGTAACAGGAAACGCTCGCTGGCTGACACCGAGGCTCGGAGGAGGGCCCGCCGCCCAGGAGAGTGACCGGGGGTGAGCTGAAGTGTTGCCGCCAGCCTGGAGCGGCCTCTGCGTCCGAGTGTGGATTTTTGCTGGGAATTTATTCTCTCTGGTGACTGAGGACGGGCCATTGTGAACAGTGGGAGGCCCCGCGTGTGGCCATTCAGGGGGTCCGCGGCCGTCGCTGTGAAGTGTGGAAGGACTGCAGCCAGAACTGCCACTTTGCTCACTGCCTACAGGTGGTGCAGGCCCCCAGCCGCCACGTTTGGCACCAGAGGGATGTGAAGGTCCCGGGAACCCATCAATCTTTCGGCTGCTGCTACTGTCCCCCAAGTAAAACCCCAGACTGAGCACGGCTGCCCTTTGCGTTGCTGGAAACAAACTCAGACTCAAGTCAAAGGTCTCGGCTTCAAATCCTGGCTCCGCCACAGACGTACAGCGCTGGGGCTGGGAGGGATACAGGGCACCCAGGGAGCCAAGTGCCAGGCGCTCTCACTCTCAGATGCCGACCTCGCACTTCCACGACCCTGAGAGTTGGTGCTTTCTTAAGAGCAAGGCGTCCAGGGCACAAAATGAGTTCATGGTAGGAACTCAATAAATATTGGTTGAATGACTAACAACTTCCTAGTCTAATGTATTCATTGGGGTACATTAGGCTATGCTTGGGTCACAGATAAACCCCCACCTCTCAGTGGTTTAACCCAAGGAAGGTTTCCTTTTGTTCACGAATGGTCCACTGAAGTCGGGCAGGTCCTCTCTGTCTTGGAGCCGCGCCCCCTGAGTCTTCCCTCCTCAGATGTCTGCTCCAAGGCATGCACCACCCGCCTGCTTGTTTGAAATGATTCAGGACCTTCGTTTTAATAAGGCCCCCAAGTGATTGGGATGCGCATTACAGCTGGTGAATCACTGGTCTACACCAGGGGTCTTCAAGGTCACCTTGGAGAAGGAGGGTGGAGAAGACACACTGGCCCTTCGCCGCCTCAGACCAGAAGTGACGTTCATCCCTTAGGCTTATATTTTATTGGGCAGGAGCAGTCACATGTCCTCAACTTAACTGCAAGGGGGGGCTAGAAAATGTGGTGTTTCTGAGGTGCCCAGAAGAGGAGCCAGAGTGAGGGGCATGTGACATATTCTTTGCCACAAGTGTCTTGGGATCTGGGACACATAGTTTGGCTTCTCTGGCCCTCTGTTGCTCTGTCTTGCTTTGTTTTGAGGTGGCCCACATGTCCTATCAGCCCTGGCCAGGCCGAGCACTCTCAGAGCTGGGACATGCATCCGAAAAGCGAAACTCGTGAAACACATCTAGGTCAGGGCACAGCATAAAAGCCACGAGAAAGTGGATGAAGTTGAAAGGACGAAGTCCGTTCCAGCCACGCAGTTTGTCCTGCTCCTTGCACGTCACAGCCTCCCACACCCTGTGATGGGTGCTGGAGGGGTCCGGGAGCAAGCTGCCCGGCGCTAGTGAGCTCACAGGGGTCACACCAGGGAGGGACAGAGAAACCCGAAGCAGACCCTGGCCCATGCAGGGCTAGGAATGAGCAGGGTCAGTGCTCCCACGTTCAATGTGCCATTGAGAGGGGACCCCTGTACCGTGTGTGGGAAGATCCAGACTCATTCAGGCGGAAACCCTGAGTCTGCTACTCATGTGCTTCTTGGTCCGCGTGCGTTTCCTCACCCCTCTGGGCCTCACTGTCCTCTTTGGGGAATCGGGATCTGTGGCAGAGCCTGATGGGTGCCCCAGCCAATCCTTCCTCCATAACTGAGCCCTGATGTTATTTGGGACAGCAATGCCCGCAGCTGTGCAGGGGGCATGGCCATGTGACCAGGTCCTAGGGAGGAGGTATCAGCAGAAGTGTGTGCGGATTCTGGGAAGGCTCCCTGAGAAGAAGGGGCTTCCTTCTGTCCCACCGCCTCCGCTCCTTGCTTCCTCCGGCTTCCAGTCAGTAATGCAGACGGATGGCACAGTTTGACAGCCGCCTCGGACCCTGAGGTGCCTTGAGGGGGGTCCGCATGTGCAGAGGAGGGAAGAGGAGAATAAAGGAGGAGCCTGGGTTCCTGATGCCACCGGCAGCTGCCATGCGCACCCCGGGCTCAACCTGTAGGTTTCATTCACATGATTAAAAAAGAGTAACATATGTTATATCTATAATAACATAAGACTAGTGTAAGGATATGAATATAATAACATTATCATTTCTATGTACATAATATATGTGTGTGTAACCTCTTATGTAAGCCACCATTATGTTGAGTTTTTCTGATTATTACTGGTATAAAAGTTATTAATTTTTCATTGATTATGTATTTAGCTAAACTTCCTTATTTGTTCTAATACTTGATCAGCTTATTTGGCAGTTTTTCAAGGTAGATGCTCATGTCATCTGCAAACAATGGCAGCTTAATCTCTTCCCTGCGGATACTCACACCTCTTACTCTCTTCTCTTTTTCTTTAAATATTTTTTTTTTATTGATTCCAGAGTGGGAGAGAGGAGAGAGAGAGAGAGAGAGAAACAAACATCAATGATGAGAGAGAATCATTGATCGGCTACCTCCTGCACTAGGGATCAAGCCCGCAGCTTTTGGTTCTGTTGCTCTTCCACATTCTTCCACTGGTGCCAATGACCGGGAATCGAACCGTGACCTCCTGGTTCATAGGTCGACACTCAACCACTGAGCCACACAAGCTGGGCCAAAGGTGTTTTATTTTTTTTAATTTCCTCATCTCAGTATATGACAACCCCATCCTTCCAGTTGGTCAGGCCAAACAAGGGGCAGTCATCCTACACTTCTTTTTCTTCTAACTTCATAAGCAGACACTACTGGCTCCAACTTTAAGACATGTAACCTCTCATCTTTAGCACTTCCAACCGGTTCAAGCCACTCTTTTCTCTTAACCTTAATTATTGTGAGCCTCTTTACCCTTGATTCCTACAATCCATTTTGAACAGAAGCCCAAATGAAAATTTTTTTCCAAATGAATATTTTAAAACCTAAGCTCTAGAGCATGTCACTTCTCTGCACAAAATGTGTCAGT
>NW_006290680.1:4256547-4260296 GCF_000327345.1 Myotis davidii | reverse complement strand
TAATGAGAGAGAATCATTGATCGGCTACCTCCTGCACTAGGGATCAAGCCCGCAGCTTTTGGTTCTGTTGCTCTTCCACATTCTTCCACTGGTGCCAATGACCGGGAATCGAACCGTGACCTCCTGGTTCATAGGTCGACACTCAACCACTGAGCCACACAAGCTGGGCCAAAGGTGTTTTATTTTTTTTAATTTTAAATTTCAACCAAATTAGGGAACTTTCTTATGTTCCTAGTTTGTTCAGGAGTTTTAAAAAATCATAAATATCTAACTATCTTAGCAAGTGCTTTTCCAATTGATATGAGCATTGGTTTTTTCCTTTGATGTAATGATGTAGTGAATTATCCTGGTGGATTTTCTGATATTGATGCATTTCCGAGCTAAACCCTTCCTGATGGTGAGGTAGGTTCAGTATGTTAGCACACTGTTCAGTTGGTTAATATTGGTTCAATGTTTTGCCATCCTATGTTCATAAGTAAAACGGGTTTATAATTTTATTTTATTAATTATCTTATCTAGGCTTTGCAATCATGATGACTCTTGTCTCATAAAATAAGCCAGGGTGGCATTTTTTTAACCTGCTTGTATAAGATAGGCATTAACTGTTTCTTAAAAATATAGCAGAACTCACCTATGAGAACGTCTGGGTCTGATTTTGGGGGATGGGAGGGCTTGACTACCATTTCAGTTTTAATAACATTGATTGACCTAGTTAAATTCTCTATTTCTTCCTGGCCAATCTTTTGTCATTTTATAACTTTCTATAAATTTATCCATTTTCCTTAAGTTTTCAAATTTATAAGTATGTAACTGTTTGCAATAGATTTAAATTACTTTTAATCCCTGTTAAGTCCATGTCCTTCTCCTTTTTTACTCTGTATTTTATTGTATTCCATCCTTTCTCTTGTGTCCTGATCAATTATATGAGGAGGCTGTCTCGTATGCATTTTGCGCTAGAAACAGCATTTGGTTCTGTTGCTCTTCCACATTCTTCTTTTCCTCTTTGGTTCATTGCTTTGTTCTCAGAAGGTTTTCTCCTAGGAGCAGCTGAACCTTATGTTGGCCCCTACAATAAGTCCTGAGTTGTTCCACGTCTTCAGCGAGGTCATGCCCATCAGGAAGGGCCATGGAAGGGCCCAGCGAATGGCCATGGCTGGCCCCTGAACAGGAGGCTCCCTCTCTCCAAGACTGGCCGCCTCTGCTCTGCCCTGCCTTGGGCCACATTAGGAGGGGCTGATGGTGGGGGTGGATTGCTGCCTGCTCATCTGGCCTGCAAATATCCAGCCCCCAGGCACCCCTCTATGGCCTCTTCCACACATTCCCCAGTCTGGGCAGGAGCTCAGAGCTCTGCTCCTGGCCCTGTGGTCCCAGACGCCGTGATGAGCTCCCCCTTTCACCCCAGGACTCCTGTGGGGCTGAAATGGGTTAACGCTTGGCTTCAGTCTGAACTGGCAAGGTTCCGTGTGCAGGGACCAGCATGGACCCCACTGAGGGAGAGTGAAATGTAGAGCTCTCAGCACACGCATGTGATCAACTCTGCACACGGCTGCACATACCAGTGTGAGCTGGAAGTTCCTGGCAATGAATTTGTTCTTAATTTCTGGGTGCAGCTGGTGAGGCATAGATAAGTCTCCTGGGGAGTTGGAGGAACTCATAATGGGACATGGAAAAGGCTTCGAAATTGGCATGAGGGATTATTTACAGACCTGATGTGCCAGGAAAAAGGCACTGAACCTGGCATTTGTTAGGTGCCAGATACTTATTTGTCACATGAATGAATGAATGAATGAATGAGTTGGGGGACCCAAGGTCTAATCCCAGATTTATTGCTATACATTCTTTTTTTTTTTTCCAGTAGTACACATTTATTATTTTGAATGGTCAAAAGACTTACAAGGCCCATTATTATCAGTATAACAATACATATGAAATATCACTTAGTGACATGGAGTGAAAACAACAGTTTTATATATATTTAAAAATACAGACACATATACACATTCTCTTTCAAGTGTTCACCATACACTGCTACACAAGCAGGAGGCATGGAGCTGCAGGAGTGACAATATACATGACATGTATATTGTGCTGTACATTCTTAGGCAAGTTCCATGGCCCTGCTTGGCCTCAGTTTCCTCATCTATAAAATGGGAGAGGGATGACTGCCATGTTTTCTAAGGCCTCTTGGCTTTGGAATCTCTGCTTCTGTGCCTGGAGGCATTTCTGGAGTGGCAGCTCTGACCCAGAGGGAAGCACAGAGGGAGGGCCCCCAGCAACGCAGAGCTCCCGAAAGTCAAGGCAGAGGGGGCTCCTACAGACTCTCTGATGTCTGACTAATTACCAGAGTTCAAGAGACACCATTGAGTTGCAATCGGTTAGTCAAGAGGGACCAGGCACCTGAGCAGAGATGGAGGAGGCGACTGACAGCTTAGGTTACTGGCTCCCCAGCCAAGAGCCCCTCTGTCGGTCAGGATATCCGGTCATTATCTGAGTTCCTACAGATGCCATTGTCTATCTAATCCATCCATTCATTGGTCTATCAATCCACAATTGATCCTGTGTTTGTCCATTCATTGATTCATCTATTGGTCTACCTATCCACCCACCCACCCATTCCATCCATATATCCATACATCCATGCATTCATTCAACAAACACGGAATGCAGTGGGCCATGCCCTACTATTAAATGAAGAATCAAAAATAAGGATTCTTCCCACAGTGAGCTCACAGACGAGAGGGAAAGATAGAGAAAGGCAGAGCTGATTACTTCACAGTCAGCGGCAAGTACCTAGCACTGATGGTGATGACAGAAGACCGAACCCAGCCTGGGGGGTGGGAGAGGTGGCTTTGGAAGTCTTACTGGAGGAGGTGACGTCTGAGTTGAGCCTTGAAGCAAGAGTAGGAGTCGTCCAGGTGAGAAGGCAATTAAAACAGAAGGCAATTAAGACGTAGGCATCTAAATGTTACTTTGCTGTTCAAAGGTACATACATTTGTTATAATAACCCAGTAACCTTATCTCACACACACACACACACACACACACACACACACACACAGCCCAAAACAGAGGCACAGAGAGGAGAAAGACTGAAGAAGCAGGAGAGCAGGAGCTGCTTGGGGAGCCAGGTGGGAGGTGGGGTGAGATGAGGCTGCAGAGCCCTGGCTGTGTTAGTTGGGGGTGGGAGAGGGATAGCGGCCTTGGGACATCCAGGGACTCTCTGGAGATGCAGAAAAGCTGCGGGTCAGGCATTCGTATGCCAGCTTCCTTTTCCCCTCTACCCCTGAGTGACCTTAGGCAAGTCACCTCACCTCTCTGGGCTCAGTGCCCCCACTGTGACATGACGGGGTTGCCCCCTGTGGCCTCTTGGGACCCTTCCAGCTCTGAGGGAGTCCTGAGTCACATGTGGTCAGCAAAACCAAGACCCACGTGAACATCTGGTCTGGGCTGAGGAGGGAGTTAATTGTTCCCAGTCCCTATGTGTGTTGGGGGGGCGCTGGTTCGGGGACCCTGCTCAGGGGCCGCCCCCGTGGGGCTCCCAGTCATGGGAGGAAATGTTGAGAAGGGAGTGAGTCACTGGCCAGTCATCAGCTTGGGCCTCAGGTCCCAGGTGGGAGGAGGGGAGCCCTGTTTATGCTCCTCACCGTCCCACAGCCCCCCTCTCAACACAGCAAACCCTGGTTCAGAACAAAATTCCATATGAAACTCTAACAGTTAAAAAGGCCCAAAGGACGTTATTCAGGATGAG
>NW_006290680.1:4254600-4256531 GCF_000327345.1 Myotis davidii | reverse complement strand
GCAGCTCTCGCTCCCTCCCATCCGAGGTCCTAGGAGCCCCTTTGAGTCCAAGAGTCCAAATGCCCTCACCCCTCAGGAGGAGAGACTGACCCAGTGGGCAGGGACTGACCTGAGGTCGCAGCATTGACTCATTCCTCTCCGCCCTGACACTGCCCTTCAGGGCCTCCCTCCCTAGAGCAGCGGGTGGTCGCGACCCCTTTGGGGGTCGAACGACCCTCTCACAGGGGTCGCCTAAGACCATCGGAAAACACATATATAATTACATATTGTTTTTGTGATTAATCACTATACTTTAATTATGTTCAATTTGTAACCATGAAAATACATCCTGCATATCAGATATTTCCATTACGATTCATAACAGTAGCAAAATGACAGTGATGAAGTAGCAACGACAATAATTTTATGGTTGGGGGTCACCACAACATGAGGAACTGTATTAAAGGGTCGCAGCATTAGGAAGGTTGAGAACCACTGCCCTAGAGGAGGCCGTGAGTCCAGTGACAACTCAGACACATCACAGCTTCTCAGTGGCTCCTTGGGAGGGATGGGCTAACGCTGTGCTCTGCCCCAGGCGAGACCCGGCAGGTTTTTGCCTCCATCTCTGGGCCTGTGCTTCCTCAGCTGTACGGTGGGAAGGCTGGCGAGAGACTAGAAATAACTAGCACTCATGGAGGACTTACCATGTGCCACGTGTGTGTTTAACCCTGACAGCAACCCTCTAAGTGTTGTATCATTATTATCCTTGTTTTGCAGATGGGCAAGTAGAGGCACCAAGAAAGTAAATAGCTTGCCTAAAGTCACATGACCGAAAGGAGGCAGAGCTGGGATTTGAACCCAGCAGCTGGGCCCTGAATCGCTGCTCTTACCCACTGTGCTCTGTTGCCTCTTTGGTGATGGCCTGAAAAGGGATCCAGGCAGTAAGATAGAAGTGGGTCAAAGGGAAGGGAGAGACTCGATCACATCCTGGCTCTGTCGCTCACTGTGTGATCTTGGGCAAGTCACTGAACCTCTCTGGGCCTCAGTTTCCAAGCAAGGTGACTGTGGGAGTTAAACGGCTGGGGCCTAGTTGCATTCAGGAGATAGCACACTCTCCATAATTGGTATTTCCTCAGTCTCCCCCACGGCCCTGCAGCCACTCGCTTTGAGTGGGGAGGAAGTGATGGCCACAGCTGAGACGGTCCCTTCCATCTCCAAGCTGTCTGGCTCTGTCTCCAGTTATTTCGCGAACCCCTCAACCTCTCAGAAAGGAACAACAGGGTAGGTTCCAGCCACACCCTCCCTCTGGGCTCAGAGCCCTTGCCCGGTCCCCTGAGAGGCAGGTTACCGGGTGGGCACGTGGGCTGTCCAGGCTGCAGTGAGGGGCTCCTAGACCAGCTTTCAGGAGCCCAAGGGGGCAAGTGGGCCAGGGACCCACCTCCCAGCCCCACCAGCCCCAGGAAAACACTTCATTCCTGGAAGCCCAGCCAGGCAGAGGGGGTGGAAGTGGCCGTGCTAGAGGAAACCGTGCAGGGTCAGCCAAACCTCTGCCCACGAGGCCAGCGGCCCAGGGACTCACCACGAGAGGCTGGCTCGCTGGGTGTTGACGTAAATGCTGGCCCTGGAGCCGGCCCAGCTGCTGGGCTGGGATCCCCTGAGGCACCCGGGCCTCAGAGTGCCAGCTTGGCAGGGCCATCAACAGCTGCAGCTGGGCCTTGTTTTTCTCCGCGGCCCACCTGGGGGTGGGAAGACGAGGAGGCCAGAGGCCAGGGACATTGTAGAGGGGCAAGGTCTTCATGCCAGGCCTGGGCCAGAGGACCAAGCCCTTTCTGGACACCCCTGGAAAGTGGCATCCCTCAGCAGAGGCACTGGGTCATGTGGAGTCTGGGGCCAGGTGGCCTGGGTTCAAGTCCTGACTGTGTCCCTCACTGGCTACACACACAACTCAGGAA
>NW_006290680.1:4249067-4254564 GCF_000327345.1 Myotis davidii | reverse complement strand
TTTCTGTCCCTCAGTTTCCCCATCTGCAAAATGGGGATGGGGACACTAGCATACACCTCACAGGGATATTGATATGACTAAACGGTGTCCTATTTGTAATGGATGTAGAATTAGGCATTATCACATACTGTGTCTTCAGTGTTTGTTACAGAAATGTTTTCAGCTGAGCATCCAGGCCATGACTGAGGAGCTGAACTTAGGCGACGACACAGTAGGTTTAGATTCTGCCCCCGGGAGCTTCAAAGTCAAGGTTCCTGGCACACCCCAGAGGTCCGGGGGTGATCCTCCCAACTGTGGTCACAGTGACAACTAGTTGGTGAACGTCTGCCTGTCCAGTCCCTAGGGCCACACGCGTTCCTTCTCTGCTCTACCCCCGAGCCCAGCCTAGAGCCCGAGACCAAGAGGGTGTTTAGACCTGGCCGTAGACCCAGCACGTGAGCACCTGAGCCCAGGCGGGGCTGCGGGCTCCCAGCCAGCGCTGTGTGGCGTGGGCTCCTTCCATCCCTCAGAAGCCCCAGCGGAGTCTTCCTTTCATTCTCTGTGTTCAGAGAAGCAAACAGGCTCACACAAGCCAGCCCACGGTTCTGTTGCTGGTCAGTGGCAGGGCTGGGATTGAACCCACATCTGTCCAAGTTCAACGTCTGCATTTTTAACACTAAGCTACTTGCACAGCCCCCCTCAGGCTGGGGGTTCAGTGTGTGTCCAGCCCAGCCTGAGAAGATCCAGAAGGATCTTGGGGAGAGGAGACCATCGGAGGCAGAGGGGCCCGCCGGGGGAAGGCCAAGAGGCCAGGGCAGCCCACTGCACGAGGCTCTGCAGCACGACCTGTTTGTGGAACAGCAAAGGCTGTGGGATGCAGGGCTGAGGTGTGTGAATGGTGGGAGCAACAGGAGGCAAGGCTGAGGGGCGTCTGCAAACAGCCTTGAATGCCCGGAAAAGGTTTAGACTGTCCTGGTGGGGGCAGGAGGGAAGCCCCTGGGCAGTCCGAGCAGAGCCTGCATGTGGCCAGATACACGACCACTCTGGTGGCCTGGATGGAAGATACATTCAGAGGAAGGAGGTAGGAGGCAGGGAAGGAACTAATGGTAACGAATAACAAACCGCAGCGTCATTACTGGGGATGAGCTATCTCCCTCCAAAGCAAAGCTTACCTGTCCTGCTTTCTACTCCGTCCAAAGCTGTGTGTGTGTGTGTGTGTGTGTGTGTGTGTGTGTTCGGGTGCAGGGCCTGGGCAGGGAGCAGCCAGACTTAGAATCCTTGGAGCCCAGACGCGTCCCTTCCTCCCCACCCTGCCCCTGCAATGACCTCCTTTCAGGTTCAGCTCATTTTGGCCACAGCGGCTGCCAGCAGGGGGAAGGGACCCAGAAGGTAGCAGTGACTGGGCTCAGGGGCCCACGAGGCCCTCACAGCCACCTGGGGTTCAGACAAGTGGGAGCCCAGGTCTTGGACCTGCCATTTATGTGGCCTGTGACCTGGCCTTGAGGGCTCCCTCCTTCATAACCTAGAAACAGTAGTAAATGAGAGGCTATTGTGAAGACTGATCAAGTTCTTGAATGTGAAGCCTGGAGCGCAGCGCTGGTTCAGAGCGACTACTGATACATTTGAGTGAATCATCATATCTCAGCCGGAGAGCAGAAGCCACTGGCGGCCTGGGGAGAGCTCCGAGGCCACTTGCTGTGGCCTGGGACTGTGCAGAGGGCACCAAGCCGTCCCCCTGTCCCCAGTGCCTGGACCTGACACAGCTCAGGGAAGCCAGGCTGCCTAAATGAGCACTGGGACCCCTGCCTGGAGCCATCTGTCTGCACCCCTTGGGCAAAGGACGGCAAAAGGCGGGAGGCACGATGTTCTGGGCTCCATCTCGTGAGTTACGGGTTGGACCACCATGGTCTGCCTGCCCCCCCCTCCCCCCAGTCCTCCCTAACAGCGCATCCTTGGACAAGTTACTCAATGTCTCAGTGCCTCACTCTCCTCATTTGCAAAATGGGCACAGCCATAGTTCCTACCTCACAGGGTCAAGGTCAAGACTGAATGGGAGCTGGCGTGTGATGCGCAGCACAGTGCCCGACCCAGGGGAAGTACCCGGTAACTATTAGCGACCGCAGTGTTAGGGCAGCAACAGAGAACAGGCGCTTTAGGACAAGGGAAGTCATGAAGTTCATGGTCATCAGATACTGTGAGAAGGGGACAAAGAATGGCAAGGGCGCAGTGCGCACGGGGCTGTGGGGGGGCAGGGGGGGAGTGATGGAGGCCGTTGGGCCCGGAGTCAGGGCCCAGCCTACGTGTGAACAGCAGCCAGTGAGAACAATAGCAGCAACGACCGCGTTTCTCACATGAGCACTGAGCAGGCCCCAGGCCCCGTGCTAACGTGTTTGCACGAACAGCTCGTTTCCTTCCCAGGACACCCTGAGGGGCAGGACTGGGACTGGGGTGCGCAGTAAGGTGTCAGGGTGGTCATTTAAGCAGGCGCCCACCTTGGGCAAGTGCAGGGAGGGCACCTGGGAGCCAGCGCCTCCTTAAATGCTGTGCCCTGGGCACCTGGCTGGCTGCACCCTGTCCCGGGTCTGCTCTGAGGTTCGATAATAATTACCCCCGTACAATAGGTGCAAAACGGGGGCCTCGCTGGGTCGGGCACCTGTCCATGTCACACAGCTCGGAAGGAAGGGCAGACGCCAGGTCTCTGACTTTGAAGCTGGAGCTGTTTCCACTCCGAGGCGTTGCCTCCAGCCTGGGGGTGGGAGGTTCCCGTCCCCCTCCCTGGAAGGCCCGCCTCCTCTGGTTGACGCAGGCGGCTGGGAGGACTGGCCTGCAGGGCGGAGGTCTGGCCATTTCTCCCTACATTCCTGGGGGTTAAGTCTAGGGGCCCAGGCTTCCGGCATCAGCCATCACGTTCCCCAGAAGGAATCTCTAGTCATAACAAACCCCAAAGGTCACCCGTCTGGGAATCGGCGTTCTGTCTCCACCCCAGGGCAGGCGAGAGGGCCTAGTCTTTATGGAGACCACCCTGCTGCCCGGATGGGGGTGACCTGCTCTGGCCCTCCTCTGGGGGTGGTATCTGATGGGACAGGTGGAAAGATGGAGGAGGGGCCCTAGAGAGTCCTAGGGCAGTAAATGCATGGGCTCGGATCAGATCCCCTCTCACCGCCGCCTACCTGTGCGGCCTTGGGCCAGTTACTTTACCTTGGTGTGCCTCCATTTCCTCTTCTGTGAAATGGGGAGAATAATATCTACTGCATAGGGTTGCCACGAGGACTCAATGCGATCCATTCATTCAAAGGCTATTTATTGGAGGCCTGCCAACTTCCTGGCGGTGAGCAGCAAGGCACTGAGTAAAAGACACAAAACTCTCAGCCTTCAAGTTTTTAAAGAGGAAGATAGTGACGGATATTGTTTACTTTAGAAAACACTGGCACCAAAAAAATGAAAGAAGTATAATAAAACGTTAACAGTTGTTAAGTCAAGGAGACAGGCAAATGGCAAGTGGTTGTTCATTATGTGTTTTCTATGCTTTTCTGTATGTTTGAAATATTTTATAAATGGAAGGAAGGAAGAAGGAGAGAGGGGGAGGGAAGAGAGGGAGGAGAAAGAGAGGGAGGGGAAGAGAGGAAGGCAAGAAGGAAGGAAGGAAGTCAGGGAGGAAGGGATGGATGGAGGGAGGGACTCCCTCCCTTTGCAAACTTACAAGTGGGGGAGTAGACACTACACAGATGAGTAAAGCTTGCAGTATATCAGTTGATGCTCAGTACTTTGGAGAAAAACAAAGAGGAGTCAGGATGCCCCGGTGATGGGGGGCTTCCCCTTTAAAGCCAGTGGTCAGGGAAGGCCTCCCTGGGAAAGTGACATTGAAAGTAGGGCTCAGATCTCCTGGTTTCTGGACCTGGGTGGCCCCAGGGTCCACGTCCAACCTTCTGCCCAGGGAAGAGCCATGGCAAAAGCCCCGAATCCAAGACCCTTGGGGCTGTGAAATCTTAGAATTATGTATGGCAGGTACAAATTTCAGTTCAAAATTCAGATGCTCGGATAAGGTACTCAATTTTGAATTCATTTTTAGCACAATACTCCACTTCCTACGTAGGAAGAAAAGTCATCTTGATCAGTTTGGTTGTTTTCCCCAACATACACACACACACACACACACACACACACACGCACGCGTGCGCTCTTTCCCTGTGGTTGTATAAGTGTGAGGTTGTTTTGGGCTCTCCTGGCTTGGACACATCATATGACTGTTTCATCTCTTGAGTCCTCCCCCCACCCCCCACCTCCTACTTTTGGATTCTTCAAAGCTCTCGGGGTCACATCGACCCACAGAATTAAAAATATGTTCACTCATAGCTTGTTCTCCGGCTCTCTTCCCTGGGGATGTGCATCCGTCAGGGTGGGCTAGGTTAGGTGCAGTAACAACCACCCCCAAACCTTGCTTCTCGGGCACTCCTGCTGCACCTGAGATCATGTACAGCTCTGCCCGTGTCTCCTGACCCCGGGGCCCCGGCTGCTGGAGCAGCCACCACCCGCATGTGTGCAGCAGGGAACAGAGAAAGCATCGAATCACGCCTTTCTCTGACTCATTAGGAATTAATATGCCCCAAGTCCCTTCCGGAATGGTTTATTTTGGAACGAAACAGGGCTTTTGGAACCTAAAAACTTGTTTTCCGCTTTTACTGAAACACCCCTTCCCTGAGTCAGTAGATGTTGCCTGATCTACGTCTCTGGATGGGGAACAGAAAACAAGGGGGAAACACAGGCCGTCTCCGATTCCCAGAGTCTGAGCGTGCTGCGGTCTTAGGTGGGGGCAGAGGAAACGGATGGGAGACTCTGACAGTCACAGCTTTTCAACATTGAAAGGTCTTGGCACCCAGGGGCATGCCCGCTGCAGGAGTCGCCTCGATCGCCTTCTTCCCCTGCCCCTCCTGCCAATAGCACAGGGTAGGCTCGCCGGCCATTTTCAGCTTCCGTTCCTGAGGGCCAGCCAGTCCGAGGTTTCTGGTTGCAAAGAGCAGAATACCCTGACGCTCCTCACGTCAACTGTAAGGGCCTTTGTGGTCAAGAAACCTGGAGGTGGGTGGTTCCGGAATCAGTTAGTTCAGAGGCTCCGTGACGCCATCGGGGCCCAGATGGCGCGCCGGCATCCTCCGTGGGCTGGCTGTCGCCCTCGGGCTTGGCCACCTCGTGGTCTCAAGGTGGCCGCCAGTCTCAGACGTCACATCTTCACACGACCGTGTAGAGGGGGAGGAGAGGGGACCATCTCCCTGCACAGCACTTTCAATTGGGCAAGCCCTGCTCAGACCCTCCCAGCTGACTTTCCGTCTCCTAGGCCAGACGAGGTCACCTTCCTGTGGAGGACAGCTGGTGCTCACCAGTCCTCTCTCTGGGCACACAGCCAGGCTGCAGGTCCCAGCCTCCTTGGCAGGTAGATGTGGCCCCGTGACCAAGTTCTGGCCAATTGGATGTGAGCAAAATTAAATGCACCATTTTCGCGTCTGACCTATAAAAGCCTCCT
>NW_006290680.1:4235997-4248985 GCF_000327345.1 Myotis davidii | reverse complement strand
AGAGAGGCCTCTGAGGACAAGGAAGGCAGAGCCACAAGACAGAAAGAGTCTCAGTCCCTAAAAAGCCGCCCGGAGAAGAGCCTCCTGCGCAGCGTCTTGTACTGTGACGTGAGGAAGAACCGTCACCTGTGGTGTAAAGCCACTGACATCTTGGAGTTACTTGTTACCGCAGCTAACAAGACCTAACCTGGCCAATACACACGCCCAGCCCTAAACGCCCGTCAAGGGGAACTGGAGAACCTGGAACGGCTTGGGGGTTGGGGAAGAGGCTCTACCTGAGCATTTTGTACCCCCTCCCCCAATACCAGAACACAGGCAGCTGTAGAGAAGGACGAGGGCAGGAAGGGGAGTGAGCAATGGGCTTGGGGCTTGAGCTGGAGCTAAGGCCACAGGAAGATGGGGCTTAGGGAGACAGCTGTCAGTGTGGCCACCAGTCCTGCTGGCCACCCAGGGCCTTTGTTGGCTCAGCCCCCTGGACCACTCCATGTATCATCCTATGGACAGCAGACAATCGGGCAACACGACCCAGAACATATGGTAGCTCCCCTCAGGGAATCTGCGGTTCTTAGAAGCATGTGTCCGGAACTCCTAGCATGGGATTCTAGGGAGCCCTGGACCCTGGGGTCTGCTGGGCGGGCAGGCCCATTCAGGCTGTGTCTCCCTCCTCTCCTTGGGGAGGGAAATTTGCATGGTTGAGAAGAGGTCAGGCTTCAGCATCTCCATTCCACAACTTCCCAGCCTGGCCAGCGGGACAGGTGCGCTCACCTCCCTGCACCAAAGTGTTTCTATCAGCAAAATGGGGGGAGGGAAATGAATTCCTTCAACACGGGCGAAGAGGAAGTGAAATAAGCCACATAGAGTGTTAAGCTGAGGACCTGGAACCCAGTGAGGGCTCCTGAAGTGATGGCCACCCTGGTTATCAGTGATGAAGGGGGGACTGCATCTAGATTCTGTCAGCACCCCTCTCCATCCCACATCTCCAAGGAGCTGTCTCCTTCCCTGAGTAGAAGGATTGGACAGAAGTCTGCCCTGGCAGAGCGGGTCCAAGCCCTGACTCCTCCCCTTGCCAGCATGCCAGCAGTCTGCTCCAAGCCTCAGTTTTTCTACCTGCACAGTGGGCACAATTGGTTCCCCCGTCTCTACCTCACAGAGCTGTAACAGAATTCAGTAGAAGAGGCAGATCTTTGTGCTTCAGTAGACAGAGTCCACAGCCACTCTGCCCTGGGTTCAAATCTAGCTCCGGCCTCTGCTCATTTTGTGACCTTGATAATGTCATTGAGTTAAGGTTTGGGGCTGTCAAAGGGGATGACACTGGATCCTACTCATAGGAGAGATGAAATGTGACCAGACACATGATCAGCTCTAAGCCTGCACCTACAAAGGGCTCACTCAGTTAATAGGAGAATTGTTATTGTCACCAGTAGCCTCAAGATTTTGCAAAGTACAGAGGGCTCTGAGTTGAAAGGTTCCTGGGTCGGTCTCCATGAGATGCCGAAGAGGACAGTTCCATCTCACCCGCAGGCCATTTGGGTTTCCAGATTCTCCCACCCCATATTGATACCCTCTTCCTAGAATTGGAGCCACGTGGGAGGCAGTGGGTGCAGGGCTGGGAGTCCAGAGTTTCAAATTGCAGTCCAGCTTCTGCTGCTCTCTGGCTGTGTGACCCTGGGCAAGTGCATCGCCCTTTCTGAGCCTCCTTGACAGTTGTGTGAGGCGACGGGACTGCAGGCTCTACCCTAAGGACCCATATGCCTGTGACACTCACTGACTCCTTCCTCACATCAGCCAGTGGCCCAGGGGAGAGGGTGTGGCTCCCCCGGGGGCTCAGAGTCAGGGTCACTGCTCTGCGTGGAATCTGGTCTCTGCTGCCCAGAACTGCCTCTCCGGATGCCTGGAATTTCACCATGAGTGACTCACGCCTTTGGGAAATCATTGCCCTCACCCCAGTGAGTAATAACAATAACAATCCCTCGTGGCTTCATACCCGAGCCTCACTCGGCCTCATCGGTCTCATCGCACTGCTGTGAAGCAGGCAGCGGCCACGGGGAGAGTGCGGATCAGGTGCAGAAAGTGGTGTGCCCAACGCTACACAGGGGTGGGTGGTCCCGCCTGGAGCCCCGGGTCCTGGCTTCTTGGGCAGGGCCTCTCCCTCCAACAACTTCGTTTAAAAATGCCGCCCTGGGTATGCGCACACTCACGTTCACGGCAGCCCAAAGGTGGAAGCAGCCCGTGTCCATGGGTGGATGACAGGATAAGCAACATGTGGTGCTTCTATGTGTCCATGGAATATTACTCAGACTGAAAAGGAAGGGAAGTCTGGCACACGCTGCAACATGGATGCACCTCGAGGACATTGCGCTGAGTGAAAGAAGCCGGGTGCAAAAGAACAAGTGCGGGTGATTCCACTTATGAGAGGGGCCTGGGGCAACCCCAGCCACAGGCACGGGGAGTGGGAGGGTGCTTGTCAGGGGCTGGGGAGGGGGCTGCAGAGCTGTTTAATGGCACAGGGTTTCCGTTCAGCAAGATGAAAAGAGTCCTATGGATGGATGATGGTGACAGCACACAGTGATGTGAATGTCCTAATGCCACTGAACTGCACGTTTAAAAATGTTAAGATGGCAAACTTGATGTTATGTGTATTTTTCCAAAATTAAAAAAAATTTTAAATGCCACTTCTAAAAGGAAGATGGTAAGCCATAACCTTTTTAAGGACATGTAGCTTAGTTTTTCATGTTTCGTATCAATCAGTACAAGCTAGGTCATGCTGCTGTAACAAACAACCCCAAAGTCTGACTCCTGAGCCAAGCAGGTAACCACTGTGCCATATGGCCTTTCACTGTAAACCTCATACCCTCTGGAACATTCTTCTTTGCTATCCTAAACCTCTGCCTGCTCTGTCTATACCCCAGACCCAGGATAAGGCAATGAAATCAGTCAGATTCAACCTTGCCTGGCTGTGTGGCCGGGGGCAAGCCACGGTTGATTTATCAACCTCTCTGATCCTCAATTGATTTATCTGGAAAATGGGGTCAATAACAGAATGTATCTTGAGGGGAGAACTCAAGGAGCGTGGAAAACATTAGCATGGCTAAGGCATGGCGTCAAGGCTGTGGCATTTTTAAGCCTCTTGTAGATTTGGCACCCAGGCAAGAATGGGGTAGGCTTTAGTCTCAGCCAGCAGGCCCTCAGCTTAAAGAAATACACACCTTCGGCCCCCAGAGAAGTACCTTCTCCCAGCCAGCCTTGCATCAGGACCCGGGAACGGGTGGGGAGGGAGCCAGAGGCTGCAGGGATGGTTGTCTTGAGCCTGAACTACTTTTCTCCACAACAAACTGTTTTCAATCTCTCATTCTCTTTTTTTTTTTTAATATATTTTTTATTGATTTTTTACAGAGAAGAAGGGAGAGGGATAGAGAGTTAGAAATATCAATGAGAGAGAAACATCGATCAGGCGCCTCCTGCACACTCCTCACTGGGGATGTGCCCACAACCAAGGTACATGCCCTTGCCTGGAATCGAACCTGGGACCCTTGAGTCCGCAGGCCGATGCTCTATCCATTGAGCCAAACCGGTCATTCTTTTTTTAAAGGTAAGAGTTCCTTCTTTTTTATTATTAAAAAAAATGTTTTTATTGCTTTCAGAGAGAGGAAGGGAGAGTGAGCGATAGAACATTGATCATCTGCCTCCTGCTCGCCCCTCACCAAGGACGGAGCCTGCAACCGGGCATGTGCCTCGACCCAGAATTAAACCTTCGCCTCCCGGTTCAGGGGTCACTGAGCCACACTGGCCAGGCCCAATCTCTCATTCTTTTTCTTTTCTTTTTCAAATCCATTTTGCCAAGGAACATGCGTGTAAGTGTGTGTCTGCTCCCAGCTCAGCCAACAGCCCACCCTGTGGGAATTTCTGCTTTAAATGCTGGGGTACAGGACCCTGCAACCCACACCTTTGCACCTGCTGTTTCTCCTCCCGCCCGTGCCACACTAGCTCCCGGGTCTGTTCTGATTCTGCTCAGCAGCTGCCAAGCTCGCCCACAGGCCCTCTCCTGGGGCAACCCCTCTGATCGCTGCCCCTGCCCAGTAACACAACCCTTACAGTCTCCCTGGGGTGGGGCACATGTCTTAAGTTCTTGTTTCCCCCCGTTATTAACACTCTGAGGGCAGGGACAGTGTCATCTATTTCTTTACGAAGTCAGAGGCGTCCACCACCACCACATCAGCATGAAGAAGTGATTGTTGTTAACATCCCCATTTTACAGAAGAGAACCTGGAAAGTGCAAGTGAGCCAAGGTCCTTGCTCTCACTGAGCCGCCCAGTGGGCTGAGCGCACAGTAGGTGTGTGCCTCCATGGGCATCAGCAGGGGAGGGGGCCAGAGTGGCAGAGACTGGCAGCCCTTTCCTCTGCTTCCTGGACACACAGCTAGTCTGCATTTCCCAGCCTCCCTGGCGAGGGAAGCAGGGATTTTTGGCAGCCTGAGCACGACAAGAGACAGTGGAAGGTGATTAGCAGGGCCCAGGACAAGGAGGGGATGGGGCTCTGGTTGGATGGGTACAGACCCTCCTGAGGAAGAAGTTCTGGAGATGAGCGTGGTGGTGGCACAGCGAAGTGGGTGGACTTAATGACGCGGCTCTGTAGAGTTAGACATGGTTAACATGACCAAGTTGAGGTTGTGTGTGTTACCACCATAAAAAATATCATACGAGCTGCAAATCAAGCCACATATGTAATTTAAATTTTTCTAGCAGACACATTTAAAACATAAAAAGACACAGGTGGAATTAACTTTTACAATTATGTAACCGAATCAATCAAAAATATTATTTCAACACATCATCGATAGGAAAAGGTTATTAGGGAGTTATTTTGCTTTTTTCCCCACACTAACACAATCGGGCGTGTGTTTCACGCTGACAGCACATCGCAGGTGCTCAGTAGCCACATGTGGCTCGGGGCTTTCGTGTGACATAGAGCAGGCCTCACACAGGCCTTTGATGAGTGGACTCCGCGTTTCTGTTGCATGCCTGTGTGCTTGTAATGCCGATAGATGTCACCAGGTGGCCTCCCACAGGTGCTAATGCCACATGATTTAAGCCCGCCAGCAATGCCTGAGGGCGAGGACCCGTGCCCTCGCCCATCTCACTGCCCGTGTGAGGGATTACAAAGTGCCTGTTCGCTGTCCTTTTGACACAGGTCCTTACGAGGAGTGAGCGCCTTTTATATGCTAAAGGCCATTGCATTTCCTCCTCTGTGAGCCATCGGCTCACCTCACTTGAGGGCTGTGTTTACTATTTCTCTGCACACCTCTCCATGGGCCCAACCCCACCAGGACCTGGGACTGAGGCCAGATAGTTCAAATCATGCGGGAGTGGGAACAGGGCTCCAACAGCAGCGAGGACGGACGCTGTTGGCCCGAGCCCTGGGAAGCAGGACTTACCTCTGAGGCCATACCTCCCTCTGCTGGCCAGGCTGAGCTTCTCCACTCGGACTTGGGCCAGAAGAGGAGGCTGGACAGCTGGGGACTCAGGGAGCCTGTGGCGTCTGTGTTTAATCTCACTTCTACCACTTACTGCTCTGTGACCTCAGGTAAGAAACTCCACCTCTCTGGGCTCTCCAAGCCCTCATCTGTAAAATAAAAATAGTAGCCATTCCTCTCACTCACGGGGTTGCTGGAGGAATAATGAGGACAAGACACGAAGGTGCTTAACAGTGGTCGTAGCACAAAACAAGTGCTAAATAAATGGTAGCTGGGGTGTTCTGGACCCAGGAAGAGAGGGAATGGCTGGCTGGGAGCCTAGCAAAGGAGGCAGCTGGTTTCCATGGGTCCACCACTGCCCAGCCAGCTTCAACTTCCTCTTCTGTGGACTAGCCACGCCACTTCACAGCAAGGGACTGGGACCTGCTGCAATGCTAGGACCCTCACACCTGTATGACCCCTGCCTCGCCTGGGCAGGGCCCCAACCTCTCCCCACAGTGGGCTGGGCACACAAGAGTGTTGAGCGAATCCAGGCTGAATACCCACCGCGGCATTTGGACCCTCCGAGCCCAGACTCTCCCTCCCAGGGACCTGCAGACACCCTGGCAGAGGCCTTCTGAAGTCATTTCTCCCCAAAGGGCACCCCAATGGAGCGCACCCCTGTGATCACATCACCTGAGCACCAGCTCTGTGGCGGAGCTCAGTGAGGACGGCTTTATCTGAGCCCTGTCCTCTGATCGACATTCAACTCTGGCTTAATTGACAGTTACACTCGAATCCTTCCTCTGACCTAAAACCTCCCGTAGCTCCCCAAGGCCTGCCAACTAAGCCCCGGTTTCTCACCCTGGCAGTCAGGACCACCCCTGGCCTGAGAATGGCCCATCTGTGTCTGTGGGGGGCGCTCCCCAAGTCCTGCCCTCCCTCGGATTGCCCTACCTGCCCCTTCATGCTCTCGTCTATCACCTTTCATTTAACACGTTTATTAAACACATCGTTTATTTGTTAGTACCTATCCGTCCCCCACTCTCTGAAGACATTGTCCTAGACCTAGACACTGAAGTAGAGACGGTGATCTTAACCACTGCAACTAAAACGTCTTAATTTGTAGATTTCCTAAAACATGTGCCCACGTGATTGCATTGAGGGTCCCGCCAGGTCTAGGACGGGGACGTGCCAGGGAAGCGCCTGAGCTTCGTCAGCCTCAGGGCCAGCCCACCTCTGCGCCCACGTGCAGGCCGGCTCCTGCGCAGGAGGCCTGCCTGAGGATGCTGGCTTCCTCCTCTGAGCGGCAGGGGCTGACTCCTGGCTCCGCCATGGAAGGTCGTTTCCCCAGGTCTCCCAGATGGTGTTTGTCGAGTGGTCACAACGATTCCTACCCTGACAGGCGTTTTGCGGGAATCACACCAGAGCAGGTGTAACGTGCCTGCGCGTGCAAGAGCTCCTGGGGGGCAGCCCTCATTAGCAGTGGGAGCAGCTGACTCCAATCCTGGCTCCCAGATCCCCGAGGATCTAGACTAGAGGTGCTTCTCTTTTTTGCCCGCTAGAGGGCACCAGGCATCACAAACGACCTCTGGTGCTTGGACCCCTGGAGAGAAGCAGGCTTCCCAAGGTTCCCAGGGTAAGAATGAGGGGTGGCTGGGACTCAGAAGTGACCCCATCAAGGCAAGCCAAGAGGCTGGTAGGTATCCTTTGTTCCTGGGCCTGGCTGTCAGGGGTGAGGGCAGACTGCGACGGATAGAAACAGCCAGGTCATCGAGCCAAAGCCCCACTGTTCATCCCCGGGTGCGTCCCACAGCCCGAAAGAGTGAATCAAAGAGCTGGCTCCTCTCTGCGTTTCTGTCTGTGTGACCTTTGGTAAGCGACTTGACCGCTCTGAGCCTCAGTGGGAATGTTACTGGTCCCAAAGACGGGGAAAGCCCTGGGTGCAGAAGGGTGGCCACGGTGGCTTGTGCTGCTTTCCATCGCGTGAATATGCTAAAGTGCAATTAGCTTTTTTCTGCTGATCGAAAATGCAACGTACTGATTAGTCAAAATGTGTTGTTGAGCATCTTACCGTGAGCCAGGCCCTGCACTGGCTTATGAGATTGGCAACAATGAAGCCAGTAGTTTTGTTAGGGGTGGTGGTATTCTGGGTGATAGAATACTTCAGCCCCCCGCCCCCTTCTCTCTATAATATTGATGCTTTGACTCTACAATAGTAGAAAAGGTACAAATAGAGGAGCATTAATTGGGCACCTACTATGTACCAGATGCATAATTCCATCCTTCCTCTGACCCTGGGCTCCATGCAAGCAGGGGCCATTGGCTTACTAGATGCTGTATTCTCCATGGCTGGGACAATGGCTGGCACATAGTAGGTCCTCAATAGATACTTCTGTAGCGATTAAGAATGATTTGTACAAAGTCTACAAATGAGGAACTGAGGTTCAGAGAGACTGTGTTACTTGTCCAAGGTGATCCAGCTAGTGGGATGCAGGACCAGGGTCCTGAGAAAGTTCTTCCTACTCAGTGCTTATCCCTCCTCCCCACTTTCCCACACCCCCTTGGCCTAAAGCAGCTTATTTTACAAACACATACTTATGTAGTACTTGTTAAGCAGCAACCCTAAGAGGTAGGTGTTAGAACTTCCCCCATTTTACAGATGGGAAAACTAAGGCACCAATCAAGGAACTAACTTGCCCAGATCACTCAGACTAAATGGTAGAATCAGGATTCTAATCTGTCTGTCACTAAAACGCTTGCTGTTGACCAGTATGCCATTCTGCCTCCTTGAGAGGCCACAGGGTGTGAATCTTCTCTTCTCACCCCCCTGGGGCCCCTGTATGACCTGGGTCATGCCTTCTTTTGAACAGCCCCTGGTGCCCCTGGCACAGAGTTGGGCGTGCTGTGGGTGCTCCATTCAGGCCTCTAGCTGGGGGTTTGCCCAGCAGATGAGGCCCCTTAGTTGCTGTTGCCCCATTTGGAAGTTAGTGGGTGGCCCTGAGGTTTTAGTGCAAGGTCATCCCGGCCCTTTGAGCCTATAGCCACCTGTCCACGCCTCACCCAGTCCTATACATACCTGCCAGCAACCAATGGTGCTTTGAGGGTACAGGGAAGAGGCAAGAGTTGGACTTTTCCCCTTTATCTGCACCGCTTTCCTACATATATGTTCTAAATGGCCTGTGTGCACATGGGTATATATCTGCATGTAGTCCATGTGGACACACGTGATCTCGTGCATGTGTGGAAGTGAGCAGTCCTGTATGTGAGTGCACATATGTGTGTCCAAGGGTGCAGATGTGGACCTGAGTGTAATATATAGCTCTGCACGTGTGTTAGTAACATGGAAAGACACACCGCTAAAACAGAAGGGCATCTCCTCACCTAGCCTCAGTTTCCTCATCTGTAAAATGGGGACAATAATAGTATCTTACTGGTGGAACAATGCCAGACACACACTACGTGCCATAATATTAGCTGTTATAATTACTGCCCACCCAGAGGTTGTGTGGAGATTCCATGAAATGATAGCTTTGAGGATTTGGCTCAAGAAAAGTTTCTTCTGTCATCCTTACATCAATAATTTTCCCTCCTTCCCCTTGGTTTTATCATTGCCAAGGCAACATAACAACGATCCAGAGAATTTGAGACACAGAGGTAGGAAGGATGGGCTATCTGTCACCCCATCCAGACTCCTTCCAGACTTTGTCCAATAAGTAAGCTAGCAAGGGCTGAGCACAGGGTGGTGCTCGAAACACAGTTGGATGGGTTAACAAATATATTTTCTTCACCTTAGATGACTAAACTGAGCATCTTTTTATTCTGCTTTTGTTCCCTCATCATGGGCATTTTCCATGTGACAACCAGTTTATAATTATTAGAGACGTTAGAAGATTGGAAACTTCTCCATGCCCCCAAACTGGGAAATAGTTAATTTGCTTGTGGAAAAGTCACTTTACAAAATGTGAGGTTCTCTTCTTTCTTTGGGACAAGTTAATGTTTTCATATTGGGAATTGGGTGTCCCAGGATTTATCTGTTCCTGGATAGAAGGTGATTCCGTTGAAAAAGATGACATTAGACATCAAGGAAATGCAACTCAAAACTGTAGTGAAATACTCTGCAGACAACCCCAAGTGCTGGTGAGGATGTGGAGAAATGGGAGCCCTCGTGCATTGCTGGTGGGATGGTAAAGTGGTGCAGAGGCTTTGGAATACAGTCTGGCAGTTCCTCAAAGGCTAAAATTAGAGTTCCCATGTGATCCAGCAGTTCCACTCCTAGACATAGACCCAAGGAAAACAAAAATATATGTGTACACACAAATGTTCACAGCAGTTTATTCATAAGAACCAAAAGGTGGAAACAACCCAAATGCCCACCAATTGATGAACGAATATATTAAAAGTGGTGTGTCAACACAATGTAATATTCCTTGGCAATAAAAAGGAATAAAGTACTAATTCCTGCCACAACATGGATGGACTTTGAAATCATATAAAGTGAAACGAGCCAGTTACAAAGGACTTTGTATGATTTCCGATCTGATTTTATCCCATCCCATGGATTGTCCAGAATAGGCAAGCCCATAGAGACAGAAGTGAACAGGCGATGAGCATGTGCGGGGCGGGGATTGGCGAGAGGCCAGTGAATGACTACTGATGGGTACAGATGTTTTTGGGGGGCTGCTGAGAAAGTTCCAAAATTGATAAACCTAGTAAAAGCTTGTATACTTTAGATGAGGGATTTTCAACCTTTTTCATCTCATGGCACACATAAACTAATTACTAAAATTCTGCAACACACCAAAAAAATGTATGTTTTGCCGATATGACAAAAGAGTAGGTATAATTTTGATTGATTTATTTTAAAAATAATAATAGTAATTACCTACCCCTTTTGCTCCAACGTGAGTTTTTAAAAAATCAGGTGCCTAGCCTGGCAAGTATGGCTCAGTGGTGAGCATTGACCTATGAACCAAGAGGTTGCAGTTCGATTCCCTGTCTGGCCACATGCCCCAGTTGCAGCCTCGATCCCCAGTGGGGGGTGTGCAGGAGGCAGCCAATCCATGATTCTCTCTCATCATTGTTGTTTCTATCTTTCTCACCCTCTCTCTTCCTCTCTGAAATCAATTTTTAAAAATCAGGAGCCTATATACTAATATATAAAGGGTTGGTTTTTTTTTTTTGGTTCCAAGAATTAACCAATCAGACATAACCTTATTATGCAACATGAGCAATAAGGTGCAATTCTATTATGACCTATATATATGGTTCAAGACAGGGCGTTCACACTGGATGCTATTATTGTGTTAACTGTTGTCTTTTTTTAAATTTGACAATCTAAAGGAAAAGAGATCAGTGCCTCTGACTAAATAGTCAGGTATTGCATGTTTTAAAAACTCTTGCAGCATACCAGTTGAAAAATCACTCTTTAGAAGGATAACTCATATGGCATGTGAATTTTATCTCACTAACATTGTTAGAATAATTTTTTAAAAAGAATGGAGCCCTAACTTGTTTGGCTCAGTGGATAGAGCAAATGAAGCGTCCCAAGTTCAATTCTGGTCAAGGGCATGTACCTCGGTTGTAGGTGTGTGTGGGAGGGTAACCAATCAATGTGTCCTCCCCACCCCTTCCACTTTCTGTAAAAATCAATGGAAAAATATCCTCGGGTGACGACTAACAAAATAATCCTATATAATAAAAGCCTAGCCCTAACCGGTTTGGCTCAGTGGATAGAGTGTCAGCCTGCGGACTGAAGGGTCCCAGGTTCGATTCCGGTCAAGGGCATGTACCTGGGTTGCGGGCACATCCCCAGTAGGAGATGTGCAGGAGGCAGCTGATCGATGTTTCTCTCTCATCGTATGATGTGCACTGACCACCATGGGGCAGACAGTAAACCGGTCAATCAGTTGCTATGACATGCACTGACCACCAGGGGGCAGACTGAGTGAGAAGGGCCAGACATGCCCTGGAGTCCTCCTGTGGTTCCTCCCCGGCTGGCCAACCTCTCTGGTCCCTCTCCAGTCGTGCACCGGTGGACATGTCCTGGAGCCCTCCCGTGGTCCCTCTCCAGCTGGCCAACCTCCCACATCCCTATCCGGCCCAGATCGTGCACTGGTGGGGTCCCTCGGCCTGGCATGTGCCCTTTAACAATCTGGGATCCTCCTCGGGATGTCAGAGAGCTGGTTTTGGCCTGATCCCACAGGCCAGGCCGAGGGACCCCACTGGTGCATGAATTCGTGCACTGGGCCTCTAGTAATAAAAATAAAATAAAATAAAAATAGAGATCCAAGACAACAAAGCAAATATACAACATCATTCATTGGACACATGGGCTCCAGGGCCAAGTACATATTAATCTCACTTGACTTTCACAATAGCTCTGTGAGCTTACTTCCCTATCATATAGATGAGGACACAATTGAGAGGGAACTCAAAGCTCTGCGCTTCTGCCTGAGAAGTGGAGGGTTTGAGCCCTACACCTGGTACCTCAGGTGTTTTTGCTGCCTCCTTGAAGGGGCCTGAAGCTGGTGGACAGGTCAGCTGGGCAGACCTGTAGGGCCCAGGATCTGGGCTCCTCCTTGCCCTTTATCTGGCTTGAGCAGCAAGAGTTCATGGTCAGGACTCTTTATCACTCCCTCAGGCCTTCTCCCAGCATCTCCCTGTTGAGGGACCCAATAGGGGGCTGCCCAGTGATGTTGGTTTTCTATTCTTAAAAAAAAAAAGGAAAAGAAGAAGGGGTACCCCAATGGTGAAGGGGTGAACAGCAGAGGAGGGGGGAGGCCATTCCTTCTCTTGGGTTCCACAGTTTGCATAAGGCTTAGGAATGCCCAACAGGCAACCTAAGGCTCCCTCCCCAAGGCACACCTGTGTGCCTGCGGGGCAAGGCTGGCCCTAGTCCTCCTCCTCGCTCTCCCTCTTGGGAAAGGGCCCATGTCCTTGATTGCAAAATTCAGCTAAAAAAAAAAGCACACACACAAAAAACAGGAACCAATTTCCCCTCCCAGACAATCAAATCCTGAAAGAAATGTACTTGCAAAATAATCCCATGACGAGGTCACTGCACCAGGACGGTCCCTGTGGGAGGGCTGGAGGGAACTCCAAGGTGTGGACACAGGTTTGAGATGGGAGATGAGCCCTTTCCCTGTGCCTGGGCTGCCGCCTCCCCTCTCACAGCCACTCTATCTCCTGAATTCCAGCAGCCACTGTGCCTTTCCCGGAGGGCTCAGAAAGCATGCACCCCAACTAAGGAGGCACCCAGACTCCCGCCTGCACACTTTCTGTGGGTGCAGGATGTTTGCGGACTCCCAGGGGCTCCTCAGGGGCCACAAACCCCTTTTTGGCTCCACTGCCTCATCCACCCAGACCAGACCACTACCTGGAACCCACACCAACTTTACCAGGAACGGGGCTTGCTCACCCTTCTCCACAGCTTATGTCCCGCTCACCCCCTGGGGGCTGCTGGCTCCCTAGCTGGTACTAGGAGGAGCTCTTGGAGACTTGAATTTGCAACCACCCCTCTCCCGACCACTCCCAGCC
>NW_006290680.1:4232369-4235965 GCF_000327345.1 Myotis davidii | reverse complement strand
CACCCCTCCCCCCACCAGCACCCCTCCCCCACCAGCACCACATCGAAAGGGACAGGAAGATGTCACTACACTGAAAGGCCTGCGCAGAAAAAGGCTAGGAGGCTGTCTCCTCAGTCTTCAAAGGCTGTTCAGAGCTGTTGGTGCCAAAAGAGAATTCCCCGAACTCACAGGGGCCTCGGGCACCAAAGTTCTGAGTTGTCCTTAAGAAGTGATTCCAGCCCTGGCCAGAGTGGCCCAGTTGGTTGAGCTCTGTCCCTTGCACCGAGAGGTCACCAGCTCGATTCCAGGTCAGCACTCGATCCCCAGGAGAGGGTGTGCAGGAGGTAGCCAATCAATGTGACCCTCTCACATAGATGTTCCCCCCCTTCTTCTCTTTCTAAAATCAATAATAAAAACATATTAAAAAAAGAAAGAAAGAAACGATTCCAGGTGCTTCTACCTCCCAGAAGCACACCCAGGCCTGCATCTCCTAAACTCTGAGGGTCCCCATGAGACGTGCAACCAGGGCAGCAATGGGCGGCAGCAGCTCGTCCCGGGCTCACCCCTGAACCTGTCTCCAAGGCCCCCTTTTCTCTGACTTCCCAGTGAGCCAAAGCAGCCATGCCTAGGCTCTCCTGCTGCCGCTTCTGTCCTAACCCTCCCTTGTTTACTGCCCGCAGCTTCAACAAACGTAACTCTCCCAGGAGTGAATCCATGTGCAAGAAATGACAATAACAGCCAACCCTCACACATGTCCACACACGGCCCCGCACTTGAGGCCAAAACATTCTGGACAAAATAATCTCAGTTTAGCACTGGAACTCCTTTGGTGGCCAAAACCTAACTTGAACAGATGTATGAATATTCAGACATTAATCTCTGCATAAATATGAATGAGTCTAGTTACTGGGAGGCTAACCCAGACCCCACTGCTGTTATTTAACACTAGAGGCCCAGTGCACGAAATTCATGCACTTGGTGGGTGGGGCGGCCCTCAGCCTGGCCTGTGCCCTCTTGCAGTCCAGGAGCCCTCAGGGGATGTCCACGGGGAGCGGGCCTAAGCCAGCAGTCGGACATCCGTAGCGTTGCGGAAGCAGGAAAGGCTCCCACCACTGCTGCTGCGCTCGCCAGATGTGAGCCTGACTTCTGGCTGAAATGCATGCCCCCAGTGGGAGTGCACTAACCACCAGGGGGCAGCTCCTGCATTGAGTGTCTGCCCCCTGGTGGTCAATGCGTATCATAGTGACCAGTTGTTCCACCGTTTGGTTGATTTGCATATTAGCCTTTTATTATATAGGCTATGGCATTTGCTTTCTAAAACCCCCAAACTCTCAAAATCCCACAGCTCATGGGGGATCCCAAGACATCGGGGTTTTAGGTAAGGGATCATAGCCTGAATATATTCGAAGTGCTTTACATCTGTTAACTCACTCGGTTCTTACAATAAACCTATGGGGTACAACTTCTTATTCGTCCTCCCATTTTATAGATAAGGAAACAGAGGCAGAAGGAGGTAAAGTGACTTGCTTCCAGCTGGTGGGTGTTGGAGCTGGGGTTCAGGCCCAGGCACTTGCTAAGCAAGGTGGGGGTGGTAGGGTAGGGGTTAAACAGCACAGAATTATCATTTTAAGCTGCCTTTGCAACACGGACATGCCCAGGAGGGTATGTGAGAAGCCAGCCGGTTGTGACAGGCCCTCTCCTGGGGTGACCAGCCTGGTTTGACGGGAACTATCCTGGCTTTGTGGAAAGGCAGTTAGACAGACATGAGCAGGCAAGAAAGCCCTGGGTGCCTAGCAAAGGACAATGGTAGGGTGAGACCTCACCCCCAGGGTGCCCTTTCCTCCCCTAGCTGGTCATGGACCCCCTAATTTTTCCTCCCTAGAGATACATCTAGGCTTCAGTAGTATTTCAGCTCCAGGCCCAGAAAAGCAGCAAAACCAGACAAGCAAGCCCAAGGCTGACTCAGGACCAGCCACATTGGATAATGACCCCCTGCCCTGGCGCCGGCCAACCAATCAGTGGAGACTTAAACTCGAAAGGACACACCTGGGAAGTGGCAGAGTATTCTATTAAGATCTTCCCCTGGGCCCTCCCCTAAAATCTCCGCCCTAAAAACCCTGAGGACAGAGGGCCCAGCACCTTTCCGTCCCCTCCTCATCCCCCCAGGGGAGTCACCTTTACCTTCCTCACTTCGAAGCTCCAAGGGCCCTTCCTTGCCTCTGCCACTTCTTTCCTAAGTCCATTTCTTCTATGAATTACTTCTTCTTCCTCTTCTGTGATTTTCTAAATAAAAGTTCTCTTACAGTTTGAGTCTTGGCCCTGAATTCTTTCCCAGCCAGAACTCGAGAACTGAGGTTGCTGAACCCCTGGAGCTGCTCCCGCCACCCACAAGAGTTTTGTCACAGAAAGTCCTGCACCCCAGCAAGCCCCTCACCCCCCTCCCCTCACCCCGGGAATGCAGGCAGCCTGGAAACGGGACCATGTGCCTCTCCCCTGAGCATCGTGAGCACCCAGTCCACTGAGGATCGGGATCCGGGACCTGAAGAAGTACACAGTTCGCACAGCACAGCTTCTCACCGTCAGGATCTCCTGCAGGCACCTGACCAAGACACGGGAGGAGACGCTGGCTGTGTCGCTTTCACCGAGCGGAGCGGCCGTGTGTCTGTGCCCAACCCGGCAGCTGCTTAGAGCCAGGCACCTGCTGGAGGGGTTTGCAAGGACAAGAGCGACCAACCCCATGCGGCTTTGCCCTTGCGTGTTGACTTTGGACTCCATTGTGAACACGGTTGAATAGCCCCATGCAGGGAAATTGACTCTGATATTCCAAGTTAGAAATGTCTGGTTCTCATCCTCAACTTCAAATTTTAACTCACAAGGCCCCAGACGGGAGACCTGACTTCTCAGGAACGATCCTCACCAGGAACTCATATTCACCTGCCACAGGCCTGCCCAGTCCTGTCTGGGTGCAAAGAACCCTGAGGCAGGGCTGGGCCCAGGAGGCGGGAGAGAAACATGCCTGGGCTCCCAGAGGGAGACACAGCCCATGGACTGAGGATCCCAGGGCCTCCTGAGCTGGGTGAGGAAGGAGGGGTCAGGATGGGAATGCCCTACAATCCACATAACCGCTGAGGGCTCCCCACCCGCCCCACCCTCCCCCCCCCATCAAGAACCCAGGTGGGAGGCTGCTGGTTAAACATGGCCCAAACATACTTATTTATCTCCACTGTTCTCTGAGATGCCAATAAAATGATATAAAGGCATTTTTTAACATGCACATCTATCTACCAGGACAAAGAGAATATGTGAAGAAATAACAGCGTATAAAAGGAGTCAACCAAATTATGAAAGCTGGAAAGCAGATGGTGAGTGGGGACTGATTTAAGAAACCCAAGAAATTCAATACCAGGCATCAAACTATATTACCAAGCCAAGGTTCTCAAAACTGCCTGGTACTGGCACAAGAACAGACATATAGACCAATGGAACAGAATAGAGGACCCAAAAATTGACCCAAGCCATTATACTCAATTAATATTTGACAAAGGAGGCAAGAGCATACAATGAAGTCAAAACAGCCTCTTTAATAAATGGTGCTGGGAAATTTGGTCAGATACATG
>NW_006290680.1:4230263-4231791 GCF_000327345.1 Myotis davidii | reverse complement strand
TAGCATTGATGGAACTGGAGAGCATTATGCTAAGTGAAATAAGCCAGGCAGTGAAAGAAAAATACCACATGATCTCACTCATTTATGGATAATAAAGAACATTATAACCTAATGAACAAAAAGATAGATACAGAGGCAGAGAAGCATCAAACAGACTGTCAGACTACAGCGGGAAGGCTGGGGAGTGTTGGAGGGGGTAAGAGATCAATCGAAGGACTTATATGCATGCATATAAGCATAACCAATGGACACAAGACACTGTGGGGGGCAAGGGCATGTGTGTGTGTCGGGGGGGAAGGGGAAGCCGGGGCAAGGTCAATGGGGGAAAAAGGGAGACATATGTACTACTATCTGTAATACTTTAAACAAGAAAATAAAATTAAAAAAAAAAAAACACAAGAAATTGCCCAGACAGTGTGGTTCAGTGGTTGAGCATTGACCTATAAACCAGGAGGTCACAGTTTGATTCCTGGTTCAATTCCTGGTCAGGGCACATGCTCAGGCTGCAGGTTCAATCCCCAGTGGGACCTGCAGGTGGCAGCCGATCAATGATTCTCTCTCATCATTGATGTTTCTGTCTCTCCTCCTTCTCCCTTTCTCTCTAAAATCAATACAATTTTTTTAAAGAAAGAAACCCAATAAATTGAAACCTGCATGTTCAGGGGGAGCCATCAGATCCACAATGTAAGATCCTTAGAAAGACTCAGGGATTGGAGAGGCCAGGAACCTCCCAAGACTGGGTTCGAGGCAGGACTGAAAATGGAAGGGCTGGTTGGTAACCTATTGGGAACAGCTGGCACAGGCAGGACATGACCCTCCCCACCACTGCAGAGGCTCACTCACGCAAGAGGCTGGAAGATGGAAATCGGAGATCACGTTCACCCATGGCTCAGCTCAGGGCCCGGAATAGACAGGTCCTTAGGAAGTTGTTGCTATCATTGTTATATTCAGACGGCATCTTTCTGTCTTGTTCTCTTCATTTCTTAGTCAGTAAGTTATGAGGCAGGACAGAGGTGAATGGCAGAGTCTTGCTGCCTGTGACATCGCTCTACCATCCACACACCCTTCTCACAAGCCAGGCTGCTCGATGTGGCAGAAATGGCTAGTTGCCTTCCAATATCGACTATCCACTTCCTCTATCTAGCTAAAAAAAAAAAAAAAAAAAAGCTAGCTCCCTTGCTTTCTAGCCTCAAGGCATTTTCCAGTCTCCTTCGTAATTAGGTGTGGCCATGTAACTATATAAGTGGAATTTATTGTGAGGAAATTGGGAAGTATCTTTAAAAGAAAAGCTAAAAAGAAGAAGAAGGAGGAGGAGGAGGAGGAGAAAGCTCTTCTTCTACTCTGCTCTCTGGGCAGTTGATGTTCCAGTGCTCCGGCAGCCATACTGTGCAGTGAGGGTAAGGGACATATGTGAGGGGTGGCCGAGCAGAGAGATGGAAGGAACCATATTTATGGAATTGCTATACCAGCCATACATTGTCCACCTCTGGACTTCTTTTGCATGACAGAGAAATAAACTTCTTTCTTC
>NW_006290680.1:4222565-4230003 GCF_000327345.1 Myotis davidii | reverse complement strand
GAAATATAAATCTTTGTTTTACTATGGTTGCAAATATCAAAAAATTTCTATATGTGACACGGCACCAGAGTTAAGTTAGGGTTTTTCAAAATGCTGACATGCCAAGCTCAAAAGGTTCGCCACCATTGATCTACACAAAAGCCTACAAGGAGGCTGTTTATTCAAAATTTACTAAAATTGGAAGCATTGAAGAGGACTGGCAACAAGGGAATGGATAAATACACTTCAGGAAGTACAATAATGTCTTATTCACTACTATCCCATCTAATAAAGGGGGAATGTGCTAATTGACCCTCACGCTGTCGCAAACATGATGGTCCCCACAGCCAAAAAGGAGGGAATAAGCTAATTGAGTGCCATGCCCTCAAAGGTGGTGGTGCCCACATCCACAAGATGGCTAGCTGGGGAGGGCAGTTGTGGGCAATCAGGCCAGCAGGGGAGGGCAGTTAGGGGCAACCTGGCTAACAGGGGAGGGCAGTGCGGGGTGACCAGGCCTGTAGGGGATAGCAGTTGGGGGGACCAGGCCTGAAAGGGAGGGCAGTGGGGGGGACCAGGCCTTGAGGGGAGGGTAGTTAGGGCAGACCAGGCTGGGAGGGGAGGGTAGTTGGGGGTGATATGGCCAGCAGGGGAGCTCTGTGTGTGACAGGGGGCGGGGCCACAACCTCCCTATCTGCCCTGCTCTGTTCGTGATAGGGGAAGGCACCCCAAACCCTGATCGGCCCTGCTCTGTGTGTGACAGGGGGGGGCGCATGTTTCTCTTTTATTAGATAGGATTATTTTGCTACAATTATTTTAGGACTAGAGGCCCAGTGCACAAAATTCGTGCATGGGGTGGGTTTGGGGGGTGGGATCAGGCCTAAGCCAGCAATCAGACATGCCCCGTAGTCTGGGGCTCTCGCAGTCTGGGACCCCTCACTCCTTACTGCCCACCTGCAGTGGAGGTGGGAGAGGCCCCCGCCACTGCCACTGCACTGCCAGCCGTGACCCAGACTTCTGGCTGAGCGGTGCTCACCCTGTGGGAGCACACTGACCAACAGGGGACAGCTCTTGCTTTGAGCGTCCGCCCCCTGGTGGTCAGTGTGCGTCACAGTTCTGCCATGCGGTCAATTTGCATATTACGGTTTTATTATATAGAATTTTGTGTTGTGTGCAACTGATCCTAGGCCTGTCTGATAAAGTTGACATCCCTCCCTTCTACTCAGCTATCCTAGAAGATCAGAATCAGCAGAGACCTTAGTTATTCTGGAGTCCACAGGGCCAGGGGCAAAATCTGGACCACATATACCTAGATAGGTTACCCCATGAGCTAGGTATGGATGTGGGTTATCCCTAAGCTAGGTATATATGTGGATTATCCTGTGAGTTAGGTATATATGTGGGTTATCCTATGAGTTAGGTATATATGTGAATTATCCTATGAATTAGGCATGTCTATGTGTTAACCTATGAGCTTGGTATTATATGTGTTATCCCCACTTAACAGATGAGGAATTTGAGGCTCAGAGAACTGGTCCCAGGTCACAGACTCCCAACTGTCCGCATTCCATGCTTACTCTGTCAGCATTTGCGTCTGCAACCCTTGATTTCCCAACCACTTGCCAGGAGGTTTGCAGAGGAAAACAACAGAACAAGGAGGAAGACATACTTGCTGACCTTTGTCATATTGTAGCACATCGGTGGCGCTGACTCCCTGCTGCACCAGGAGCAAACCAACTGGAGAGCGGGGGTTTTCTTCACACGCTTGGTGCCCGGTGCAGGGGCAGCCGTGGGAGCTGTGTGCTGAGGGAATGAAGTGACCCACATTTAGGTGGTGCAAACTCAGGGGCGCTGCCTGCCCAGGGCTCTGCCCGCAGACCTGGCCACTGTCCGACCTTCCGTGCTTTCTCCTGGATACTGACAGAGGTCAAGAGTACAGGCGCTCCTGCTTCATCTCTCACTAGCCTTGACCACTTTGAGCCTTGGTTTCTTCACCAGGGAATGGGGCTGATCATGGTGCCTCACAGGGCTGCTGGAAGGACTAGATAAGATTATGCAACTCCCTTCTCCTGGCAACCAACTTGAGCAGTAGTAGCTGTTACTGTGACACATACTCTGTATGCGTGTGTGGGGTGGGGACGGAATAATTTGCTCGTGTCTTAAAATCCTTTTCCTTATGCATCGACTTGCCCTCCCTTGACCCAACGCAGCCGGAGCCCTGCACAGGACTGGACACAGGTCACGCTCAGGTGAAGGCTTCCCATATATCTCAGGAGCTGGGGGCCAATGACCTGATCCTTCATCCCAACAACACATAACAAGCGCCTGCTCTCCGCCAGGCCTGGGTCAGGACTGGAGATCAGGGATCATCGGACCCTGTCTTATCTTTGAAGACCATCTACTGACTGGCACGGTTAGACAAGGGACATGACTCTCCGATACACAGAAGATGATGGCACTAGATTTTTTTTAGGAAGGATTATGTGAGAGTTAGAATTCCTGTGTTAGAATCTGAGAATGTGTCTCTCCCGTCTTCACCTGTGAATGATGCTGTGTGGATGATGCATTGGAAAGCATCTCTCTCCATTCCTCCTCCAACTCTGTAGATATTGGCCCACTGTGTACTGGTTGGAGAAGTTCAAGACCCGCCTGTGTCACCCAGGGTCCTGGCAGGAACCAGGGGACGCACTCAAACTGAGTAATTGAGGAGAGTTGAATAAAGGACTTATTTACAGTGGTCAAATGGATAAGATCTGGGGATCTCACGTACCACATGGTGACTGGTATAGTTGGTTGATAACACTTTTGTATAATTAAAATTTGCTAAGAGCAGAACTGAAGTGTTTTTATCTCCTCCCAAAAGAGGTAAATATGTGAGGTGATGGGTATGTTAACTCGATGGGGAAATCCTTCCGCAATGTACACACATGCCAAGTCATCACATTGTAGTTGAGCTCCATGCAGCTCAACAAGGGGTTCTCCTACGGGCTTTCAGCAAGGTCAAGAACTGGCTCCTGTCCAAACAGGACCCGCAGGAGGAGGCGGAGCTCTGCAGCTGGATGGAGGGACTCACGGGTCTGTCTGTGGGTCCCAACTTCCGGAAGGGTCTGAAGGATGGAATGATCCTATGCACACTCGTGAGTAAGCTCCCACCCAACTCAGCCCCCACGATCAACCGCTCCATGCAGCCTGGCACCAGCTAGTAAACCTCTCCAGCTTCATCTAGACCACGGTCAGCTCCGGCACGAACTCCGTGGACCTGTTCAAGCTCAGGACCTTGAGAGCAGAAACATGAAGCAGGTGCGGTGTCTCGTCTGGCTCTGCAGAGTGGCGTGGACATCGGCATCAAGTGCTCGGAGAAGCAGCGATGGAACACCGATGACGCCACCATGAAGGCGGGCCAGTGCGTCACTGGGCTCCAGATGGGCACCAACAGTGTGCCAGCCGGTCAGGAAGACAGCATATGGCACGAGAAGACATCTGTGTGACCCAAGAACCATAGCCTGCCACCCATGGGCCATGCTTCCTCAGCCTGCAAATGGGCACCAACAAGTGTGCCAGCAGATGGGCATGATGGCTCCCAGGGCCCACGGGCACATTTGTGACGCCAAGCTGGGGACCAACAACTGTGACAACTCCTCCTGTCTCTGCAGATGGGCTACATGCAGGGTGCCAACCAGAAGAGCCAGGTCTCTGGCCTGGGCTGGCAGGTATACGACCCCAAGTGCTTCCCACGAGGCCCAGTGCTGACGGAGCCGGCAACTGCCCGAGCCCAGGGAAGGCCCTGGAATACCACCCTGCAAGCTACTGAGGTCCCCCTTGCAGGGTGTCTCCCCATATTATTGCCCATCTGGGATTTGGGGTTTTCTGTGTTTTCATCTTGTTTCTGTATGTGTTCAAGTGCTTGCAGCTGAGGGTCTGCGACGGCCAGCCCAGGCATGTGGGGTAGGAGTCACTGCCACGCACACCCAGGCAGCAGACTTCCCAGCAGCCTCCGGGGGAAGCTGTTTGGGGAAGAGGCCCATGGCGGGAGGGGAACTGGCCCCAAGCTTTCAGTTGCTTTGTTCTCTTTCCTTTTCTCTGCTTATCAGCTTGTGGTTTCTGTACCCACAGAAGTTTCAGGCAATTTTAACAAAAGTTCAGTAGAACCTCATTTGTCGAACTTAATTCTGTTCGAAAACTGAATAATTTTTTCCCATTAAAATAATGTAAATCGAATGAATCCGTTCCAGGCATCCGAGTGAATCCGTTCTAGGCCCCCTGTTTCAACCTTTCACATATACAGTACATGCCTATTGTACTGTTTAATCTATAAATAAACACGTACAAACAAAAAGGACATGAAATGAAAATTTAACAAAAAGGAAAGGAAATGTTCAGTACAAAGTGAAAACTTAACAATAATTATAAGCAGCAGCAAAAGCAAAAAAACACGAAAATATTCACAGCACATATCCTGAGATTTTAGCAGTGGTAAACTGGCTCATATTCGCGGTTCTCTCCTTTGTTTGTCACCTGAGAGATGGGTGACTGATCATGCGGCATCAGCATGAAAAGGTTGTCAGGTTGAGAAGTGTTCAAGGTGGGAGACGTTGGAGTAATGAGATTCCACTGTGATTGGGGCGGGGATGGGGGACATTAACCAGCACTCCTATTATCTACTGCTGCCTAACAGCCTATCCCAAGACTTAATGACTTCAATTAACAGCCGTTCTATGACATTATATCTGCAGGTCAGGAATGTGGGGTGGGGTCAGGCGGCTGCTGTTCTGGTCCAACATGGCTTCGCTAACGCGTCTGGTCTCTTGGTGGGGGCGGCGGGAGGGCCGCGCTCAGCTGGGCAGCCCAGGGAGGGACTGCATGTGGATTCTCCAGTGGGGACTTCTCACATTGAGACTCAGCGTTCCCAGAGAGAATGTTCGAGAGGCCCCAGTGGAAGCGGCAAGGCTTCTTATGACCTAGACTCAAAGTCCAGAAATGTCAGGCTCACCACAGTCTATCAGGCAAACAAGTTACCCTCCCAGCCCAGGTAGAACAGGAGGAAGATTAGACTCCCTGTCACAGTGGAAGGAATAGCAAAGAACACGTGTCACCTTGAATGAACCAGCATGTCATCCAGGTTGGCCAGGGTGTGAGGACTGTGCTGAAAAGTGAAGGGACTGATGTTGGAGAGGAACTTGAATGTCATGGCAGGGGCTGGGGAGGCAGCAATAAGGTAGAGAATGAAGGTTCTAGAGCAGGGGTGGGCAACCTTTTTGTGAGTGCATGCCAAAACCAGCAAAATCTCTGACTCAAAATTCTTCTGTGTGCCAACCCTAGGTTTTTGAGAACATGTTACGCCTACTTGATATCTCTGAAGGTGGACGTATGTGAAGAACCTTAACAAAATTCATCGCTGAGAACAAAGATTCACAAGCGTATGTGGATGAAACCACAACACTGGTCGGATCTAGGAAGGCAGGGAGAGTTAAGGCAGAGGCATAGAAATTGTTCTTGCCCTCTCTCGTCAATCCATGTCTATGGTCTTTAAGATAACTCATTACGTAAAATTATTTATTTATCTACGATGCACCTACACTGAATTTATCTGAAAAATAAAAAAGTCGATATTAAGAAAAAAATTGTAAATGGAAGATTACAAGAGAGGGTTTCGCATGCCAGCAAAAGTTACTGGCGTGCCAGGGGTTGCCCACCCTGTTCTAGAGTCAGGTTCAAATGCAAATGCCAGCTGCCACTTGCAGCACAGGTACCACGCAGGCTGCTCTTTTCTCGGAGCCTCAGTGTTCTCGCCTGTAAAATGAGATCACGTCCTACTTTCCCACTCACGATATTGCGGTAAAGAAGAAATGGGATGGTGCTTATAAAGGGCTTCTCAGAGTACCTGCTCCAGGCATGTCTCAGTGAGTAGCGCTGTATGGTTTCTCCTGAGTAGCACAGAGAGCCAGGAGAGGGTCTTAGCACAACACTCTGGTTTCCACAGTGTGCCGGAAGAGTCGGTGTACAGCCGCCCAGTGAAGGCCTATCTTCCCTAACCAAGGACACAATAGTAAATGGTTTACCCTCCTCCCCAACCAGAAGCTAAGTAGCTCAAAGCAGCCTGCTCAGGGAGATAGATAACAGAAATCCAATAAATGCCATTCGTGCCAACCACACCCAAGGACAGATGAAGTTAAGGGAATAAATCTCATTTTGGCACATGGGCATAAAGCTGATGAATATTCTATTAGATCCTCCTCTAAAATCCTCGTCTTTAGAAAACAGATAAGACCCCTCAAGACAAAGACCCAGCGAGGGCTCTCTCTGGAGCACGCCATGCCTTTCTTCATGGTCAGGAGCGCATCTTTCCTGTTCTCTCCTGAACTCTGAGGGTCCCCAGGAGACTTGCAACCAGGGGAGCAAAGGGCAGCAGCAGCTCATCCCGGGCTCACCCCTGAGCCAGTCTCCTAGGCCCCCTTCTCTGTGACTTTTCAATGAGCCAGAGCAGCCCGCCTGGACTCACTTCTTCCCTAGAATGTTTCTAGGCCAACACAGAGCACCCCTAGGTTCTCTCCTGCTGCTGCTGCTTCTACCCCAAGCTCTTCCTTTGTTTCACTGTCTCCTCAAAATCCCCTGGACTCGTGTTTCCCACATGAAGCCCAGAACCCACACGTGCCCGAGGCAGACCCACTCCGGCGGTCCCTTTCGGGTGCCACAGCAGCCCAGCCACTTGGGAATCGTGTTAACAGATAGATTCCAGCTCAGTAGGTGTGGGGAGGGTCTGAGAGTCAGCAGGTGTAGTCAGCTCCCTGGTGACATCGATGCTGATGATTCCCGGCCACACTTTGAGACTATTGTTTCCAAATAAAAGTTTGATCCTGTCTAGCCTCCATTTAAAACCCTCCACAGCAGGCTCAGGGGAAAGGCCCCACTCTGTCCCATAGTGACCTAGTTCTCACTGGATTTTTTAGCTGCTTGTCCTCCACTCTCCTGCCCTCTCTTTTCTCCTTATTTGTTATCAATTTATTTATAATACTAGTGGTCCTGTGTACAAATTTTGTGCACGGGGGTGGGTGTCCCTCAGCATGGCCTGCAACCTCTCCAATCTGGGACCCCTTGGGGGATGTTGGGGGATCACGCCTAAACCGGCAGTCGGACATCCCTCTCGCAATCAGGGACTGCTGGCTCCTAACCACTCACCTGCCTGCCGGCCTGCTCGCCCCCAACTGTCCCCCACTGCTGGCCTGCTCACCCCCAACTGCCCTCCCCTCCTGGCCTGATCGCCCCTAACTGCCGCTGCCTCAGCCCTGTCACCATGGCTTTGTCTGGAAGGACGTCCAGAAGGTCTCCCAGTCTAATTAGCATATTACCCTTTTATTAGTATAGATAATGAAATGAAATGAAACCACCCTCCCACCCAAGCACTGGAACATGACCAGGAACCTGAATGTACCTATATGCTCCTCCCCTCTCCTGAGTTGTGATA
>NW_006290680.1:4221888-4222501 GCF_000327345.1 Myotis davidii | reverse complement strand
TTTCCCTTGATTTAAAACATTTTCTCCCAAATACATGTGTCTAAACATGCATATTTTTGGTTTTGCTTTTATTATAGATTCTATGAGTTACATCATGGCCCATGTAGTTTTGTGCGACTGTTTCACTCCACACTGTTCCTTAGATCAATGAGGTGCTGTTTGCAGCTGAAGTTCATTCCCTTTCACAGCTGCATTCTATTCCGCGGCGTGAGTATTCCAGGGGTTGTTTGCCCACTCGCTGTGGACGGGCCTTTGGGGTGTTTCCCATGTTTTTGTCATTACAGCGGAGCACAGTGTGCACATTCTCCGGCTTCCCTCTTCCACTCCAGCTCCCTTCACCTGGCACACTCCTCCAGGTCCTCAGGCAAGCCTTCCTTGACCTGCAGGCCACGGTGGTCCCCATGACAGCTCCCTAATTACACACTTGTGTTGTGTGATTGCGTGATGAGCGTGGGTCTAGCCCGGGTAGAGAGCAAGCCCCACAGGTTTGTGATGCTCACGGACTCCCAGATGCCAGCTCGGTCTGTATGCACCCAGGCAGCAGAGCCGGGCCTGGAGGCTGGAGCCTGAGCCCACAGGTGGCTGCAACCCCAGGTCCCAGGGCCAGTGTTTG
>NW_006290680.1:4218454-4221796 GCF_000327345.1 Myotis davidii | reverse complement strand
CAGCCCTCGACCGCGGGGATCCAGCGGAGGAAGGAGCAGCGCGGGGCGCACGCTTGGCACCATGACCCAGACACCCGCCTTCGACAAGCCCAAAGTGAGCGCGGGCCGGGGCTCGGGGTCCGGGTTCTGGCGCCTTGTCTGGCTGGAGGGCTTAGGGGCGTCCACAGAGCGCCATCAGCGGGCCCCTGCGGGTGCTTTCTTCCCTCAGCTCAGGCCCTCCTCCGCCTCTGGGCTAATTAGTGAGAGACAATGAGGAAGTGAGGGTCCTGAACCTGGAGGCATCCCTGGCTGGCCTCCGAGTTCTGCTTCTGCCGCTGACTTGCCTCCTTTGGGTCTCAGTTTTACCATCTGTCAAATGGGCATTCCCTCTGAACCTCATCTGTAAAACGGGGCTTGGGGCGTGCTGTCTACAACCATAGGTGGTGCTGGGTCTGGTGCAATAGAGAGCGCTCTGTGAGTGTAAACAGCTTTATACTCTAACACTGATGGTTTTGTCCACTCCAAGGAGTCTGCTTGTGGATGTACCCACGGGAAGAACTGAGCCATGCCAGAGATGGGGGCAGAGGATTCGGGTGGGTCTTAGGCTTTGGGCTCTGGTAAGACTCGAGAGCCACTGGCCCCAAAGGATAACTTTCTTGTCCTTCCTCCCACCAGCGGTGGTGTCTTGGGAATGGTGGGGTCAGGGGGCGTCCAGGCCCACTTGGTGGGCTTCAGAGCACTGAGATTCATCCAGGGAGGGGAGTGCACAAAAGGCCGCCCAGCGGAGTGCATCAGCAGCTAGTGGGATCTGAGACTGCGGGGCAGGGGGAGGTGTGAGTTTCAGTCTGCCTCACTGACCCGTCTGAGAAACAGGTGTATGTGATGGTGGCAGAGGTCACAGAAGTGTGGGTAATAGTCCTGCGTGTGTGCACAGAGGAGAGGGGAAGGAAGGGGGGACTGGGAGGAAGCAAGGCCTAGCGCCCCACCCCTACTGCCCATGCCCTCCCCACAGGGCAGGTGCTCAGCTACATCCTTCCAGGTGTTCCAAGTTCTGGGGAAGCACTTCTCCCCCCTCCCCCCATGCCTCCTTCACACCGTGTATGAATGCCCATGCCCCATCCTTAGTGGTTCTTTCCTTTGAAGGCTGTTTTTTTTGTTTTGTTTTGTCTTAACTGTTCTTGGATTCCCTCTACCTTTGGGCTGGGGAACCACCTTACCTGAAATGAATCCTAAGGCAGTAGGCAGAGCCCCTTGGTTGGGAGTGAAGTGGGAGTTATGGAGATAAATAAAAGGTAACGCTGCTGTAGATACTTGCTATATGCACCAATCTGATCCTTGCAACACTTTTAACAGACCCGTGTTGGAGCAACGATTGCTATTCCTAATTTTTGCCTCGCCCAATCCTCTCCTCTGATTCAAGCTGGCAGGTCATTTCCTCTCTCTGGGCCTCAGTTTCCACACTAGGAAGTGGGCCCCACCTGCTTGTAGTGGTTTCCAGAGGTCACCCACGGTGACACACGTTTACTGGAGAGGAGGGAACGTGCCTGAGCGGGCAGGGGAAGCAGAAGGAGCATGAGTCTCATCCACTCACCCTGGGTGGGGCAGGTGCTTAACTACGAGCATTAGCAACTGGTGCTTCCATTGGGTTGCTTTTTGCTGTGCCAGGCCCTTCTGAGCATGTTGCCTGCACTAACTCATCTGATTCTAACAGTGACGCTGCGACGTAGCTGGTGTCACCCCATTTTATAGATAGAGAAACAGGCCCAGAGGTTAACTGGGTTAGGAAAATCACAGTCGCCAAGCTAGGGGCTGGCCTCACAATCCTGCGGCCCTGACTAGCTCTCCTGAGCAGCCTCTGCAGAAGCCTGTGGCGGGTGGAGGTGCCAGTGGCCCAGGTGCAGGCCTCTCTGACTGCGCAGGCCTACCTCCAGGTGAGGCCCAGGGCCCGGCCAGTTTACGCAGCCAGAGCCGAGCGGTGCTTTCCAAATGTTAAAGTGTACTCAGATCACCTGATTCTTGGTAACATTCAGACTGTGTATAGACCAGTGGTTCTCAACCTGGGAATCATTTTAAAATCCTGATTTCTTGGCCTCATCCTCCGGAAATTCTGTTTCTTTGTTACTAATGTTGTGGCCGCACCCCATAACAAAGAAACAATTTCCGGAGGATGAGGCCCAGAAATCAGGCTTTTAAAAAGATTCCCACGTGATTCTAATGTGCAGCCAAGGTTGAGAACCACTGGTCTAGACGAAGAGGCAGAGTCACAGAGATGAGCTAGGTTAGGAAAAGCCTATCAGCCGAGCTAGGGGCCTGGCTTCCCAGTCCCATGAAGGAGTCTAGGGTGGGACCGAGATGCTACACTCTGACAAGCTCCCAGGTGATGCTAATCCGGATGGTCCACGGACCACACTTTAGGTAGCAAGACCCTAGGCAGCTGCCCACCTGGGTTGATTATGTCATTCCAACAAATGCTTCCTGAGCCACCGTTAGACACTGGAGGAGGTTGGAGGAGGTACAAAGCGGGGTGGGGGGAGGCCCTCACCTGTTTCCACAGGGCAAGGCTGGAAAATGCCAGGCACTCGGGAGTTCTTGGTCAGGGAGGGCACTGCTGATCACACGCCTGGTATTTTAATGATAATAACAGCTGTCATTTAAGTGTGGGTTCTGGTACCTTCCATGGTTTATCTCTCAGAATCCCCTGGACAACTTGACAAGGCAGATATTTTCTTTTTCTTCTTTTTGCTGCTTAATGCGGTTTTTATTTATGAGAATTCAGGGGAACAACACCCAAGGAGGAAAGGGGTGATGAGAAAGACTCCTCTCTGGAAGATACCGACCACCCCCCACTTGTGTAGATGTTTGGGTCCCATGGACCCGTTGCGGTCAGAGGAAAGGAACATGTCTGTGAGCAAGAGGGCTGGAAGGGACCCACCCACAGTGTCTCCCGAGGCTTTGCAAAACTGGTCGTGTGTTCTGCAAGACGCAGGAAAACACTTCACAGCGGCCCTTGCAAATAGTATGAAGGAAAGGTACCACGTCAGGCCCAAGACTGCCAAACGCAGCAGACGAGGGCAAGCCCCCTGTGAAGCCACCAAAAGGCAGAACATAGGTGAGCGCAAATCACAAGGGCACTGTGAGGGTCACCATCAAACCCAAGGCTCGAACGTTCTCTGCAGCTGTTCCATTGGTCCCATGGGGAAGGCTCCCAGTGGACGCGGTGTTACCAAAGGTGTGAACCACGGCAAAGGTCTAGTCCCTTCCTCGGCAGCCAGAGAGGAGTGCCCGGGAGTGAGCAGAGAATTCCTGTAACAAGACAGGCAACGGAGCTCTCTGTTCTGGCATTCCAGCTTAAGGAAGGTGCCC
>NW_006290680.1:4215611-4218422 GCF_000327345.1 Myotis davidii | reverse complement strand
ACCTCGGCCAGGCCGCCCTGGTCCTCAGTGTCCGGCCTGCTAGGTACCTCCTTCAGCTTGTCCATCCGGGCCACCTCCTCTTATGCTGCTCTGTCCACGGAGGCAGATGTTTCACCCCCATTTGTAGACCACGAGGCTGAGGCCTGGAGAGGTGAGTGGCTTGCCCAAGGCTACTCAAAATCTGAGAGCTGAGCGAGCAGCCACATTGGAACAGCAGTCTCTAAACTGTTCCTTTTTGAGGAAGAGGAGGATTGGGGCTAAATCTAGACCTAAGCACTTTTTCTTTCTCTTATTTGAACGTTTACTCCGAATCGGGCACTGTTCTGATTTGCATGTTTGCTTGTATTGACTCATTTAATGCTCACAACAGCTTTCCTGCAGTAGGTCCTATTAGTCTCTTCATTTACATATGAGGAAATTGAGGCTCAGGGGGGAAGGAAATAGCCAAAGTCACAGCCAGAAAGGGGGCGGGGTGGGGGGGGGTGCTACCTGAAACTGACGTGGATGCTGATATCCACTTTACTCACCTACCACCCCCAGTCTGTGGGGGAGGAGTTAGACTTAGGGTGACCTTGGACTTCAGATTGATTGGGGTGGGATCCCTGTCTTGACCGTTTCCTGAACTCCAGCTTCCTTCTCTAAAATGGGCTGATAACACCAAGGCCATGGGGCTCTGGGGGGAAATTGACCCTCTGGTTGGAGCGTGTTCCTCCTGGGGCTGCAGTGGGGCCGCTGTGGACTCTGGGAAGCCTCCATCTGCCCTGTCTCCTGCCATAGAGCCCACCGCCGCCCCTGGGCGCTGCTCTGGGCTTTCAGTGCTTTCGGTTACGAAGCCACCTGTTAAATAAAGGTGCCCCTGGGAAGGGCCCGCCTGACCTGCTGCTCCTGGCAGTCGGGAGGGAGGGGAGCAGAGATTGGGTTTCACGGAAGTCTCTGTTTGACAGAGAGGAAGCCAGGAGGAGGGCGGAGAAGTGTGGCCTCTGGTCAGCAAGGCAGGGGAGGCCGCCAGCCCCCTGATTCCAGAGCTGAGCTCAGAGCTTGACCTGGGAGGAAGCTGTCCCCCTGCCCAGCTCTCCTAGGGCTGTGGTCGGCACACTCATTAGTCAACAGAGCCAAATAGCAACAGGACAACGATTGAAATCTCTTTTGAGAGCCAAATTTTTTAAGCTTAAACTATACAGGTAGGCACATTGTTACTAACCTAGCCATATAGTTTAAGTACTGTTGATATTTGGCCTCCCCCACGCTGCGTCTCCAGTCGCCCGATGGACCGACACCCCCCACTTCTTCTAACGCCACTTCAAAATAGACTCACCCAGGCCGAAAACCGACTTCTGCGCATGGGCCATGAAGTTTCAATCGCACTGTACATGCGCGCCTGCACGTGGTATTTTGTGGAAGAGCCACACTCAAGGGGCCAAAGAGCCGCATGTGGCTCGTGAGCCTCAGTTTGCCAACCACTGTCCTAGGGAGTGTCCCCACAGCAGGGAAGGGAAGGACCGTGGCCTGGCTTTGAACAGGGGAGAAGAGTAGGCCAAAGTGAGGTTCAAATCTGTATGTGCCCAGAGTGTTGGGGGCTGGCTGACCCCTACCCTTTAGGGTTCTGAGGCCCTAGGGCTGTAAGATTGAGAGGAAGTGGCCTCCGGGGGGCCTTTGACCATAGAGGGAGACCAGTGAGGAGTTTAAACTTGGGTAGCAGCTGGGCCAGGCTGCCTGGGTCTGAGTGCTGTTCCCCCCACCCCCCACCCCCCTTATCCATTGTGGGAGTTTGAGTGAGTTGCTTCTTCGAGCCTCAGTTTGCCCATGTTAAAATAGGAGTCAGTTGGACATGGCAATGCTAGCTGCTAATTGATCATCCATCATCCTCATCATATTATTAACCATTCAGTTCAGATTATACCAGCGCTGACTCAGCGCTGATAGCTGATATGCAGGGTGAAGGAGGGTGGTTGTGACTTCCTGGCTGTGCGCTCATTAATCTGTGATCTGAGGCAAATTCCTAATCTCTCCAAGCCTCCCTTTTCTCGCCTATAAAATGAGGATGACTCTGCTGCATTCCAAGGCTGTGGCCCCCGCCCCCCCCAATGCCCCCCTGGCCAAAGACACACCTCGCCTTCCATGAGACGTCTGGGGAAGCTCACAGGAGATATGAAGCTCTTTCAGGCTCCCAGTCAGTAGGCGGCACTGAGGGACGGCTCTGCCCCTTCCCCTCTGCACCTCAGAGCTTCAGGAGCCCAGATGGGGCTGAGCACAGAGGACATCCTGGAGGAGGTGTCACTGAAAAACCATGTCAGTCCCAGGGCTGCTCTGTCTCCTCATCTTACCCCAAAAGTCAGCCGAAAGGCTGTGGTGGCACTGACCCCTGGCAGGGCTAGGAAGGGAGGGGATGTCTGCCCTGCAGTGGGCACGGTGGCTTGTCCAGGTTCTGACTGTAGTGCCAGATTCAGGGGTCTGGCCAGGCAATCCTGGCTACTCTGTCCTGTGTACATTCTCTGCCAGGCCAAGGGGGTAGGTCAGCCCCTCTCCAGGCAGGGAGAGGACGCAGCTCTGCTGGCCTAGGACGGGGAGATGAGGAAGCCAGCCCTGGTGTTCAGCACCTGCTGAGCGCTGTCCGCTGTGGCCAGCACTGTCCTGGCACCAAGGGTACAGCATGAGGACACAAAGTCTCTGCTTTCAGGGAACTAATAGTGGGGGAAAGAGACATGGTAAGAGAATTTTAAAATCGGGGGTGGGAAACAAAACAGTGATGTGTTTGGGGGCCTGGGAAACCGTGAGGGAAAGTACAGTGATTGGGGAAGGCCCTGGAGGGAT
>NW_006290680.1:4210520-4215500 GCF_000327345.1 Myotis davidii | reverse complement strand
ACCCACCCAAGACCTGGGTCCTCGTCCTGGCTCTGCCACTGCCACCTCGGCTGAGCCTGGGCAAGTGAGCGCACCGCCCCGCCTCGCCGTGTGGCTGGCATCTCCTGAGGGGGCTCGGCGTGCTTCCCCAGGGCCCGACAGTAAATATTTGTTGGTTACGGGGTATGCTTCCTGCTCAGATCGGGAGGATTTCCTGCAGTTCTGCTTGTGAGTCAGCCTCGCGGAGAGCGGGTGCGGGGAAGGGGCATGAGGTTCTTCCCCAGGAGCCTGGCGCAGTGCCAGGGAGGTGGTGTGGCCCTGGCGGGACTTGGGCTTAGAGTTGGAGAGACTTGGGTTCCAGCCCAGCTCTGCCATCATAGATCGGTGTGACCCTAGGCAGGTCACTGCATTTCGCCAAGTTGAGCTTGGCAAGTCCTGATGGGGCTCCTGTACACCTCTGCTGAGGGGCTGAGATGAAAGGAGACGAAGGGTGTGCTAATAGGCAGCTGCTGCTATTACTGCTGCATTATTTCTACCTGAGGCGAGGCCTGTGGGAGCTCAAGACTCAGACCTGGGTTCAAATCCTGATTCCATCACTGACTGACTGTGTCCGTAGAGACTTCTTTGAGCCTCGGTTTCCCCATCTGTAAGATAGGAGTGACGTCCCAACCTTCCTGGTTGTGAGGATGAAATAAGGTCATGCCTGTGGACGGCCCAGCACCTGGCAGATAAGCCAGAAGCCCCTGCTGCCCCTTTTCCCGGAGTGGGCTCAGCGGAGCAGGGTCCCCATTGCAGTCTCGGAGCTTGCACCCCATTGTCATCTGGGTGGGTGACACTTCTCCATGGCGAGTTACAGTTTTCCAGAAAGTTCAACGGGAGGCCTGCCTGAGCTTGGGCTGCTCGAGGAGGTGGCTCCTGCCTCTGCTTCCCCCACAAGGAGGTGGCACCCGTGGGCACGGTGAGCAGCTGGGCTCTGCCTGCTCTCTCCCAGGGGCATGCTCGCCTCCTGCCGGCTCTCTGCGACCTTCCACCATGCACCCTGTGCCGTAGCTCATGCTTCCCGAGCACCCACTGTGTGATGCTGTAGGGATTCTGGTTACTGCTCATCTCCCATCTGGGTCCTGAGCCAGCTCTGTCTTCCATTCTGCCTCCCGCCAACCTGCTCACCACACAGGAGCAGAAAACGCTTTTAAAAGATCAGCCCCGTTTTGAAACATCACTGGGTCTCCCTGCCTTCCACCCCCTGACTTTCTCTGGCTTCATCTCTCACCACCAACATTCTCTGCACTTGAACCAATTCGTTCCCTGATTGCTTAGCACATGCAGTTCCCTCTGTCTGGAACAGCTCTCTGTCCTCCCTTCTCCCCCTCCCCCCACTGATTCCCTATTCACCCCCGTCCCCCCCACACAGAGTGATCTTTTCTAAACACTTTGAGCTACCCCACCCCAACCCTCCCCTGACCCCCTTGTGTTTTTCTTTTCCTCGTGCATTTGGTTCATTTCCCACCACTATTGGTGCAGTGAGTCCTGAAAGGTATGTATGTCTGCTCAGGCAGGACAGACTCTGGTCTGCCACGAACCAACATCCCCAGGGGAAGGCGGCGGAGGTGTCCATTTTTTTTTTTTAGATTATATATTTTTTTGATTTCAGAGAGGACGGGAGAGGGAGAGAGAGAAACATCAATGATGAGAGAAAATCATTGATCAGCTGCCTCCTGCATGCCCCACCCTGGGGACTCAGCCTGCAACCTGGGCATGTGCCCTGACCCGGAATCCAACCTTAACCTCCTGGTTCATAGGTCAACGCTCAACCACTGAGCCACGCCAGCCGGGCCAGAGGTGCCCATTCTTGCTCATATGACATGCCCATCTCAGTCATGCAGGGATGCGGGCAGATGGGCATGTCCATGGCGTGCGGGAGCCAAGCGGCATGTAAGTGCTTGGGCAGAAGTAGCCGCGCAGGCCCACCCCGTCCACGAGGGGCAACAGCACCGGGGCAATCCCCCAGACTCACTGCTGCCCGGGACTCAGAGGCGCTCTGGTTTTCGCCTTCTAACCTCTCCTACCTTTTCGATCCTCGTGCAACTCTTTTCTCTCGACTCCAGTCTCCTCCGTCCTCGTTTAAACATGCCCACGTCATTTCTGCCTGGAAAAGAAGTGCAAGTCTTTTGTGTTTCAGTTCGCATCCACCTAAATTGTCTCCACTTCCTTACCTCTGCCTCTTGCTCGCCCTACTCCAGTGTGGATTCTGCGCCCTCGGGCCTCTGGAATGGTTGCTGGAGGGCAGTGCGCCTCGATCTTGGCCTTATGTTAAAAAAGCAAAACCCCTGTGCCCGGGCCCGCCCCAAGGGTGGTGCTGGAATTGACTTGCGTGGGCACAGGCACCTGTAAGTTTCTGAAGCCTCCCCGAGCTCCTGAGGCCAGCAGGGTGGGGAACCCCTCCTCCTGGGCCTGGGCCCTGCATCCTCGGTCCCAGGGACACGTTTCTGCTCTTCTGGGGCCGGGCGGCCAGCAGCCTCTCCAGTCCCAAACCCCTCCTCCCTCTGCACCCCTACACCATGTTCCCCTCACGGCACCGCCTGTGTCAGGGCTGTTCTCTCTGCCTGAAGTGTTCCATCATCTTCCTCACTTGGTTCTTCATCCTTCAGATCTTAGCCCAAGATCTGCTTTCTCCAGGAAGCCATTGCTGGCCTGCTGGCCGGGCGAGGTTCTTTCTTGTGTTGGCTGTTTCACTGGACTGTGTTTTTGCTTCCCAAGGGGATGGACCTCTATCGATGTGATGCCTCGTGTCTCTCCCTGGCTGGGCTGTAAGCATCACAGGGGCGTCCCTTTAGCTTACCGCTCCCCTCCCACACCCAGCAGGGCCTTGAGCATCTGGGGAATGAAGGCCTCGTAGCTGAGGATTGTTTAGCGTTTGCTCTGTGCTAAGCGCACTGTGTGATTACCATGGTTAACCCTCCCCAAGCAGGAGGGAGGCCTGTTACCTCCCCTGTCGGGCTGGTGGGAACCCCAGGGCACCCAGGGAGCAAGTAGAGGAGCTGGGATTCCAGCTCTAACCACAAGGCGACCCTGCCTCTCTGGCTGGGCCCTCACCACGGGAAGGCTTAAGGATAAGAAAATGGGGGCTCAGAGAGGTGGGGTCCTCTCTCCAAAGTCACACAGCTGGTCGGCAGGTCCCTGGACTGGAGGCGTCAGTGCTCCCAGTGCTGAGCATTTTGGGGGAACCGGTAAGCATTTGGCTGAGTGGGCACTGAGCCGTTAGTCCGGGAAGCAGCAGCTCAGTGCGCGCCGAGCTGGGTGTGGGGGCTGCCTGGCCCGTGCTGCTGGGTGACCTCTGAGAGCTCTGATGAGCGACATCCAGCTGAAAGGCGGGCCTGGCAGCTCTGAGCCCCGGCCTCGCCTGGGCCTGGGCGGGGTTCCTCTGCAGCAGGAAGCGCATGTGCGTGTCTCCTGATGCCCTCCGCCGCCTCCCCGGCCAAGGCAGCCACTTGCTTGTCCACGTCCCTAAGTTCCAGAAAAGGCCCCACCCTGAGGGAGACGTCAGTGAGTTTTCGGATCCCCGGGCACAGGAACAGTGTCCTTCGGGGCCTGGAACAGCAGATGCCAAGGCGCTTTCCCGCTGTCCTCAGCGCTGCTGTGCCATTGCCCACAGCTCCTGAGACACCCAGAGGCGGGGGCTGCTCCATGGGCCGGACAGACCCGCCGACACTGTCGTTTTGGGTCCTTACCAGTGGTCTTGGCTAGGGAGGCAGTCACAGCCGCTGAGTGTTGTCTAAGTCACACAGCAGAAGAAGGGGCAGAGCTGGGGTCGAGCCTGAGGCTGTGTCCCAGCCCCTGTCCTTAAACTCCTGGCTTCAGGCGCAGAGCGTTTCCTGTGGGGTCACGCGAGTAGGCGCCGATCACCCAGATGGCTGAGTATATGGTGTCGCTTCCAGAGTCCTGGAAAGACCTGGTGCTGCTTTCATACCGATCCCTGAGAAGCTGTGCTTGAGCGGCACCTGCTTTTGAACATGGAGCCGCATTTCTGAAATGCGTCATGTGGTTCGCTAGTCCAGGAAGTCTGTGGTCAGCCCTTCGTGTGAAAGTTGGAGTTTGCTGAGTGTGTTGTCTGAGCAGGACCTGCCTGTGTGGCTGGGCTCGGTGGCTCCTACGGGACCATGGCTGTCCTGAGGTGTAGGGATTGGGCTCAGGTTAGAATTCTGGTTCTGTCCCTTAACTGGCTGTGGTAAGCGCACAGGCCTGGGTTGGGTTCCTGCTTCCATCACCGGCTTGCTCTGTAGCAGTGGACAAGTTACTTAACCTCTCTGAACCTCCGTGTTCTCAGTATGAAAGAGAGCGAGAAACCCACCGCACAGATGAGGGTTAACAAGATGGTGTGTGTAGACGTTAGTGACCTGTGTGTACGGGAGCGGTGAGTAGTGACTGATAGTCATCGTGGTGAATGTGAGCACTGGCCCTGAAGGTCCTCCCGGCATTCATGGGGTGTGTTCTCTCTCTCTTCCCTTTGCCCCTTGCAGGTAGAATTGCATGTCCACCTGGATGGATCCATTAAGCCCGAAACGATCTTATACTACGGCAGGTAAGTCCACGGAGGCGAGGCCTTCCTCCCCAGTCTGAGGACTCTGGAGCATCCCAGGGTCTCCCTGTGGAACCAGCGGCCCCCAGCCAGGAGGGTCTCTGAGCTGGAGCCCCGCAGCCATGTCTTCTGCCTTCAGTGCCTTTGCTTTTTGTCTTCCTGTTTCCAGGTGAGCCAAGGGGAGCATGTGCCACCTTACACACAGACTCACATGGACACACGGACACACACACACACACACACACACACACACATACATGGAAGCAGTTCCCAGGGCTGAACCAGTCACTGTGTTTTGGCAGAAAACCGGGCAGGTGACACCCAGAGGAGGAGGCTATACTATCCCCATCTCACCGAGGGGGGAGCAGGTTCAGAGAGGTAAAGGCAGTTGCCCAAGGCCACACAGCAAGTAAATGGTAGAGCCA
>NW_006290680.1:4189039-4210442 GCF_000327345.1 Myotis davidii | reverse complement strand
CATGGAAATAACCTACAGGGAGACGTGAAGTGGCTCCCTCTATGGCCCCAACTCTCCGCATCTTCCAAGTGAGAACACCACCTCCTGCCGCAGCTCTCCTGGATGCTGGTGGGCTGAAGGGTCTCTGTGCCCCCGCCCCCCAGGGAGGGAGGTCTGCCCCTCCCTCCCCACACCTCAAGGGCCCATGGTGGCCCCTCTGTTGGTTCCAGCACCTATGAGCACAGGGACTTCGAAGGCCAGTGGATCTGGAATCAAGTCCAGACAGTTTCCTCGTTATTTAACTGTGTGAGTTCATTTACTGCCTGCCACCAACGTCCAGATTTCTCAGGACGACTGGTGAAGGGGTTATATTGTCCCTGTATTACAGATAGAAAGGAAACCGAGTCAGGATAGCTGAAGAAACTTGTCTAGTAAGCACAGCTGTGACCAGGCCCCCCCTGCCCGAACCCTGCCACCAGAGATGTCGGTCAGATACAGCAGGGACCACACTTAGCTCAGGGCTCCAGCAAAAGCCCTTAATGAGGTCCGTGTCATTAATCACAATCAAAGGCTCTGCTAATGGGGTCAAGCCCTCGGCTTATCTCTGCCTGTCCTTGGACTGTGTTGAGCACCAGCCCTTGCCACAGGGCCCTGATGAGGCCGTTGGGGTGGGGTATCGGAGGCCAAGATGGGATCTAATCGGGGTGCTCGTTAAGGGGTCATAGGGCACTCAATATCGCAGCCAGGAGGCGAGATGCCAGGGTGGGGTGGAGGGAAAGGAGCCGCTGGTGTTGGGCGACTGGTCGGACTTGCCATTTCCCATGCCGCCCGCTGTCTCGGAGCAGCCTGGGCCCTGGAGAGGGGTGGGGTGCCAGGTGGAGTTTGATCTCGAGGTCAGCAGGCAGGGGGAGCAGGGAGTTGGGCAGGCTCCAGCAGGGCAGCCCTGGAGGACTCCCTGGTGGGGGTAGGCCAGGGCTGAGAAGAGGAAGAGGTAGAGGAGGAGGGGAATGCCTGGCCTGTGACCTACCCCCAGGCCAAATCCCATGGCCCCTTTCTGCCTCTGACTGAGGCCTCCATTGATTTTGTTTTCATCCATTTCTTCTTCCTGCGAGTCCATCTCTTGCCTCTTTCTCAGGCTCCTTCAAGACCCATCCACTCATTCTCTAAGGCCCAGTCCCAACCTGGCTGTCCTCTCTTCCCTGTCACCACCCTGGTCTGAGCCGCCGCCAGTCCCTCACTTAGACTATCGCAATGGCCTCAGGACTGGCCTCCAGGGTCCACTCCGGCCTCACCCCTCTACCGTCCTCACAGTACCTGTCAGGACAGCTGTCTTACAACATGGTCTGATCAGCTCTCCTGCTCAAACCCTCAGGGTCCCGCCTCCCTTGCTCAGGTCAAGCGAGTCTGCTTGGTCCTTACGGTGCTCCAAAGCTGAGGGAGCTCTGACCTCTGCTCCTTGGTTATTCCATAGCCGGTGTCTCACACATCCCAGACCAGTGAACACAGGGAGGGGGTCCTGGGCCCCAGGTCACACAGCCTTTACAGCAGACCTGGGATGCAAACCCCGGCCATCTGGCTTCAGAGCCTGCGTGATACCCAGGGCACAGAAATAGCCCCGTGTGTGTGTCTCTGTACCTGCAGAGAAAACACTGTCTGAGTTTTACTGACAAGGACATGGAAGTCCTCAGAGGGGACAGCCCATGCCTGGGGTGGTGTGGCACATACAGGGGGCATGGGCTTCGAACTCCAAAGCTGGGTGCATCCTCCACACTGAGCCAGGCTCCGTGGCCAGGCTCCAGGGTGGTGGGAAGACTGCCGGAAGCCAATTCCAGCATGTCAGCAAGGGCTGAACCATCCAGAGTGGCAAGGGCATTTCCCCAAACCTGAAAAGGGATGATTGCTTGCTGCCAGACAGCTCAGGGCATCTTAATCTACATGTTATTGCCTCCTACTGGCCAAACACCTGAACAGCCGTAGGCTAATTCTCCCGAGTCTGACAATGGACTCTGTACCAAACCCTACCCTTTGAAGCTTATATCTCTACCTCGCCTTAGGACAAATTGTGTTAATAAAAAGCAAGGGGTCTTGAGATGAAAAACATATTAGTTCCTTTTAGCTAAGCTCCTCTGATCCCCAAATGCCCTTCAAAATTATACTTCGTCTCTGGACTCTTTATTAAGTTACACACAGCCCTTCTCCAGATTGCTGAACCCTTCTAGATGCCGGATCAAGACCCCCGGCATTAATCCATGACAGGAGAGCTGGAAGAGAATGGTCAGGAGGCAGCACCCCAACAGGAAGCGGCGGGGCCCAAGGCAAATGTGGCCCCTGCATCCGCCAACACGGGAGCCAGAGCCTCAGCACCATCTCCTCTGCCTTCAGCCCATCAGCTCCCAGGAAGAGATTTTAACAACTGGCGCAGGCGGCCTGGGTCCTGGGGACGGCTCACGAGGGTGACTTTGGGGCAGGCTGGCCAGCAGGGGGAGAGGCTCAGTGGGCACTGAGCCGAGGACTCGATGTCAGGACAGCAGCAGAGGTACCGTCTGCCCCGGCGTCTTGCAGAGACGCGGGCCAGTGAGGAGACGCGCTGGGCTGGCTGGCGGGCACCAGGGTGATACCCACTGGACACTCAGAGGGACTGGAGCCACCCGAAGGGGAGGAGGGCATATTTAGGGGCTTAAGAAACAGGTATTTAGGTAGGAAAATGTGGCGAGCCGGCACGGCCATGGCATGCTCAGCCCCACGTTGGGCACCTTATGTGCCGTGCCAGCTCAGCCAGGTTCGGTGAGCCTGAGGGGGCAGTGAAGGATGGAGAAAAGACGGACAAGAGAAGAAAGCTGGGTCTGGGTGGGACGCTGGCCTCTCTGATGGAGAGCTAGCGAGAGCGCCATGGACTACAAGCCGTGTCTTTTATAGCCAGATTCCACGAGGCAAAGTAAGGGTGCGGTCAAGGTGTTTACAACAGTCTTATGGGTTTCAATCCTACTCAGTTACATGCACCTGAACTCTATCAAGCCCACATCACTCAGGCATGTGGGGCCACATGTTCGGACCATAGGTTCAAGCTTACAACTACAGCTGGGACTTGCACGTGGCTGTGAGAGGACTGTGCCCTCTCATCAGTCCAAGGCTTGAACCCGTCCAAACACTAGCTGCTCCTCACAGGAAAACATTTTGATATTTGAATAACAGAAGCCATGAAAGGATGTAAGCATATTCAGTCAAACTTCCATTTCTTTGGCAATTTCTTCCTCCTATCATCTTGCTTATGGGTAACTGGATGCTTGAACCTTCTGATTCAATCATCTAATTTTCTTTACCGTTTTCTTTTTTCTCTTTTTTCTTTTGTTCTCCTCGCTGGAGAATTTTCTCACCTTTATTTTCCATCCCCTTCATTTCATCGCAGTGGCTGCCGCCATGTTCTTTTCAATGTCCAGCAGCTCTTTCTTACTCTCGAAATGTCCCCTTTTAAAAAGCGACGTTCCTGATCCAACCGTGTTCCGTCCTTTCATCTCCTTGAGGATTTGCATTTTAGGTTCGTTTGTTTTCTGCATTTTCAGTTTCCTCAGAGCTCCCTTTGTCTCTTTTGTCCCTCATGGTAGAAGCGTTTCTTGAGTGTCTGGTGTTGTCTCTTTTATCTTAAAAGTGGGAAAACTGCCTCCTGGGTGACCCGTGAGTTGGGTCAGAGCCAGGATGAGCAGAGGGAGTGGTGCATGCAGAAGGTGGGGGCCAACTCAGCCCAAACTCCTTCCCCCGCCCTCCCCCACTACCCTGGCTGGGGAGGCAGAGATGCTGATGAGACAAGGAGGCTCCAGGCTGGAGGCTGTTCTCAGCAAGGCCTTACTGAAGGGTGGCCGTGCCCCCGTGTGGGGGCTGTGGGCTGGGAGAGGAAGGCCTCTGAGGTCGACAGCCAGCCCTCCGGCCCTCTCCCAGCACACTGGGCCCCAAGCCTCGCTGATAAGTTGGTCTGCCAGAGAGCAGAGGAGGCAGGGCCAGTGCTTGCCCTGTAGTTATTGCCCTTGATAACCCCTGAGTTGGCAGAGGGCCAGTTGGCTGTACCCACTCTTGGACTGAGGCAAAGTTGTGGGCTTGCTGCCCTGGCACCTTCCCTGTCCCCAGGCACTTGTCCATGCACACAAACAGACTTTAACCCCAGGTGCCCCCGCCCCTTGCAATCTGCTGGCTAATCATGGCCTTGGGGACAGGAGGTGCTGGAGGGACTCTGATCCTGGTTCTGCATCCCCTGGGCCTCAGTCTTCCCATCTGTCCAATGGGTGGAGTTGGATGGAGAGGACCTCAGGTTTCCAGCTGTGGCCCCTGGGGAGTCGGTCAGGTCCTCCCCAGGGGCAGTCCGTCACCCTCATGTTTTGTCCCCAGGAAGAGGGGGGTCGCCCTCCCTGCTGACACAGTTGAGGAGCTGAAGAACATCATTGGCATGGACAAGCCACTCACCCTCCCGGGCTTCCTGGCCAAGTTCAACTACTACATGCCTGCCATCGCGTGAGTCCCCCACCCTCGGGCCCTGGTCAGTGTCCATCCTGTGCCCAGGACAGGCTGCCAGCCGCAGGCTGCCTGCCCCTCAGCCCTTGGGGTGGAGACCCCAGCTCTGCTGTTCACCATCATGTATACTTGCTTGACTATCTCCATGCCTTTGGGCTTTGGTTTTCCTTTCTGGAAAGTGGGTGTGATGGACTGACATTCAGTAGAGAAGTGACACAGTGTGGGGGTTAGGAACACAGATCCTCGTCTCGGTCTCATGACATGATGTTGGGCACATTCCCTCTGGGCCTCAGGCCCCTCATTCACACAGTGGCCTTGTGATCCCGTCCGTCTCCCAGGGCTGGAGTTTGGGCTGGACAAGGGCTGTCCTCGCACTCCCCCTCACGATGGAGCACCCGCCACCTTCACCGACAGGCACCGGTGCTTGTATGTCACGATGCATGCCTTCCATTTTCCTCCTAGCAGACTCTCATAGATGAACATAATGTTTGCACAGCTCACAGAACTAGACTTCCTGTAGTCGTCCGCTAGGTAAACTTACTCATTTCCAGAGCGGGGAATGAAGGCTCAGGGAAGTGAAGGGCTTGCCCAGGACCCCACAGCTGGCAGGGGATAAAGCCCAGAGTCTCGCCTCGGTGCCACCTTGAGCTTCCTGGCAAGAGGCAGAGCTTCCCAAGGCAGGCGAGAATCAGCTTTGCCAGTTGGTGCTGCAGCAACTCGGCACGGGGAGAGACGAGGGGGCTGGGGGCAGTCAGGAAGGGCTGCCTGGAGGAGGAAGTATGGACCTGGCCTTGGGATAGAGAGGGTGTGATATTGTCCAGAGGGCTAGGCCTGAGGAAAGGCTTGGAGGGTGGGCCAAGCACTGGCCGGTGGAGGATCAGCGAAGGTGTGTGAGGCAGAACAGAGGCACTGGCTGGGTAAGTGGCCAAACAGGTACAAGCAGGGAAGGAAGATGTGTGGTGAGGTGGCCGACTTCTTGCAGGAAGCCTTTGGGCTCAGCCTGGAAGGCACTGACTGCCCCCATCCTCGCCTCCGGTGAGCAGGCACATACCACCTCCCCGAGGTTCCTGCTGCCACCCCAGAACGTATGAGCAGGCCTGGGCACCTCCCCTGTGCCACCGAGGCAGCTCCTGTCTCCCTGGCCAGCTCCGTGAAGGCCCAGCCCACCCCGGCTGCTAGACGGCACCTCCTGCAGAGCTGCCTGGCTGTTTGGGGCCATGGCCCCCGAGACTCTGACTCTCCACCCCCTTGCAGCACACACAGGGGTCAGACGGAAGCCCTCAGCGCCTGCCACTCGCCGCTTGGCTCCGCCTCTCCAGCCACATTGGCTCCTGTGGCACCTTGGGCAGACCTCACCCCGGACCTCAGGTCCCCTGCCACTGCTGTTCCCTCTGCCTGGAACACTGTTCCTTAGATGCCCCGGCACTCACTTCCTCGCCTCCTTCACGTCTTTGCTCATGTCACTCTCTCAGTGAGGCCTTCCCTGATCAACTACTGAAAACTGCAGTCCCTCCCCATCACATTCCATGCCCCTGCCCCTGCTTTGTGTGTACCCATAAAACTTTCCACCGTCTCTCCTAGGATATATTTTATATCTTACTTCTTTCCTTCCCTGTCCTTCTTGCTAAGCTGTGGGCTCTGTGAGGGCAGGGATTTTGTCTACCTGGTTTGCTGTATCCCCTGCCCTCAGTGCAGTGTGGAAGGAGCCCCCAGCCATGGGGGAGATAAGGACCCTCCCAGGGCTGGCCCCGCCCCCTCCCCAGGACTGGCCCCGCCCCCAGGGATTTCCCACAGCAGCTGCCCATCCTCATCCTGGCTCTCCAAAGCGCAGGTCCTTCCATGACCCTCCCCTGGAAGCGGCCGCTCTCACAGTCTGCTTTCTAGTACCCGCTCCCTTTCATGCTTCCTGGTGGGAACTCCCGGCTAAGGCAGGTCCCCTGTCATCTGATCACACTCATCGTGGCCCTGGCAGGTTAGTTTGCGCCTTGCTTCTGGAGCCCACATTCAGAAATAACAGCTAAAACACTGAGCATTTGTCTGTCTGTTCCAAGCACTGGCTCAGGTGAGTTTTAACTCATTTGTCCTCACAATAACCCTTTGATGGATGTGCCAGAGAAGGTGACTAGCTGGGGTCACACAGCTGGTAGGTGTGAGAACCAGGGTTCCAGTCTGAGTCCCAGGTATCGCCCTCATCCCAGAGTTCCCTCCAGATTTGTCCATCTGTGTCCTTTTCTCTCTTCTTTAGAATATACTTTTACTGATTTCAGAGAGGAAAGGAGAGAGAAAGAGAGCTAGAAACATCAGTGATGAAAGGGAATCACTGATCGGCTGCCTCCTGCACACCCCACACTGGGGACTGAGCCCACAACCCGGGCATGTGCCCTGACCGGGAATCAATCCATGACCTCCTGGTTCATAGACTGACACTCAGCCCCTGAGCCACGCCAGCCGGGCTACAGAATTTATGTTTTTTGGCTGTTGGTCCCTTAGCAGGTTTCTGGTTGGCACCCCCTGTCTCCCATTCCGTAGCTCCTCTTTTCCCTGCTGAGTTTCCTCTGCAGGCAGCTTTCAGTGTGATGCAATCCCACTTGTCTATTTTTGCTCTGTGGCCTGTGTGTGTCCTTCTCTCTCATTTCTCTTCCCTGCTGGCCTACCTCCATCACTCAGCAAACATCGAGTGGCCACTCTGTCCTAGGCTCTGTCCTCGGCTGCGGGATCATAGCAGTGTCAAGACAGATGGAGGAGTCCTTGCCCATGGCGACGGCATTCTAGTAGGGGGACGGAAACTGGCTGACAAGCCATGGGAGACGTGTAATGTCGGTGGTAATAAGGGCCATGGAGAAAGGAAAGTTCAGGGGACGGGGTGGAGAATGCCAGGGGGCCGTTAAGATGAGGTGGGAGAGGCCTCTCTGAGGAGGTGAGATGGGGCTGGGGCCTGAGTGGAGAGGGGGAGCGAGCACAGGACGACGTGGTGAAAGGCCATGGAGGCTGGGAGCCGCAGACACGAAGGCCCAGATGTGGGAGCAAGCTGGTGGGGCGCAGGGGATTTCATCCCACACGACGGGAGCCCTTGGGTGTGGAGCAGAGGAGCACGTGCTCTGATCTGCAGAAGATCCGCTCTGCCTGCTGTGAGGAAAGGCACAGGGAGCATGGAGCCCAGTTAGACGCGGGTGAGGCCAGGTGAAGGGGGCGAGACCTGGCAGTTTGGACGCTGAGCTGACAGGACCGGCCGTGCTTCCAGGATCTTCTCCAGCGGAGGCCCAGGGCTTGGCACTGGAGGATAAGGATCGGGGCCAGAAGTGGGCCTGATCGGCCAAGGGTTGGGGCCAGTCTTGTTCCTGCAGCTCTGAAGGGACACTGGAGAGGGCTGTCCCTTCCCTTCCAGGGGCTGCCGGGAGGCCATCAAAAGGATTGCCTATGAGTTCGTTGAGATGAAGGCCAAGGAGGGCGTGGTGTACGTGGAGGTGCGTTACAGCCCACACCTGCTGGCCAACTACAAGGTGGAGCCGATGCCCTGGAACCAGCCCAAGTGAGTGACCACGCGGAGGGGCTGGGGCAGGGCGGCCCAACCTGGGGTCCGAGGGACACACTGTTGGGAGGCCCTGGCCCAACGAGACTTTGATCTTGCCCCTTCCCCACCCCCACCCCCCCCGACCTGGTCTGCGGCCTTGGAAAGAGGGGCTCAACTCTGTCCTGAGAGACAGGGTTCCCATCCCTCCCTGGGCTCATGCTTTAACTTTGGGAGAAAGCGTTTGGCATCTTGTCACCCTAATCCTAGACACAGACCTGCAGCCACTACTTATCCAGTCACCTCCAGGTCCTGCTCTGACCCCGTAACTGAAGCGAGTCTGGCTCATTCCTGCCCCTTGCCTGGACCCAGGGCTCTAGAAGTGCTATCACCCAGCCACCCTGCCCCTTCTAGCCATGACTCTGACACAAGTGAACAAGTGGGACTCAGACCGGGTGAGCTCAGCACTGCTCCCCATCTGGGGGCAGGGCTCTGAGTGTCTGAGCACCCCCGCCTCCAACCCCCCCCCCCACACACACACACACATCATCCAGGTCTGGAAGTGCCTGGCAGTTCTAAGGAAGCCGGAGGGGGGTGTACTGGGCTTGGGCCGGCTCCCTCAGTGTTATCCCTCCCCCCTCCTCTGACCCAGTCCCAGGGCTGTCCCCTCAGACCTTCCTTTGTCCCAGACCCATCCCTACTCCTCTCTCCACACAGAGGGGACATCACCCCAGATGAGGTGGTGTCCCTAGTGAACCAGGGCCTGCAGGAGGGAGAGCGAGACTTCGGGGTGAAGGTGCGGTCCATCCTCTGCTGCATGCGCCATGAGCCCAGTGAGTGTCACCTCGGCCCTGCCCTGGGCTGCGCATCTTACCAGCCCCAACCTCCCGGCCGGTGCTGGGACGGCACTGGTCTCCTCTGCGCCCCTGCCACCTGGTATCCCCTTGAGCCCAGCAGCTGCACCTTAGGGCTTCCTGAAGCCGTCAGAGTCCTCCTGGGCAGGCTCCAGGCGTCTAGCAGCAGACTTCTCTCCCTGGGGAAACCAGGCACACAGCCACCTGACCTGCAGGTGGTTCAAAACCAAGGAGTCTGAACAACAGAAAACAATCTAAGCCAGGCTCTGATCAGCCCATGGTTCGCCCTTGAGACCCTGTGGGCCAGGCCACAGGACCTGTGAGTAGGTCTGACCTCTGGGACCTGAGGGGTCTCCCTTGTGACTGACACTGATCAAACCTCCAGGAACTTCCAAGGTGCAGGGCCCCACTGTATGACCTTGGGCAAGTCCCCTCACCTCCCTGACCTCGGGCACACACTGTCCACCGAGCAATAGTGAGGACCACAGCAACGTTAACGCCAGCCTGCCAGGCCCACCGCACATAGCGACTTAGCTGTATTCCCTCCGGTCCCTGCAGCAGCCTGTGAGAACTGCCGCTGTTTATCCCATTTGACAGATGAGGAAACTGAGACAGAGAGGGACAGCCTCTTGCTCTTCAATCAGGAAGGCAGAAAGCTCTCATTTGGACCCAGGGCCACCTGGTTCCAAAGCCTGTGATTTTTCATTCATTTTAAAACGCTTAATGATGAGTTTGCCGGTTAAGAGTCCACAGTTCCTTAGCCATATGGTTAGTAATGCCGGCAGGTCATGTGTTAGATTTAAACGTTAAACTGTGTGGGCTCCCTCTCCTCGTCTAAGTGGGGATGAGCCCACCTTGAGGGCTGTTGTGGCGACAAAGGAGAGAACGGCCATTGGTCGTGTACTGAGCCCCGGCCCTGCCCTCAGTGCTACACACAGCATCTCGGCACCGCCTTGCAGTCGAGACCCTGTGCCATCGCGGGTGGTGTCCCTCTGAGAGGAGCAGTTTGCTGAGGCCATGTGGTTAGCTGTGGCCGTCAGGGTCTGAAGACGGGACCCCGGGCCTTCTGTCATGTGCTGGCCTCGGGTGGAGGGTGAGTGGGATGGGGAGCAAGCAGGCGCTCTGGAAGGATTGCTCCCTGGTGGCGGCTGTGACAGAGGCTGGGGGGCATCTCGCCCACAGGCTGGTCTGCCAAGGTGGTGGAGCTGTGTAAGAAGTACCAGCATCAGACCGTGGTGGGCATCGATCTGGCCGGGGATGAGACCATCACAGGCAGCAGCCTCTTCCCTGGACATGTGCAGGCCTACGAGGTGGGTCCCGGGGAAGGAAGGGGGAGACTGGCCCGGAGGCTCTGGGAGCAGCAGCTGGGCTCTGCCCACAGTAGGGAGACGTCACACGGACTCACACGGACTGTGCGGCACGAGGTCTCCTGGGTTCCCAAGCATCTTAGTTGGGCCTGCGGGCTCTGGGGTGTGAATTTGGTGTAAAGAAAAGACCCCACTTGCTGTTGGGCATCTTTCTGCCTGTGATTTGCTGTGACCTTGGGCGACACAGTCTCTTCGCTGGGCCTGTGTGGGGCAGACGGCTCAGCCTCCTGTGGAAGGAGTGAGGTGCAGGGTTGCGAGTGGGGCTCTGGACAGTCACTGCCCGGGTCCAGAGCCTGGCTTCCCACGTCCCAGCTGTCTGACCTTGGTCATGTTCCTTACTTTCCTGAGTCTGCGAGGCCCTCCCCGAGGCACCCACGACCTGGCTCTTGTCCTTCCAGGAGGCTGTGAGGAACGGCATTCACCGCACCGTCCATGCCGGGGAGGCTGGCTCTGCAGAGAGGGTGAAAGAGGTGAGGCAGCCGGCGGCTGCGGGCCCTCCCCCTGCGCCCGCCTCCCCTCACTGGACTCCCATCTGCTTCCCTGCAGGCTGTGGACAATCTCAAGACAGAGAGGGTGGGCCATGGCTACCACACCGTGGAGGATGAGGCCCTTTACAAAAGGCTGCTAGAGAACAACATGCACTTTGAGGTGCCTGGGGGTTGGGGGGTGCAGAGGTGGGGAGCCAGGAGGGGCCTGGGAGCCAAAGGAGTGGGCACTCAAGCTGCCAGGTGGTAGAGGAAGACTGGGATGGACAGCTCATGGGAGTCGGCAACAGGGAGGCCAGTGTGACCATGGCCGGAATAGGTGGCTCCAGGCCCTGGGCGTGGGGGTGTAGTCCGAGCGGCCTGGGATGTCTATGCCAGCCACACGCCTGCTTGCTCCTCCAGGTCTGCCCCTGGTCCAGCTACCTCACGGGCTCCTGGAACCCAGACACGGAGCATGCAGTCGTTCGGTGAGGCTCGCTCCCCTGGGGCTGGTTCAGTCTTGCACCAGGAGAGCTCAGGGTGGCAGAAATGCAGGGTCTGGGCACTGGCTGTGCTGGGTCTCCTGATACAAAATCTGTCTGAATCCTTGGGAAGCGGGTTTACCATCCTTGTCTTAAAAATGAGGACTCCAAAGCTCGATGTGCTGTAACCTGATTACCTAGCAGAGCTGGGGCCCTGTAGCCCATTGAGCTATGCCAGGATGTCCTGCTGCCCCATGGGAAACTGGCACTCGAGACCCTGCCTCTAAGGGGTCGGGAGGATGAGTGCCTCCTGCTCACGTGGGCTCTCTCGGCCCCCCTGGGCATCCCCACAAGCACCATCCTGAAGCTTCCCCGAGGCCTGTCCCATCCCACACCACTCCCACCCCACAGTCCACCCCACAGCCATGGCCCGTCTTCAGGCTGTCCTTTGACTAAGCCCTGGGGGTGGCATCAGGCCTTGGGAGGGCAAAGCCACCTGCCCTGACCCAGATGAGGACAGCAAGAACTCGGGGTGATCACGGGCAGGCCAGCACCGCTCTGTCTGCCAAGCTTCTGCGAAGGGAAGGAGTATGGGCCCCGATGTTGATCAAAGGGGGTGCTGAACTCAGCTTTGGGGAAGAGGACTGTGCACTTCCTGTGGCTCATCCGGGGAGGTTCTTGGAGGCACATGGGAAAAATTCAAGAGCCATTTACCCAGACGGGGTGGAAGGGAGAAGTGATAGCCTACAGAGATGGGGAGGAAGAGGGCCTGAGAGAGAACCCAGGAAGTGACAGTTATGGGACAGGCAGGAGGAAAGCCAACGTGTGGTGTCTGAGAACTCGAGGGAAAAGGTCCCACGAACAGTCAACAGTGTAGAATTCTGCACAGGTCAGGTGCAGTAAGAGCTGAAAGTCCACTGGACTTAAGGAGACTGTGGGCAGGGACCGTGCCGTGCCGTTCCTTGAGAAGCAGAGCCCAGGAGGATTGAGGACGCATAGGGTTAGGCTAGGGCTAGGGCACTGACAGCTCTCCCAGAACGTTGGCTGTGCAGGGTGGTAGCTGGAGGGGGGTGCTGTGTCTCCCCCCAACCCACCATTCTAGCTGGCCCCCTCTTCTGCCGTTGCCTGGCTCTGGCTTGATCAGATGGCTTGTCTTGGGTTCCTAGTTATGTGGCCTTGCACAAGTCACCCACGTTCTCTGAACTGGTTTCTTCCTCTGCCTAAGATCTTCCAGGTGTGTGTAAAGATGATGTGAGGCTCGAGGAGGGTGTCGGGTTGATATGCAGTGACTGTTCACAAGAGAGTAAAGGGAGGCTCTTCCCCCACATCTAGATTCAAAAGGGACCAGGCTAACTACTCGCTAAACACGGATGACCCGCTCATCTTCAAGTCTACCCTGGACACCGATTACCAGATGACCAAACAGAAGATGGGCTTTACCGAAGAGGAGTTTAAGAGACTGGTGAGTGGGTGTGGGCCCGGCCGGCCTTGACTCTGAGCCCCGGGACTGTGAGGCCTGCAGGGTCTGGAACCTCTGAGGAGGAGTGGGTTTACCTCAATAGGCCAAGCCAAGCCAGACCTAAAGTTAGATGCCTTCCACCGAGTGACGTATTGACCTGGGACCAGGTGTTTTATTCTTTGCTTGCCCTCAAAGATTCTGATGAAAGCCACCCACCCTCTCCCAAAAAATGTGGGGTCAGCTATAAAATTCTGCACTTTCAAGCCGTTCATAGATCCCAGGGTTGAGCTCTTGGTTTTAGATGGTACAATTTCCCAAACCTGTCTCTGCATGACTATCTCTTTGGTCCCCTACATCCCACCCTGCCTCTCAAAGTTTCTCCAACTTCGTTCTCACATTACTGTATCATGGAGTGCCACTTTAAAAAATTTTTTTTTAAATATATTTTTATTGATTTTAGAGAAGGAGAGGGAGAGAAACATCAGTGATATGCGAGAATCATTACTTGGTTGCCTCCTGCATGTCCCACACTGGGGATTGAGCCTACAACCTAGGCACGTGCCCTGACCAGGAATTGAACCATGACCTCCTGGTTCATAGGTTGATGCTCAACCGCTGAGCCACGTCAGCTGGGCTGGAGTGCCACTTTTGAGATCACAGAACCGCATGGTTTCTGCTCTGGCAGTGACTGACCTGGGACAAGTCCCTTCCTCTCCGAGCTTAATCAACCGCCCTCATTCAGTGAGGAGCGTGGACTATCACTAGATTTCCACAGCATCCCTTCCACACTCGCTGGTTCATGCTGTCTGCCATTCGGACTCTTCCAGAATATCAATGCGGCAAAGTCCAGTTTCCTCCCAGAAGATGAAAAGAGGGAGCTGCTGGACCTGCTCTATAAAGCCTACGGGATGTCGCCTGCAGCCTCTGCAGGTACGCTCCTGTCTGCGCTTCTGGGCCACGCACCTGCCTGGCTCGTTTAGCTTTCTGTGGGGCCCCCGGCGAGACGTCCTCTCTGGGTAGCACCAAGGACTTGTAATGGCGCCTGGGCACAGGGCCTAGCTGGGGCAGCCTTTCACCACCCGGCCTACGTTCTGTGTAATGCTGTCCTGAGGCTGGCCTGAGGGGGAGACTTTGTGAAGGTCTTAGCTGTTCTGCTCCTTCCTGTGTGGCCTTGGCAAGGCGTTTTCTGGCTCTAAGTCTCCACAGGGGACTCCTGTGGCTCTAATGCTCTGTGATTCTTTATGCCCTGGGTACTGGGACTTGCCTAATCTTTCTGCTTCTCTGACCCGGCCAGTAGGGCAGCAACCATGAAGGCATCACGGCCACTGCTCCGAGCCGCGCCCTGTGGATGGAGATTTCATAGCTCTGGGCGGTCAAGCGACACCCACCTTTACTTCCCTGGGAAGACCATGATTTCCATAGTCAGCTACTGATGCTACTGGAAGCCTGTGTGCCCCTGCTGTGCCCACACACAGCGTGGCATGGTCAACTCCCTCCTCTGGTGATGAAACCCTCCTCCTCTGGTGATTTATGCTGAAAAGCTGGTGCTCAATAAAGAAGCCAACGGCTGGTGTCGTGCAGCACGTGATGCCTGGTCTTGGGCAGGACGACTGGGTGGGGTGAGAGAAAGGAGCATGTAGGGCAGCTTGCCCAGTGGCAGGGCCCAAGAGCCCAGCGGGGGCTGTGACTGGGAAGCCAGAGCTCCCATGCTGGGGGGAGGGGCCCACACCTGCCCTCCCGAAGCAGCCAGGCTTCTCTCGAGGAGTTGTCTGCTTACAGGCTCCCTGAACTCTCAGCCCCTCCTGTTCTAGGTTTTAAGGGAAAACCTTCCCTTTGGGCTCCTGAAGCTGGACGGGTGAGAGGGCGAGGGAAGAAGATTCCTCGGCCACCAGCATCTGCTCAGTGTTTTCTTTCTGTGGGAGCTGGGGCAGCAACGGATCGTAGCCAATGTGGACGTGGCCTCGCTCCCGCTTGTGCTGTTTAACGGAGAAATAATCATCGTAAACCAGCCACACAAATCACCAGCATTTATTTCCTGGGTCCCGGGTGTTGTTCATCTTGGTAGAAAGGAAGGACAGAGTTGATCAGAGCACAGAAATCCCTTCCCTAAAACTGGATCTGTAAAGCTCCAGGAGGGAACCGCAGACGCGTGGAATTTGGATTAAAACGGCTTTCACAAAAAAGTGGATTGATTGTCAGCTCCTTCCCTCTCTGCTGAAAAAGGTTTACAATTTTTTTAAAAAGGGATCAGATCAGAAGGTCTTGACCTGGACGGTTGGTTTTGGAGAAGAAGGGGCAGAACTGGGACATGGTCGCTGCCCAGGTCGCCTAGGAGAGGAGCTGCCTTGGGTGGGCTGCTCACCCAGGTGAGCAGAACCCAGCCCTTGAGTCTCAGTGCCCCACGAAAAATAACATCCTGTGGTCAGAGTGTCTTAAAAGTGTACCTGGGCACGATGAGGAGGTGGTAGCGTGGAGCCTGTGGGTGTGGGCAGAGGGCCTGCCCGGGGGAGGGCCTCTGGGGGCGCCTCAGTCTGACCTTGCTTGCCTGGAACACGGGGCGCAGAAGAGGCTGCCGGGCCAGCGCCAGGACTCCCTGCCCAGGTGGGGACAGCAGGTCTCTCTTCCAGCCTCCTTGGGCAAGGTCAGACTCAAGATGAGGTGGTCCCGTCACTGCTCTCAGGCTGGTTGCTAGCCTCCTTGTCTGAGGCACCTGCCTCCGCCTGTCCTTCTGGAGAGAAGGGGAAGAGGAACATATACACAAACGTAAAGCACAGGTGACAGGGAGGACCCGGCCAAAACGGTAACAGTGGATGAGCCCTGGGTGCAGGATAGGAGCTGGCTGAGAGGTGGGGGCAGCCAAAGGGAACTGGAGCCTTGTCTCTAACATTTCAGTGCTTACAAAGAAAATGCCCGTGACATTACTAGCATCATCACATCAATCAAAGGCCAGGATCATGGATGGGTGCTAAAAGCCACCGGCGAAGGGCTGTGCAGGTTCTCTAGGAGGAGAGGGCAAATGGGAGGTCCCAGCAAGTAACAGGTGCTCAGCGAATGGTAGTTCTCAGAAGACAGAAAAGGGCATGAGGAAAAGGCATCAGACTAGGCCAGCTCAGGAGAGTGCCAGGGGATGGCCTGCATCAGGGTTAGGGCTGGAGCCTATGACTGTTCCGTTCTGCGGTGTCCTCACCAGACCAGCCGAACCTCCCTCTCTGGCCTCTGTCTTTGCATCCTCGGGCTAAGCCTTTCCCATGACAGAACCACCACCCTGTGCCGAGCTCCAGGCAACCCACCCAGCAGCCTGGGGTGTGATTCGGGGCCTGATACCATGAGAAACAGGCTCAGAGAGGTGAACTGATTTGCCTGAGATCAGCGATGGAGGGAGCCAGTGTCCCTTCCAGGAAATTCACCTCCTGCCAAAGCATCACTGGGGTTTGTAAAGGCCTGGCGCCATCCACACTGCCTCACTGTGCCCTTGCAGGAGTCTTGGGAAGCAGGTGTTAGTAGGAGCAAGTGGTACAGGCAGAATGTGGGCATCTGTCTCTCTGCCAGGCTACCTCCTATCCTGGTGGTGCTCATAGCAAAGGCTTGGTCCTGGAGGGCCCTTCTGCCCTCTCCAGAGGCCTGACAATTTAGATGGCACTTTGGGCAAATTTCCCAGCTTGCGATGCCTTATTTGGCCCTGAGCCTCCTGCCCCAGCAGGTAGAAAGCATCTTGTTAGATCCCATAGTAATCTCTGCTCTGCCATTTCCTTGCTGTGGAATCATGAACAACATTTCATCTCTCTGGGCCTCTGCTTCCTGATCATAAAGTGAGGATGATGACACCTCTCTCTGTCATGAAGGGGAGTGCTGGGCCTGCACGTGACCATTTGACACAGGGGAATGTCTCAGCCAATGGCAATGCTTCCTCTGTGCCAGTCCCGGCTCTCCTGGTACGTTCCGCTCCAACCAGCACCCTCGGGACTTCTGGGGCCCATCTCAGCACCATTTGAAGATGCCAGGCAGTGTACTCGTTTCCTCAGGCCTTGTCTGTTGTTTCTCATTGTAAGGCCAAGGAAGGAAAGGTTTGTGCTCCTCACGTAAGGAAATTCCAGGGAAGACAGGTCTGCACACAGCCTGCTGTGCACCCATCTCCTGGAAGCTTTAAGCAAACATCTGAGCAGCGGGATCAGATCCTCGGATTGCTACTCCCTCGGTAAGTGCCGGACAGCATGGAGGGCCTGCCTGCGTAACCGGCTCCGAGCAGGGCTCCTCGGCCAGTCTGGCCTGCACTCCACCCTGAGCGCTTCACTTCCTTGAAGTGAGCACTATTCCTCTCTCAGGTCCTTTTTAATGCCAGTCACCCTGGAAGGAAAAGGCGCCCGCTGGGCGACACTTCAGAGAGTTTGGATTGGCTGGGGAAACAGGTTGTAGAAGGGCCTGGGCCCATGACGAGTGGCTGCAACTGCGGAGGTAGAGGGAGACTGAAACAGCTCACCAGAGCTGAGGATACAGAAGCCCTGGCAGCATGCCCGGGCGGCAGCTGGTCAAGAGCTAGACAGTGAACAGCCACTGACTAGGCGCCTCCACCATGTTCCAAATGTGCCAGGCACCGAGGGCACAAGACAAAGATCTGTGTGGGAGAAGCTCACAGCCTGGAGAAGGGGCACTGCTGCGCGCGATTAGAGGCAGAGAGAGGATGTGCCTTCCCCGGCCTCAGAGGGGGTGCGGTCAGGGCAGCTGGGTTTCTGAGAAAGAGGAGAAAAGCCAGGGCAGGGGAAGGCAGGGAGGACTGGACAGGGGAAGAATGGTGTTCAGCCCATAAGGGGCTTTTAAGAAACAGTACGTTCCTCTGGCTGGACCAGAAGCACCAAGGGAGAAGGATGAGCTGAGGTGAGCAGGGTGACGGGTGGAGCTCGTGCCTGGGTAGGGAGTGTGGGCCACATAAGGGGGGGCTGACAGAACAGAGAAGGGATGTGGGTGCTGGGGGAAACCAGGTTCTCATTCTGTGAACTTGCTGGTGACCCTGAGCAAGCTACCCACTTCTCTGCACACATTTGTCCAGATTAAATAACATGGCAGGTTGGTCCAGGCCCCCACAAAGTCTTCTCTGTTCTGTACTCACAGGGGAAGGAGGAGGGGAGAAGGGAGGGAGATGGTGGGGAAGAGCCTCACAGAGGGGATAGCAGATGCGGTTTCCTCCACTTATTCACTCAGCCTGTGGTTGCCAAACACCTGCTCTTGCCAGCGGAACAGAGGCCCTTGCTCTCCTGGAGCTCATATTTAAACCCAGGAGACCTGTCAGAGTGCTGAGGAGTCATGTGACCAGGGAGGGCCAATGAGAGCTGTCAGAAAGCCCCTTTGAGCACCTGGTATCTGAGCTTGGGCATGAGGTGGCAGCCACAGGGCTGGGTGGTGGCTGTCTAGCAGCGGAAACAGGGAGACGTGCAAAAGTGCTGGAGGGTTCTGACCTGCCCCCTCCAGTGCCAGCTCGCCCATGTCTCCAGCCAGCTTCCTCACGCTCACGGCCTCCGAGTCTCCCTGGATGTCAGGGACTGCATTCCGACGGCCTGTCCGGTCACAGGAGATGAAGTCCGAGTAGGAGGAGGACTCGACCTCCATCATGCCTGTCGCATTGTTCTTCAGGCCTGTGGGGACAAGGGCAGGAGGGCAGTGAGTCCGGGTGCATCTGCAGGGAGACACAGCTCGGGTCTCCAACACCAATGTCTTGACAAAAACGTAGTTTGTAGGGTGAATCAACAGGACCTGGTGTTTGATTGATGGGGAGAGAGCTTTCTGAGATGAGAAAGTAGGTGGATGAAGTGTGGTTTCCTGAGAGGAGGAGTCCTTTGGGGAGTGACGGCGGGTGATTCAGAGTCCTGTTTGACCGTATTAACTCTGAGATGCTTCGAGCCCTTTAAGGGGAAAGGCAGAGTAGGTCAAGGAGAGATGGGTATGGCATGGGGAGGAAAGGTAGGAGATCAGAAGTTAAGGCCACAGAGATGGTGGCTAACCCCCTGTGGTTAGTTATGTAGCCTAGAGAGAGAGGAGAACCATACATAAAAAGAGCCATATACATTGGGAAAATTATGTGGGGATCATACTACATATTGTATTTTATAGCCTACTCTTTGGAACATGTCACTGTACCATGATTTGATCTGTCCCCTAGAGAAGAACATGGAGGTACTTTCCAATTTCACACCATTCAGACACTACTAGGTCTTTATGTAAATCCTGAGAGTTTATTCCTAGAATTGCTGAGCTACATGGAAGGATGAAATAATTTTAAAACATTGCTTTGACACATTTCCAAGTTGCCTTCCCGAACGTACAGTGGGACAGTTAGGGGTGCCAACTGTCCGTGCAGTCAATAATCCACATATAACTTAAGTCAGCCTCTGCATAGTCAGATTCCCAGCTGCCAGCTGACCCTGAACAATGCAGGTCTGAAATGTGTGGGTCAATTGAAAAAAATCGGCGTGTAAATGGACCCACACAGTTCAAACCCACACTGTTCAAGAATCAACTGGTAATGACAAAAACAATGAGGGGGAAAAACTTATAAATTCATTACTGTTCCTATTTATATTCCCACAAGCAGCACATTAGATTGTCCACTTATCTGCACCCTTACCAACAAGTATCGCTATCATGTGAAAAATGCCCATGTTCTGTAGGGTGAAGGTGTTTACCGCATGTGGTCAGTAATGGCGAACCTTGGGGGCCACCTGAATGTGCAGCAGGAAGCTAGCATTACATGACTTATAAAGTATTCATAAAAAGAAACGCACCAGATGGACCAGTACTGACATAACAGTTTATCTCAGAACCCTTGCTAACTGCAAAATGGAGGTTGCAAAACAACACCTAAAATAAAACCCAGTTTCTGTGGGGAAAGATAGCAGATACGAGCAGAAAAAAAAACACAAACCAAAAAACGTGTCGTGTGATTCTTTGGGACTAAGGGGAACTTCCTCATCTAAGACAATATTTGTGTAAAGGGAGAAGCTTTTATCAGTTCAAGTTATTGTGTAATGATTTCAGAAGGTAAGTGGTGTTGGCAGATGTGCCCCAAAGTGCCCAGGGTCAGGCTCGGTAAGTGCTCTGGGGAATGTGTGTGTGAGAGACAGAAGGCGAATGAAGATAAAGGGAGGAGGACAGAGGGATGGAGAGAGGAGGGCTGCCCAGAACCACATCACAATACCCAGTTCAGAAGGGACACCTGCATAAACCGGGGCACTCGAAGTTTAGGCATGGGAGACAAGGAGGTGTCCAGTAGTAGGAGAAAGAGAGTGACCCTGTGCGGTGAACCTGGTTCTGCCTGTTACCCCATCTGTTAAAGGCGGGGCTGCGTTCTGTCTAAGGTAATCCCCCCAAGCTCCAGCAGAGGGCGCGCCCACCCTGGCCTTGGCTGCCTAGAGAGAGAGATTGCCCCAGTAGTGCTTTGGCTCCTCAGCAAGAAACAAACAAGGAAAACCTCTCCGAAGTCCCAGGGGTGGTTCCTTCTGCAGGTCACAAGTTTCAGTCCTGCACTCTCCCTCTGGGTAAACTGCCCAAAGCTTCACAACAGGGGAATGGCCTGTTGCACAGCAGTAATAACAGAATGAAGATGGTAATTCTAACAATAAGTAAAGGTAATATTTACCCAGTCCTTCTGTTTCCCATACCTCACTTAACTGTCCCAACAGCTCCCTGAGGTCAGTGAGGTAAATGTATAGCCACGACTCGGAAAGATCCCAGTTGGGCCCCTCTAGCTCGTAGGCCCAGCCTCTTCCTCCACGACATGCCTGATGCCTACAGGAAGGAACAGACCTGTGCAGCCACACCATCTCCCCACGCCTTGCAGTCTGAGCTCGGCCCTCCAACTAGAGTGCTGGCTCCCGGATAGTAAGGATTTGGATTTGGATTTTCACCGCGCCAGACTGAAAAGCCTCATCCTGGCTGCTCCATCCTCGGATTCTCGACCAGCACAAAGCTGACATTCAATAATACTCCTCAAATTAAATGTGAACCGTCTGTCTGCCTTCCCACTACCCTCTTTTCCTATCTGTGGGGATGGGATGATAAAGCCACTCCTCCGGACTATGGCGAAAGGCTCTGTCCACTGTAGGCGGCTGTGCTGACATTCTTGCCTGGTACCGCTAGGAACCGACACTGGGACGGAGGTACAGGCTCCAGCTAAAAGGAACAGACCCCCTGGGCTCCAGCTGCCGCCTCTGCCTGGCTGACCGGTGCAGGAAGCTGACCCTCCTGGCTGGAGAGGGAAGTGTGCCAAGGTCAAAGCCCAGTCCTGGAAACACCACCCAAGCCGACAAGCTCTGGCTGCCCCACTGCATCCCCTGGGAACAGCGGCTCCAAAGATGGGTCTGGGCTTTGTGTCGGGGGGCTCTCTGACCCGCAGTGCAAGCACACTGTTTTGTTTCTCTTCAACATTTGTATTCTTCCCTCACTCTGTTCTTCAAAGTCAGCAGCAAATGTGGAAGTAAAGAATCCTCTGAGTTGGTCATTCTCAGGCTGTTCATAGGAGTGTAAACTGTCAGGACTTCTCGGGGAGTGACTTGACAAAAGGCATCAAGAAATCTCGACTTGGCGGAGCCCTCTACCTAGTGTTCTCGAGCTTTATAGGGGAGAACCAAGATGGCGGCATAGGTTAACGCCGGAGTTTGCCGCCTCGAACCAAGCATCGTCTCGTGTCCTCCTAGAGATACTCTGCCATCCACACGTTCCTTCACTCCACCCCTCCCTTCCTTCCTTCCTTTTTCCTTACTTAAAACAGAAAATTGTTTTCCATTGTTTTTTTCATTTGCG
>NW_006290680.1:4185325-4188992 GCF_000327345.1 Myotis davidii | reverse complement strand
AATGGCCTGACTATTCTTGGGGAGGAAAGGGGGGTGGGAGATGCGGGAAGAGACTGGACAAAAATCGTGCACCTATGGATGAGGACAGTGGGTGGGGAGGGAGGGCGGAGGGTGGGTGGGAAACTGGGTGGAGGGGAGTTATGTTGGTAAAAAAGAGTAACTAATGTAATAATCTGAACAATAAAGATTTAAATTAAAAAAAAAAAAAAAAAGAAATCTCGACTTTTCCCCAGATCCTTGAGCCATGAAGTCAGTGTGTTTACTAAGTCAGCTTATAATAATTTATGGTGGCTTCTCACAGGCACCCTCCCAGGCAAGCATCGTCTCGTGTCCTCCTAGAGATACTCTGCAATACACACGTTCCTTCACTCCACCCCTCCCTTCCTTCCTTCCTTTTTCCTTACTTAAAACAGAAAATTGTTTTCCATTGTTTTTTTCATTTACAAATACATCCTGAAAACAATTCCAGATCACCTTGAAGCCACCGGGCACTGATCATATCAATCAATAAAGCAAGAGAATGGTCCATTTTTGTTGGGTGATATCAGTGAAACTCCTTTGTTTTTACTGTTTAATGGTACATAGAAGGCCAAAACCAATATACTTCCTTCTTTTGTGCTTTATGGTGCTGAGTGAAATGTAAGTTCTACAAAAGTGGTGACTTGGCCGGCATGTGCGCCACTATATCTGAGAGGCCTAGCATGTAGTTGAAGCTCAATGAATATTTGATGAATGAGTGATATTCTAGATTCCAGGGTAGAAAAGGCCACAGGGTATGCAGCCCTGCATCATAATGGTGGCCAAGGTCTGGCTCATTCTCCATGCAGGAGGGTGACTCTTGTGGAGTCCCTTCCTCTCTCCCAGCTTCCAGGTTGAGATATAATCTCTAAGTCTCTTTAGTTCTGACATGCCATTCATTCATTCATTCATTCATCCATCCATTCACTGTTTTCTGAGCACCTTCTCTTCTACATGCCCTGCAGGCACTGTGCCAGGTATGGAGTATACATTGAAGCCTAAAAAGACGTTTATAATTTGAAAAGAGAAAAAGACACTGACCAGGGAAACGAATCTACTGTCACAGATTGTGGTAAGTGGTAGGAAGAAGAGAATAGTGTTCTGTGTGTGGAAGGTTCAGTTAAAGATCATATGGTCAGGGGAGGCCTCCTTGAGGGGGTGACCCTGGGCTGAAATTTATAATAAAATTGGATGGAGGGTGATCCAGGCAGAGCTAACGACAATCTGGCCTGCGGTGATCCAAGATCTATCTTAGCTCGAGCCCTAATGGGTGGTAAGAGTCCCCCTTCCCTCCTCCTCGCCCTCGGGTGTTGGTGCCTTCCTGGGGTCTGGATGCTTGTGAGGCATTTCACTGACCCTGACTGCCCCGTCAAAAGAGAGGAGCCTTCTACTCAGGTTCCCAGACTCTCCCTCGTGGGCCAGGGTCAGAGGCTGTGGCTCCAAAAGGTGCTTACTCTGGTGGAGGTTTCCCCAAAAGAAGCCACCTTCTCCCTTGGTTTTTCGTTCTCCCCCAGCTTTGTAAACTAAAGAGGCTCCGGACTCTGCCAAAAGCTACCCCGTCTGTTCCAAGTCTGCAGCTCTGAGTCCTCAGTGCACAGCAGATTCCATTACAGCTCCAAATTGTTTTCCAAATATACCACAAAGGTCATTTCCTGTTTTTTCTTTTTAAAAATTAAATATTTGCAGAGACCATACAAAAAGAAAGCAGACGTTTTGTGGAGGACGCAGAGCGCAGAGTGGGACTTGGTCCCGGGGGAGAGGCCTCCTGGGGGTGGGGCAAAAGCTCTCCAAAGTTTCTCCGAGGGAAGGACTGTGCAAAGCTGACGGAAACACCAGGGCCCACGGAGCTGGCATTCCTCAGACTCAAAGGGAAGCGGCCTCTCTCTGTGAAGGGCAGCCAGAACCAGGGGAGCACTGAGGCGAACAGAAAAGGGCCCCAAACAAAGCACATTCCGAGAGCCTGGCAAAGGGCAAGGTGTGCAGCTAGTGCCTTAGAGGCACATCCAGTGTGAAATCACCAGAGCCGTCCTGCCAGGGCAGTGCCTACTGCCCCTTCCAAGCGCAGCCCCTTGGTGAGGTTTCCTTTGGGGGAAGGCAGGCAGGGCCTTGACCTCTGGAGGGCCAGCCCAACAGCCCCAGGGCAGGCAGTGGAGAGACAGGCGGTGGGAGCCCTCTCGGTGAGGGGAGGGCAAGGTGCTGGAAGGTCCCCCACTCTGTCCTCCAGGGGCTTCCGGACACCACATCCTCTGGACCTCCACACAAGTGCCTCCTCCATTAGGGACCTTTGTGTTAGAGGCCCTGGGACCAGGCCTGGGTCCTCTGCTCCGTTTATTTACTCCCTGGGGTTCTTAACTTTTCCCTAAATAGCATGCATGTGTTGACATCCCCAAATAGCCCCTAGCCTGTTTTAAGAGCTCAAGATTCCTGAATCTAACTGCCTAGTTAGCGTGTCCTCGTGTCCTCCACTATCTCACCAGCATCTCAAACTTCACATGACAAGTCACAGCCTGCTCCGCCCAGCTTCCCCAGCTCTGTGAGGGCACATCTGTCCACACTGCTCACGCTGGAAACCTGGAGCCATCCTGGATTCCTCCTCCCCCTCCACTGTGTACAGCCTGTCACTGGGTCCTGTCTCTTCCACCCCACACAGGGCCTGAGTCTGCCCACCTCTCCACTCCACGTGCACCTCCTGGTCTCCACCGTCTCCCACCAGCACCCTCGTCGAGTCCCTGTTTCCCACTTGGTCTTCACCCAAGGTCTACTCTCTCTACAAGCAGCCAGGGTGCTGTCCTCAGATCAGGCACCAGGTCCTGCGATTCCCCTGCTTCATTCAACCTTTGATGCTCTCACATCTGGCAAAAGCCGACCTCTACACCAGCCCCTGAAACTCTGCATGGATCTGGCCCTGCCTTCCTCTGTGACCTTTTGTCTTATCTCCACTCTCTTCTGGCCCATGTTGCTCTGACCACACTGGCCCCTGTTTAATTCCTCAAACCTGCTGACTCTTTTTGACCTCAGGTTCTCCATGAGACTGTTCTCTCTGCCTGGAGCATTCTCTGTCACTCTGCTCTTTTCAGAGCCTCCCAAGTGGATTCCGGGCCCCGACGTTCCAAACTTTCCTGCTCTAGGACCCAGACACGGGGCCCTGCAGGGAGTGAAGGCTCCTGAGTCCCTCTGCCCACCACTAGTGCATGTTGAGGCCTGGCTGGCCTCTTGCATGATGCAGTGGACACAGAAAGGGCTGTGGGGTCATCTCAGCTTCTGACCCCACAGCTGAGTGACACCCGACTGCATGCTCCTCTTCTATAACATGGGGGTGTTACAACTGCCCTGAAAGGTGGTTGGCATTGACCAGAGCCAGCGTGCATGGAGCCTTACTGCATGCCAGACTGTGCTAAGCATCTTGGAGGCATTCTCCCATTTAATTTTGCAGCGACTCTAAGAAGAGGAAGCATTATCCGTGTTCTACAGAAGAGGAAGCTGATGTTAAGTAGCTTGCCCAAGGTCATACATCCACGGAGTGTGGACAGGGTGGAGCCTGTACTATAGGCTTGGAGGCATGGAGATGAGTTAATCATACTTGCTACATAGTAAGGGTCTTTTAAAAGTGTCTACTCTCTTCTCTCCCCTTCGTTCTCCTCTATCCCCA
>NW_006290680.1:4173269-4185283 GCF_000327345.1 Myotis davidii | reverse complement strand
CCTGAAGGAAGAGCAAGAAAGCAATGAAAATCCCAGGAAAACATTCAATAATGCTGGTGGAAACATACACCCAGGTGGGTTTTACCCTGGCTTAAGCAAAATTCTGTTCAGAATGTTCAGGCAGAGGCAAAAACCTTCAGAACCTTTTTGGTGACGTTGGGTTGATGATTCTCTGAATTCTGCCACCATTCTAATGTCTGTTATCTAGCTTCACAGCAATGGTAAAATTATTTTCAGGTAAAAACTGTACAACTCTTACCATCCTGGCAGCTACACTTCACCCTGGGCAGGCCTGGGGGTTGGGACAGTGATACAAACTCTTCAATCCCTGAAAGTCTGTGCTTCTCTGGAAAGAGGCAGAAGGGTCCAGTTGAGTTATTGCTTGGGGACCATGCTGGGTCTCCCTGGTCTCCCGCTGTTTACATATCAAACTTGGTTCCCAGTCACTGGCAGTTCCCATCCAGTGTGGAGGGAGGGCAGGAAGGGAAAGTGAGGTCATTTCCAAGCAGGCCAGCCAGAGTCCGGGACTGGACTGACCCCAGCTCTGCTCATGCCAGGCTGGCCCCTCTGGCAAGGTTCTTCCCTCAGGCCTCGGGGGTTCGAGTGTGGATCGCAGGGGGAAACGGGCATCTCTATGGTTGCTCTGAAACATGTCTCAAATTCTCTGACATTCCTCCTATCGAGAGGTGACTGAATGAGCTGGCCATGGTGACTGCTGCTAAGAGGATGCAACAGAAGTGACGTCGTGTGACTTCCAAGATGAGGTTAGACATGGTGACACAGCTTCCATCTGGCTCTCTTGGGACACTTCTCGTTGGAGCTCTGAGCTGCACCTAGGAAATCTGAGGCTGCCATGCTGTGAGGAAGCCCAAACCAACCCCCCGAGGGGACCACATCGAGAGTCCTGAGAGCACAGAGAGAGCCGAGGCTAGCAGCCCCCAGCTTGGCTGGCCCCTGGCTGCTCCAGCACCAGCCACCGTCTAACTGCGACCGCATGAGAGCCAAGCCAGGATTGTCCAGCCAAGCTGTTGCCAAATTCCTGCCCACAGAAACCACGAGAGACGACAAATGACTGCTGTTGTTTTAGACCACTAGGCACGGGAAGTGGGAAGGAGAACAGAGTGATCTCTACGGTACGTCCAGGGCTGGGTGGCCTCTCTTTCTCCGGAGCGCCATAGAAAGCATGCCCCACACCTACTGTGGAGGATGAAAGATCTTTTATCTCCATAAGGCTAATGAATTCCTCCATTCATTCAGGCAACACAATTTACCTGATCACTCAGTGTGCACTGGGCTTGGGACTAGATGCCATGGATATGAAAATGGCAAAGCACCAATGTGCCCTTGAGGGGAGTTCCTGGTGTAGTTAGGGAGCCCACACTAACACACCGTATACAAGATTCCCAGCCCCTGGGTTCAGTATTCCAGTCCTCCACCCGTCACCTCCGGCACTGAGTCCTCCTGGGGCTGCCAGCCCCCAGCCCAAGTATCCTGTGTAACTCCTATGGCCCAGGGCAGAGGTCCCTCAGCCTGAACCCCTTCTTCTCTGACCCAGAAGAGATAAGCCCTCCTTGTTCTGCCACTTGCAGCACTTTGACTTCTTCCTAATCATCACTGCACTTGTAACTCACTCAATAGTCAGCAAATGCATACTGAAGTGTCCCATGAGCCAGGCACGACCCAGGTACTGAGGCATTTGTTAACATCGTCCGGGCCCTGCTAGTTCAAAGAAGAGCAGGTACCCTGGCTCTCCTTATTTGTCCCTGAATCCCCAGCACAGTTCCTGACACAGAGGATGCAGAACAAATAAATTCATATGAACAAATTAATGAACAAATAAAAAGACAAAATAAGAACTTAAGAACATCCACCCTCTCAAGCCAGTGATTAAAATAACTACCTGAGTCCTGGCTCCTGACAAAAAAAATAACAATGATAATTAACAAAATAAAAATGGCTGCCATTTAGGGGTTGTATAGACTGTGCATCAGACATGGTAACAAGTGTTTTCCATATATCGTCTTAGTTATGCTTCAAGTAGCCCGGCGTCATTAAATCCCTTTTACACGTAACGAGGACATACTGGACCCTGGATTCACATCCAAGACTGGCTGGCTCCTAGGTTCAAGGCCTCAAAGGTGGCACCTCTCTTTGGCTCAGGGAAGCAGAGGATATGGGGCCCCTAGAAAAAAGGTGAGCATAAAGGGGCTAAAGTGGCAGGAGGGGACTGACTGGGAGAAGCAGGGAGGTTTCTCCTTTGTTCTCATTCACATCTGTCTCCTCCTAGTCATCTGAGCTGCTAGCATTTACTCTAGCACTGAGACTCACAGCATGTGCCTTCATTACTTCAGTCATTCATTCAGTCCTTACCAGGACGACTCCTCCCAGCAGTGACACTGACGGTGTTTTTAGAGGCACCGCATTACTGAACCCTCCCAACAGAGAGCCCATGAGTCACCCAAGGTTCTCCTAGTGACTGAATCAGGACTTGAATCTACATTTGCTCCTTCCTGATTCAGTGCACATTCTTTAGGATGGCACATTCCAGTGATGGCTCTGCCCTGATGTGGATGATACAGCAGCTGTCTCATCCCCATCAGAGAACTGTTCTGTTAGCAAACTCCCTGCCTCTGGCTTTTCTCATCTCAAATGGCAATCCCCACCTGGGTCAAAGAAGGTCACATCCTATATAATAAAAGCCTAATATGCAAATTGCCCCCTTGGCAGTCACTTGACCGGGAGTTCAACCGCTTCCTATGACGTGCGCTGACCACCAGGGGGTGGCGCGGAACATGGCAGGCGTTGGTGACATGCTGCAACCTCTCGCTGACTACCTGGGGATGGGGGGGGGCGGGGGGAGAGGGGGACAGGGATGGAGGTGCAGTGAGAATGCTGGGTGTCCGCCCAAGCTCACTCTCACTCCCCCTGCTACCCTCTCCCGGGATGCCAGGGCTTGAGTGCCGGGGAAGCCCCCACACTCAGGTGCCGGATGCCTGCGAGGAGCCCACCCCACACCAGCACGGTGTCTTCCAGGTGAGCTGGGCTGTAGCCGCCAGGACTGCAGGGGCCAGTTGGGCTCCCTGTGGGTTTGTGCAGGAGCTGGTCTGCAAAGCTGGCCGGGAGAGAGCCGCTGCCCGCCCAGCTTCCTTGCTACGCCACTGGGCAGCACAGAGGCCAACGCTGCACCCCGGCCCGCAGTGTCCAGCTGCACTCACCGCATTTAGGGGCTAAAGTGGCAGGAGGGGACTGACTGGGAGAAGCAGGGAGGTTTCTCCTTTGTTCTCCGCCATGACTTGGGTGCCATGACTCAGGCGGAGGAGGGCGTGTGGGGGCCCACGGCCCCAGGGGTTAGCTAGGACCTGCCTTTCCACGTTAGATGCTTGTGCTTCTATCTCCGGCCAGGCCTAGGGACCACACCTGTGCACGAATTTTGTGCACCAGGCCTCTAGTGCTATAATAATGGGGAAGACGGACTTTCAGAGTGATTTACTCAGCACCTATCACAGTGCTTGCTGCACAGACCTAATAAATGCTTCTCAAAAGAATGATCGAATGAATGAGTCAAGAGAGAGATGCACAGGATCTGCCAACATGAAACAGCTCAAGAGAGTGTGCTGACAGGATTCTGTGCGTGCTGCCTCCTGAATTTCAGTGACATGCTTCTATATGAGTGCCCTTCTCATCAACAACTACAGCAAGGCAGAGAGAAACCAAGCCTGCGATTCAGATAACAAAAAAGATCCCATGCTGAACCACCACTGGTTCAGAGGCCAACGGAGAAATGTGTGCCCACAAAGCATCACCCTTTTACAGACAGGCACTGAGAAAAGCCAATTTGACAGGGGAGGCTGGTAAGTGGAATTACTCAGAAAAAAACTTGTCTCTTGCCTACATCAACTCCAAATTTGAGCTTGTAGCTTCTTAGCTAATAAAACCATTTGTAAGACATTGAGTCAAATTTCATTTGTGTAATTAATCTTTAGGGAATGACTCACTCCAGATCACCAAGATTCCCACACTGTTACTCTTTTAAGAATCAAATGTTATATGGAGAAAGTAGATTAGTGGTTGAGTAGGACTGGGAAGAATTGGGGGGCTGGGAGGGTGATAAGTAAAGGGTGTGGGGTTTCTCTTTGGGGTAATGAAAGTGTTCTTACATTGATTATGGTAATGGATGCAGAACTCTGTGAATATACTAAAGGCCACTGAATAGTACACTTTAAATGGATGAATTGTATGGTATGTGAATTTTATCATAATAAAGCTATAAAAACTCACTTGAATTATAATGGATAGAAATTCTTCTCATGTATTGCACTAATGCATTAAGGTACTACTTGCTAACATTTTCTTTTTCCTATTGTATTATTTGGGGTGACATTGGTTAATGCAATTATACAGGTTTCAAGTGTACAGCTCTATAATACATCATCTGTATATTGCATCGTGTGTTCACCACCCAATGTCAAGTCTCCTTCTATCACCATTTATCCTCCCTTTGGCCCTCTTCTATCTCCCCCTAACCTTTTCTTTTTTTAATATATTTTATTGATTTTTTACAGAGAGGAAGGGAGAGGGATAAAGAGTTAGAAACATCGATGAGAGAGAAACATCGATCAGCTGCCTCCTGCACACCTCCTACTGGGGATGTGCCCACAACTAAGGTACATGCCCTTGACCGGAATCGAACCTGGGACCCTTCAGTCCACAGGCCGACGCTCTATCCACTGAGCCAAACCGGTTAGGGCTCCCCCTAACCTTTTCTTAATGATTTAAGATCACTGCTGAGAGCATAGTTTTTAAAATCTGGTATAACAGAGCAATGCTTTCAGTATTATAACATACAGGGCTGTTTGTCCTACTCTAAACAGCCCCATGTTTTGTCTGCTTATTTATTTTCTTCTAACAAGGCCTTTTAATTTTAGTTTAAGCTTGGTGGTTAAATTCATGTGCTCTAGTCATGTATCACTTATTGGCTGTGTGTGATCACTTATTGGCTGTGTGATTTCTGCAAAATTACTAGATCTCTCTATGCCGCAGTTTCTCCATATGTAAAATAACAGAACCAATCTCAATGGAGGGCTGTGAGGATTACATAAAATAATGTGCATAAAGCATTTAATTCTGTCCTTGGAAATGGTAATCCAGATTGAATTTTAGCTACTAATACTTTTCTTGATGTTGTCAGTTAGCTGCCTTGTGAGCTCTGGACCCTAAGCCTGAAAATCCACACAGTATATTCAGTATACTCAGTGTGTTCGGTGAAATAAAACAGGGGCTGGGGGTACAATTTCATGACTGGACTTTGGAACATCCATGGGGTGGCTCTGAATTTTAGTAATACTAGTTCACCCTAAAGAGAAAAGCCTAAAGGCCTGGTTAGGTCTCACATGACCCTGATATCTGACAGGCTGGTGCCCAAGGATACACAGTGGCCCACAACACTTCATGCACTCTCTAGACCAATGCTCCTTATAATTCAGAGGTCACAGACACACCTGAGAATCTGAGGAAAGCAATGGACATTCTGCTCAGAAAAGGGTGTGTGTGTGTGTGTGTGTGTGTGTGTGTGTGTGTGCGCGCGCGCGCGCGCGCGTGCATGCGTGCAGGCATGGGTACATAAAAAGTTGCACCCAAGGTTACAAGGGGCTCCAAAATCCCAGGAGCCAACCAGAAGGCGCTGGTTGAAAAGCCCAGCTCTAGACTTCATACAACCCAAGCACTCTCAAGGTTAGGTGGCTCCAGCCTCCGACGTTCCCACAGCAGCTGAAACAGCAGGCGCTTTGCAGGCTTGCCCTCCTAAACCGGCCCTGGCCAGACAAACAGCCCTGGGACAGACTGCCACATCCTAATTACCACAAACATCTGCATCCAGGGGATTTCCAGGGGCACTGAGTCAGAACAGGATGCAAGCCTGGTGGTTTGGGACTTCTGTATGGCCAGGCCCAGAGGCCTTGCTGATAAGTAGCTGGGGAGTTCCAGCTCCAGGGCAGCTGCCAGCTGGAGAAGGGGACTCTTGGGAGAGGTGAGGGAGGATGGCTAGGCCATGAAGGGGAATTCAAAGGAGCTGGAAATTCCCCAAACTCCCGGGACTACTAGGACTTGAACAGAGAAACAAAGGCTGGAGATTCTCCTCTAACTGCAAGGAGATGGCGCTGAAAGGGGGTGGGCAGGTACGGGTGTAGGGGAGGTGGATGAAGCATGGGTCACAAGCTGGTAAAAAGCTATTAACCTACGCCAGAAATGTTTAGATGCCATACAAATATAAACACTGACCCAAGGTGGCCATACTTCAGGCCACTCTGTTCTATGAATTGCATTTTGCTTCCAACCGGAGGGCACCTGAGCCATCTCTCTTCAACAGTCCAGCGGACAGTGCTCGTTTCTTTGGGCTGGGTTTTGCTTGCTTTTGCTCCGCTGTCACAGCATTAAAATCACAATAGTGTGCCCTTGTCTTTGTGAAAATAGCTTCACAGCAAACAACTGGTAGACAGGAAAGTTGACATCATACCCATATTTGTACAAACTCCTGTGTGTGATTCCATCTGCTTAAGCAGATGGCTAAAGAAACCATTTTCTTTTAAGCCATCAGAGGCAACTGCTCTTCCTGATGCTATACAGAAACTGTCTGTAAATGGAATCATCACTGTGAAATTGCAGTGTGATGTCATATAACTTCTGAAAAGGGCCATCCTGTCTTTTCTTCATGGGGCCCAAATTCCCGTCTAATTTCATCTGGAGCTTCCATCTTCTCTTTCTTCAAACAGAAATAAAGGTTTTTAGGCAAACACTCGTGGTGCCACAGTAGAGTGGTGTGAACAATGTGACTACCCACCTGGTTTAGTTTCTTCTTCCTGCTTGCATCTCTTCAGATTTTCCAAAGTTGACCAATCAGTGTGGAAATTCTAAGGAACCAGAAGAAAAAAAAAATAATTAGAGCCTGTCATACTCCAGGGTTGTAAACAGAAAGAATCTTTTGGGAAGACAAGCGAACAATATCTAACAACATGTTAAATATGCACACCTTTTGGGTCAAACACCTGGGAATTTATATTATAGAGAGGGTCACATGAATGAAAATACGTGCGGTAAAACATAATATGGAAAAGCAAAAAAAGAGGAAACAACGTAAATGTTAATAAGAAAAGAGTTAAATAATGGCATATCCATACAATGAGAAACTATAAAGTCATTCCAAAGAGTGAGGGAGATTTTGTTGTACTGACACGGGAAGAAGGACAGGCTGTATTGTTAAAAAGTAGTATAAGATGGTATATATTATTGCTCTTTAATAAAAGTATGCACATGACTGTGCTTTAAAAAAGTACAGCATTTGTGTACATACACTTTTTTTTGTGTCTACATAGAAAAAAGCGAAGAGCAAACTATAAACGGTAGTTCTCTCTGAGACTCAGAAACTGGAGGGGAAAAATGAAAGACTTTCACTTTTTACGTTAACAATTTCTGTTTTGACTGAAAACTTTAAAAGAGGCATACACAACTTTCATGATCATTATACATGCAGACTATCCACAATTTAAAAATAGCAAGAGTGAAGGCAAAAGACATTTCTAGACAAAGACTGAGCAAGTTGACCCTTCACAGACTCAAGAACATTCTCCAACAGAAAGAAACTGAACACAAAATAAGTGAGATTTTAGAATCAATAGTGAGCAAAGAAATTAGTAATTGTATTGGTAAATTGAAGGAAGTACTGATTAAGTAAAATGCAGCTAATGAGGAGATAAAAACAAATTTGACAATATTTAACAGTAGTACATATTTTATAGGAATAACATTGAAGATGAAGAGAAGAATTAAAACTTTATAAGGTTCTTGATTATACAGGACAAACACAGAAATACTGTTTTACTTTAGACAAAATATTCATGATGCCTACTGAGATTTTAAAGGTAAAATAACAAAATATACAAATACGATGAATATATTCCAAACCAGCTAGCATGCTTCTGGGTAGAAAAGGCTAATTATTAAGAAATGTCAATCCTTCCAAAATTACGGCATAATGTTAATTAAATTTCAATAACAATATTAATGGGGATCTTTGGAATTAACGGGGAAGGAATGGATAAAATTACTTTGAAGTTCATATGGGAATAATATCCAAGAAAAATTAGCCAAGAAGCAGGAAATAAAATTATAAAAAATAAATATTTAGGGGATTTTTTATGAGAAAATAAAAATTTACTATAAAAACATTATAATAAAAAGACATGGTATTAACATAAGAACAGGTAAAAACGTCTGTGAACCAAACTAGCAATTCCAGAAATAGACACAATAAAGGATGGGATTTCAATGCAAAAGAGAAAAGATGGTTTATTTAGTAAATGATATTGGCATATCCAGGACAAAGCTTAACTGCTACTTCACACTATGTATAAACATAAATTTTAAAGGTATTAAAGGTTGAGAATTAAATTAAAACCATGTAAGTATTAGAAGGACATTTAGGAAAATATTTATATAACTTTAAGGTGTAGAAATTACTCTTAAACAAGGTGAAAAATCTAGACACTATGAAGAGAAAAATCAAAAAGAGGTATTTTACAATAAAAGTTAAAATTTTCTATAAATTTAGTGAAAAAAATTAATCAACATAATAGATTAGGAAAAAATATTTGCAACACACACAGAATCCTTGATATATAAATATATAAACATCTCCTACAACTTGAGAAAACAGCAAACAATTCCCAGGAAAAATGGGGTGAAGGAAACTCAGAAGAAAGTGAAATGGCCAATTAACATGAAGCAAGGTTTAATCTCACTAGTAGTAAGGAATATACAAAGTAAAAATCTATAAGACACCATCCCCTGCCACCCCAATCAGCTGGGTCACAAAATAAAACAATAGGGATGGAGGGAGGGAAGGAAGGAGGAGGGTAGGAGAGAAGAAGGGAACAAATATCTAATATTGTAAAGATTTAGGAAACGGCCTGGCCGGTGTTGCTCAGTGATTGAGGTTCGACCTATGAGCCAGGAGGTCAATGTTTGATTCTGGTCAGGGCACATGCCTGGGTTATGGGCTTGGTCCCCAGTAGGGGACGTATAGGAGGCAGCTGATCAATGATTCTCTCTCATCATTGATATTTCTATCTCTCCCTCTACCTTCGTCTCTGAAATCAATAATATTTAAAAAAGAGATTTAGGGAAATGGAAGTACTACTCATATATTTCTGGGGAGAATGTAAATTAAGACCTCTTTGTAAAGTAGGATAGTATTATCTATTAAAATATTAAAACATATACCCTTTGATCCAGAAATATTATTTTTGAAAATGCAACCTGTAAAAATAAAAGCACCAGTAGAGGATTTGTATGTGAAGACATTTAATGAAACAATATTCTAATAGGAAAAAAAATAATGGGCAACAACTAGAATATCTGTCAAAGATGAATGGCTGAATATATTGTAACTAGGGGGCCGGTGCACGAAATTCGTGCACGGGGTGGGGGGGGGGAATGTCCCTCAGCCCAGCCTGCCCCCTCTCACATACTGGGAGCCCTCAGGCATTGACCCCCATCACCCTCGGCATACAGGGAGCTCAGCCAATGAGCAGTCAGAAAAGGTTTTTCCTCTGTAGTTCACACCAATCCCCGGCTCAGCCCCTGCCCAGGCCTCAGGCCTCTGGCTGGGGTGTTAGGCCTGGGCAGGGGACTGCCAGCTCCCCGCGGTTGCAGGCTCCGCCCCTACCCAGGCCTAAAGCCTCTGGCCAAGGCATTAGGCCTGGGCAGGGAACCACCAGCTCCACGTGATCTCCCACTCTGCCCCTGCCCAGGCCTAACGCCTCTCCGCCCCTGCCCCCGCAGGATGCCTCTGGCTGAGGCGTCCAGCCTGGGCAGTGTGGACCCGCTGCTGCAGTGGTCCCGCAATCACGGGCTCCGCTTTAGGCCCAGGCAAGGGACCCCTAGCTCCCGGGACTGCCAGCTTCGACCCTGCCCAGCTCCCATCGCTGGCTCCACCCCTACTTCCTGCTATCACTGGCCAGGGCGACAAAGGCGCCCAATTCTCCAATCAGGGCTGCCCCCTGGCTCTTAGCTCCCCCCTTGGTTTCCTTCCGATCACTGTCAGTGGCAGTGGGCTTCTTCCTGCTTTCCCTTTGGCCTCCCTGCATTGTGCCTACATATGCAAATTAACCGCCATCTTGTTGGCAGTTAACTGCCAATCTTAGTTGGCAGTTAATATGCATATAGCCCTGATTAGCCAATGAAAAGGGTAGCGTCGTACGCCAATTACCATTTTTCTCTGTTATTAGTGTAGATACCTCCAGATTTATAGCCCTGAATAATTACAAGAGTGAGTTGGAGTTATACCTACCTGTAATGTATTAGTTACTGGGACAAATAAATTGCAAAATAATAAAAGTATGATCCCATTCTGACAAACAAATACACACAGACACACCCTATATCCACTTATATAGGAGGTTGAAGAAGGTATGGACTGATAAACACCAGATTGATGACACTGGTTATTTCAAATGATGGAAATGGGGACTAGAGGGAGGAGAGAGAATAACTCTTTCTTTATATATCTTCCAGTTGCTTGATTAGTTACAATGAGCACATTCGTTACTTTAGGGGAAAATAATGAAGAAAATAAAAATAAAAAAGAAACATATGAGAGCAGAGAAAGAACACTGGTAAACTATGTTATACACTATCCATTTAAATTTTTTTCTTCTGATTTTTTTTATTTTCAAGAAAAACAATTTTAAATATAATAATGTTACATGCAATAAACCAGTCTCTATGCGGTCTCTATTTTCAGTTCTCAGCTGTCAGGGTTCTCTCCTGCAAGTTTCCCGTTGATTATTCAGGAAGTTTTCTGTATTTTACTAGTAGTTGTAATACCAGTTTGTTCCTAGGAGCATGTCCGTGCAGCATCCACTTACTCTGCCGCCATTTTTAATCCTCTCCCCATTTATCTATACATGGAATAGTTAACTGTACTTATTATCACTTTTTTTTTTTTTTGGTCAAAATAGAACAATTAAAAAAAAACTCCATGGGGGGTGGGGGAGGGGGGAGTGTACTTTATTTCCTAAGCATTTATGCCTCTTATTTTAAAAGGAAAATATTTAAAGAAAAAGAATTTCTCCCTTTAACATCCAAAAGCAAGCCCTGGCCGGTAGCTCAGTTGGTTAGCGTGTCATCCCACTGCTCCAAGATTGCAGGTTCTAGCCCCAGTCAGGGCACATACAAGAATCAACCACTGAATGCATAGATAAGTGGACCAATAAAAAAACGGGCTTCTCTCTCTCTCTCTCTCTCTCAAATCAATAAATACATTAAAAAAATCTGTGCTTGTATAAAACCCACTTTTTTTTTTAATCCAAAAGAAAGCCTAAAACTTTGGCCTTGAAACTGCCCTGTGTAGGCAGTGTGTGGGCTGGTTCTGTGCTGGTGACTGTTTTCAGTGGCTCAGTGTCCTTGACTGCCTTCCTCCCCCAAACCCAATTAAATACACTCCTGGGAGTGTACGGTCTGCTGGGAACCAAAGCCCTGAAAACTGCAGCAACTCTGCTCACAAGGCTCCATATCAGATGGGTCCTGGAATTTAGAGAAGTGACATGGATTGTTTTGCAAACCGTTTTTGATGGAAGGAGGGAGGAGAGGGAAATGGGTTAGCCCAGAAGATGAAATACAAGAAAAAGGAAGAATAGCATTTATAACAAGCTCTTGAAGGAGAGCTAGCTACCTATGCTGAATCTGCCGTTTCAGTTATCTGGAAGGTGCACTCTGCCTTTCCTGGTAGAATGCTCTGCTTTTAACTTGTTATTTGATGTCACTGGTAATAAATATTTCCTTGAACAAATAAAGATACCTCGCATTTCTAAAGCACTTCATGACTTACAAAGCACTTTAAGATATCCTACTTGATCTTTACAACGACCCTGGGATCAGATCAGTTTCATTCCCATATACAGGTGAAAATGAGGCCCAGACAAGTTATGGATCCTTTGGGCACACAGCATTTGTAACAAAGC
>NW_006290680.1:4155876-4173230 GCF_000327345.1 Myotis davidii | reverse complement strand
AGCTCAAGTTTGACGTGACAGACAGAAGGAGGAACCACAGGCAAGCCAATGAATAAAAACAGGATCTTGGGAGGGACAGATTCTTCCTGCCCCTTATGAAAAAATTCTACACTAGGAGTAATACTCCACGCCATGTTAGAGGGAACCCTTGCTTATACACTGGAATACAGCTGCTGAACAAGGGAAGGAAAGCCCCAGCATCATGAGGCCCCCTTCCCAAATCTCTTAACCTTCTCCTAACCTTCTCTTGCCCTCTATGCGTTAGCCTCCTTTCAGTTTCCCCACCATCCCACATGCTTTCCTGCTTTGGACCCTTTCGCATGTGGACCTCTCTGCCTGGATTATTCTTTCCCACTCTATAGCTCCCCTCCTCCCCCCACTGCCCGCCTTAGCTCTTGGCATAACTGACTCCTCATCTTGGTTTAAACACCGCCTCTTCAAGCCAGCCTGCCCTGGCTATACTCTCCTCCTCATCCATCACTCACACTGTTCATTTCATAACACTGCTGCCTGTCCTTGTGAGCTTCATGTGAGGAAGGACCAGGCCTGTTTTATGTAACACTGTCCATCTATCAACTTGCCCAGTGCCTGGCAGATATTAGATGCTCAACAGATACTGGATAAACATATGAAAATTTATTGAAGAGAGTTGAAGGTTCATCTCAAATGCTATCGTCCCTCTACCTTCTCAGGCACAGCACTGTCCCTCTCTTGGGGGAGGGACATCCTACATAATAAAAGCCTAATATGCTAAGTTTCCATCCAGCCAAAGCGTAATATGCTAAGGCTGCTCAACTGCTTGCTTTGATGTGCACTGACCACCAGGGGGCAGATGCTTTGACCAGTAGGTTAGCTTGCTGCTGGGGTCCAGCTGATGGGGACTGAGCGAGATGGGCCAGACATACCCTGGGGCCTTCCCGTGGTCCCTCCCCAGCTGGCCAACCTCCCACACCCCTCCCCAGCCCCTGATCGTGCACTGGTGGGGTCCTGATCCATTCTGTCCCTGTTGGCTATTGGAAGGGCTGGGACTGGGCCGGCTCCTCTGGACCTGCTGCTGCCTGGTCTGCCCCTTCTCATACTTCATAAGTAGTACGTGGTATTTCTGTAACACTAGGGGGATTTACTGATTTATTCTCTTCCTTAGTCCTGTTAACCCCTAACCTGGGGAAACATTTCTTGGGAGAGGTGGTCCTGGTTAAAACACATAGCTCTTAAGAGGGGAAGCAAACATATGTCATATACGCCAGGTCCCTTGAAACATATGCTGTGCAGATGTTTCTTCCCTGCGGCGACTGTGTCAAGCAGCAAGGATGGACTGGCTTCCGGCACAGGACCCCTCGGGGGATGTCGGAGGGCCAGTTTCAGCTCAATCCTGCAGGCCTCTAGTAATCACATGTGTTAGAGTTATCCGAGACTTCTTTACCTATTGGGCTCTGAGCTACTTATAAGTCTTACTTACATAGGTATTCCCCAGAGCACCTTGCATAATGCCGAACACAAGGTGAATGAGTTCATGCATATACAGGAAAGTACACATGAAGGCTGCAACCCCTAACCAACCATAGACACTGGTTCCTCCCACCCAAGGGTCTGAGCACCTAAAAACGTGAGCACCTTAGAGACAGGCAAACAGACTCTGCCCAGGAAGAAATTAAAATCAGAACTAAACTTGATGTGCAGTGGTAGTGTGTGGGTGAGAGGAGGGGAGGGAACAGCATGCTAATGGAAGCGTATATAGGCAGAAGCTTTCTGGTGCCAACTGGAAATTTGTATCAGATCTAAAAAAGTTCGTGTCCTGCCTTGACCGGTTTGGCTCAGTGGACAGAGCGTCAGCCTGCGGACTCAAGGGTCCCAGGTTTGATTCTGGTCAAGGGCACGTACCTTGGTTGAGGGCACATACCCGGTGGGAGGTGTGCAGGAGGCAGCTGATCGATGTTTCTCTCTCATTGAAGTTTCTGGCTCTCTATCCCTCTCCCTTCCTCTCTGTAAAAAAATCAATAAAATAGATTTAAAAATAAAAAAAATAAAAAAAGTTCATGCCCTCTGACCTCGCCACACCTCATTAAAAAACCAGAGAAGAGAGCATCAGCCCACGCCCTAACGGGTTCAGTTCCCAGTCAAGGGCATGACATAACTGGCAGAGTTGCTGGGAGGCAACCAGTCAATGTGTCTCTCTCACATCAATGTCTCTTTCTCTCTCCTCTCACTCTCTCTTTCCCACCCCCCACCCCCACTCCCTTCCACATTCTCTGAAAAGCAATGGGAGAAATATCCTCAGGTGAGCATTAACAAAACAAAAAATCAGAGAGGTGAAATCAGTGGGTGATGATTTAGGTGTTTTTCTGAACTGTCTAGCTTTCCTTCCATGAACATGTTCTAATTTTGTAATCTGAAAAAGCAAACCCACACAATAAACGCTATAAAAAGGAACCAACGGAAAATCCAGTGGTGATTTTAGACTACAAAATCACCACCCGTTTCCTCGCTAAACTTGGGACTGCAGATTTAGGGTTCTCAGTGTGTTGGGGGTGGGGGGCGGACGGGCAGACAGCATTTTGTGAATACTGCCTTTGTCTGAAGCCTTGTGGGACAGGAAGGTGCCTGGAGTAAAAGCTGCAGCAGGGGCAGCTCTCATTTCTCCCTAATGCAATGCTGGCAAAGCTCCGAGAGTCAGGAAATGGAGGGAAAGCTTGGGAGTAACCAACCCAGCTCGAGGCCAGGACCTCCATCCTGCAATGATTCATTCACCTGCCCGTACTCCCTGATGCACTAAGAGCTCCACGAGAACAGAGGCTGTCTCCTAATCAGCCTGTTGCCCTGGCCTCGTGCTTAGTACTAGCTGGCCCTCAGTACAGTTTATTGAACGTCAGAGACCACATCTATGAAGTTCTAAACACAATGGTGAGGTGTTAGATGGGATCAGGCAGTTTAGGGTAATGGCCCTGGCGGGGAAGGAAGATGGTGGATGAGGAGGAAATAAACCAGATGGTCAGGATGTGAGCGACACAGGCGGAATGTACCAGTCAACCTGTAGAGCTGCCCTTCCCCCTGAACCCAAGGGTGGCAACTAAAAGCGGGAGAGGAGAGCAAAAGGAGATTGGATGGGGTGCTTTTTGAAAGAGCCAACAGATGGCAAGGGCAGGAAATTTAAATCCCTAGACGAGTGAGCTCCTGCAGCCACCCTTCTTGGGCCCCCTCTCTGAGAGCTTTGTTACTTCCGATCTTGGAAGATTAAAGGGACTCCTTTCAAACAAAGTTAGGAATGCTGGCTTCCTCCAGTAAGAGCGGATGCACTTAAGTGTGCAACTGGGAATCATTCCACATCCCAGCTGGCTGCAGCTTCCAAAGAAGCCTCTCCCCGAAGGAGCAGACACTCCAAGTCTTCCTAAGACGTGTGCGACTTCCAGGAGGCAGTGAGCTCAGCTCTGAGTCATGGTGGGTGACTTGTTTCCAAGAACTTTGGATTTTCCATGTCTGTCTCCACTTAGGAATCACCTCTGGCTCCTCGTCAAAACAGCAGAATTAATTGGGCAGCTTGGCTTCTGTCACACTCCGAAAGTAACACCTGCCACCAGCTTCTTCCTTAAGAGGCTGGGCCAGGTCGCCTGGTGCTAGGACAGCACCCACTTCCGCGCTTGGCTCAGCACCTGACTGGGTGACAGGAAGTAGTGCTGAGGCTCAGTTTGACAGGCCAAAGTGGCAGCTCCAGGGCTCATCACAGGGGGTTTCAACAACGCGGAGGTCGAAGATGACTTTAAATTCCTCAGACAAATGCCATCCTCTGACAGAGGGGACAGGTGCCTGCATATACTGGCTAACACGCTCTCTGGAAACCACAGAGCAGCTAATCCTGAGCGTGTATCTGTGTACCAATTAAGTTCATACTAGCTCTATCCTATTTCATCCTCAGGGTGCCCTTTGAGACAGGTATATGGTGACCCCGACTTTACAGAAGAGAAGCAGGCTCTGTGAGGGGAGGTAGTCTATTTAAGATGTCTCAGTGAGGAGGGGGTGAGGGTAGAGCTCTTACTGCTACCCTCGCCAGTCTCCCCTTGAACCATAAGCTGTCTGAAGTGACAGGAACAGTGGACACCAACCAGTCCAGGGGTGGAAAAGGCGAATGCCCATGGGGGCCAAGGGACAAGCTGGAGACCAGAGTGCAATAGACGGGGCAGGGAACGGCACAGGTGGTAATAAATGAGAGAACACACCCACCTAAGACATTCAAATTCAAATAAAAATAAGAACCCAAACCACTCTGACTTCTGACTCTGCTTCACGCTTCATTTGATGATGGAGAAGCTGAGATTCGGAAGGTGATACAGGAAAGCCAGCGCAGTGCAGTGGGAATTCAGGCCTCAGGGAGGGCCAGCTCTCCTGGGGAATGCAGCTATTTATTACCTGTTCGCTGTTAGCTGAGAGACCCAGGGCAAGGGACTGCACCTCTGTTACTCTTCTATGTGTAAAATGAAAATAACCTCTGCTTCACATCATTGCTGTGAAGACTGAAAGGAATCGAAACACAGGGTGCGGCAAAGTAGATTTACAGTTGTTAATATGTGAAACACAGAGCTTATTCTTGTGTTATTATTTATTAATTACTGTAGCCCTGGCCAGGCAGCTCAGTTGGTGAGAGCATTCTGATACCCCAAGGTTTCGGGTTCAATCCTAGATCAGGGCACATACAATAATCAACCACTGAATGCATGTGAATATGTGGAACCACAAATAGATGTTTCTCTCTCTCCCACCCCTTCTCTTTCTAATAAAAAAGATTGTATTATTTTCCACACGAATAACTGTAAACCTACTTTTGCTTCCCCCTGTTTGCAAGATGCCCAGCCCTGCGTGTGACATGTATTTCAGGGAGATATAAAAGCCAAGCAACAACTTGGGACATAATAGTCTCTTGAGATGCCCTAGACGTACTGTGGGGCAGGTGGACTACCTGAGGATGAGCACACTGAAGACAGTGCTGACAGCACAGAACAAGAAACTAAAGCCACCTGGTCCGGAAGGCCTGGAGCGCGGGGTGTGAGGCATCCGACCACACGTCCACTCCCCACCCCAGGCAGGAACCACAAGGACCACGTGGGCACTTACTGCCAGAGGACTATCTCCTCATCACCTCCTTAGGAGGAGAGGTTACATTATAAATTATCCAAAGGCTCGAGATCCTGGGGGGCTGCCCATGCTCTGGGGAGTTCCATGGCAGCAACAGTCCACTTTCAAGGGCTGAGTGGCTTTGAGAATCCTACTGGAAACCCAGATTTTAATTAATGCAAACAGTTTTTAAATGCCACGCCTTCCTGAGGGTTAGGGTCTATGATGGCCTTAAACATAAAAATCCCTGAATCACCAGGACCTGGAGCCTAGGAGACTCACAATCCAAGATGTGACACCTGCCTTTGCTTGTCTTTGTGCTTTGCTCCCTGTGTCCGTCCCGGTGGCGGTGGAGGCTGTGCCGAGGTGAAATGAAGGGAAGGGAGCAAGTAAAGGATTTCCCCTGTTCCCGCCTTCTCTCTTGCCAAGCTGGGACCCAGTGTGGGCTTTTAGTTTAAATTCGGTCGCTGTCTTCTCTGTGCCATGTGCCAGGCTCTCCACCAGGCAGTGGGGTGCAGAGACAGTCTCTTCTGTGGCCTAGAGAGAGGGTGCATACGGTCTAGCAGAAACACAGTGACCTGAAGTCATCCCAGTGATTCTGTAAGCACAGTTCAGGTCAACCCTTGGAAAGAGTTCAGGATAATATGGGAACATACAGTGGAGACGCCGCAGTCAGTAGAGCCAGGGAATGATCTGACCACCTCACGTGATGGAGGGATGAGCATAACATGGAGCGTGGCACTCAGGGGTTGCTCCGTCATGTTAAGTCCCTCTCCTCCCCCCGTGTGTGAGCATGCACACGCATCCGCACACTGAAACTTTCTCTTTCTTCAGGAACACCAAACCTGACAAAACTATAAAAACTCGGAAATAACTTAATGTTGCCTGTTTTGTGTCCTCTTTTTAACTCTCCTAGAGGCACCAGTGTGTGGGCACTCTGGGGCCCCGACAACCAAGGGCACTTTGCTTCTCAAGCCCTAAGGGCTCTCCTCAAAGGGGAAAGGAACATTGATGGCTCATTTCAAGCTGAACTTGGGACTACAGCTATCATCTAGATTCGCCCCCTCATTTACATACAAACGAGGAAACTGAAGCCCGGGACACACTTGCCCAGGGGCACAGAGTTCTCTCGTGGCCCTTCTAATACAGGGTGGTTCTGTGTTTTCTCCTTAACTGCGATTCTTCAACTACTTTTACTTGCAAGGGGGGGAGGTGGTGACACACAGTAGCTACAAGCCATGCAAGAACCCTCCACTCAGGCACCCTCCGGGTTCAGGATTAAAAATCCTAAAAACAGACCAGACAAATAAAATGCCCCTGGGCTTACAAGTTCTGATTCTTTTCTAGGCATAAATAGCAAATTTCTAAAAGGAAGCCATAGAGAGATCACAAAGCTGAAGTTAAAGATTTCCAAAGCTCATTCCCATCTTGGTGTTGCCCACCCAGCCACGGCAGCACTGGGGTAGATGTGATGAGATAACTTCACAAAATCTAATCAGACCTGTATCTTAAATTTAAAATATCCATCTTATGTCTAAGGGTAAGTCTCCACTATATGAGGAAAATATTGTAGAAAATTTTCACTTTGAGAGACATTTCTCACTGCATTGTTTAAAAATTTTTGTACTATCTTTGCAATCAGAAAAAAATATATAAGTTTTACAAACCCCAATTTCTTAGGCAGGATTTCTTCCCCTTTATTTGATGCAAGGCGCTGCTTTTAAAGCTCTAGCTACTCTGCCAACGCTCTTGGGTAAAAAGTAAAACAGCATTTGAATGGAGCCCATCTGTGAGACCTGAGGCTCAGACTCTAGTCCTAAGCAGCTTCAGACAAAGCCATAATTTTCAGAGCAATAATATATCATAATATAAAAATAGACACTTTGTGACCAACAAAAGCAAGCTCTCCAGAGAGCTCTGACGGCAAGCTCTGCTTCTCCCGGCGGTGGAGAATGAAGTTCTACTCACGAGAGCAAAGAGTTTCTTCAAAGTCCGGGGTCCTCAGTCAGAGGTGCAGGTAGAATTTAAGAAACCAGGATTCAAAACGCCTCCCTGTTGAGGATAAACCTCCCTTTTGAGCAGACCAGGCAGGATTCTCTCTTACCCTTTCCCTCTTCCCTGTGTCTGCTAAATAAAAGGCACTTCGAGGTTTTAGTGGGTGTTTCCCACGTCTCCGGCCAAGTAAGTCCCCATTTGTTGTAATTCAACGCTCAGCCTGATGATGTCAACCGCTCAGCTCCCCAGCTCAGTTTCCACCTCTCCGTCCACAGAGATCCATTTCCTTCGGACGCTGAGCCAGGGGCTGTAACTACATCCCGAGCCTTCGTCACATTTGCCTAACATCCTTCCTTCAATTTTCAACACGGGAGCCTTACTGACAAAAGGCTTCCTACCCACTCACTGAGGGCTCCCGGCAAATCCCTTAGCCTCTCAGTCCCTGTGGGCCACCTAGTTTGTTCTGCAGTATTTTAACTAATTTCTTTGGTGTATAATACACCAGGTTGGGGTGGAGATCTGCTTCTCAGCCCACCCCCATCTCTTTTTTCCTGCTCAATTTTTCAAGTTGCTTAATATCCCTGAAGTTTTCTGGGTGCCTGCTGGGCACCGTGCGTGCGTGCACTTTTCCTTCGCTTCGGGGAATGACTCATGCCCACATGCAAGGCTTGAGAGCGCCGGTCTTAACTTGAGGAACTGGATTCTGATCTTAGTCACCCACCCAACTGAATGAAGAGCCTTAAGTCAGTCACCCCTCTCTCTGGAACTCAGTTTCCCCATCAATAAAACGGCTTTGATGCCTTCCCCTTCTGCAATTCAGTGACTGAGGAGCTTAACAAGTGCAAAGGGATTTTACCACAAGCTGCCTGACTCCACGCTGAGGGAGGGAAGAACCCAGGATAGTCACAGGACACTGCTAGAGGTCAGGCTCAGCCTGGCTCCTAAACCCCCTTTATTTAGCAGAACTGTTTCTCTGGGAGAAAACCCGAAAGAATTCACTAAACAAATCCTGGGGGACACTGAAAGAGGCAGCATAAACTGGAAGATAAGATAAAGAGAATTTAACTATCCTTAGGGACTGACACGGAACAGTATCGGCTACAAGAGATATTAATTGCTTGCATCTGTAGAGTGCTTGGTGGGGAAGACATTTAAGCCTCTCTGCTCTAGTGTGCAGCGGAAAGCACTGACATGTACAGTGATTATCAGCATCAATTTAGGAGCCAGAGACATGGATCTGAGTCCTGTGCGACTACTTCAGGGTGGGTTTTGTTTGTTTGTTTGTTTGTTTTACTATAAAATGTAATGCTAGGGCCTCCATTTTAGGACTGTGAGAATTAAATAATATGTAATGGAACTAAGTTTTTGACACATACTAAGTGTTGACAGATGGTAGCACTCATTGCTGTAGTACATAACCTCATTTGATTCTCATTTTATGAGATTGAGGTACCCAGGGGCTGCACTATTCATCCCCTTTTCCTGAACAGGAAAATGAAACACAGAGAAGTGACATGCCCGAGGTCACCCAGCTCAAGATGAAAGGGCCAGACTTGGAAAACGAGTCTTAATGAGGCCAGCACACATGCCAATGCTACTTCTCAGAATGGTTATTTCACAGAGTCTGGCCCTTATTTCTAACTGGGATCATCTCTTCTTAGAAAAATGAGTGAGGCTTATTAAAACAAATGGGCAAGGGTGGGAGGGAGAGTTTTCCTGGGGTCAGCCAGGCCAGGGATGGGGAGAGCTGGGCAATCCTTTGCTTAAAGAAAACATTTGGGGCCACTAAGTAAGAGGTGGTGCTTACTTGTTTTACTACCAAAATACTGTGTGTCCTGGAAGCAAGACTGGGCTTCAATCGCCTCTCCCCCAAAGAGGCAGATCTGACTTGTCTTAAAGCTACTTGGATGGGAAGCTGGGGTTGGAACTCTCTTGGTAAAGAAGAAGCTATTTATAGGTGTGGGTAAGGCTGTGGTCGTTTGTAACTTAACCGGAATTTTCATTAGTTCTCAGAAAATTTTGATGCTCATCAAAAAAAGGCCAGGCCAGCAGGCTACATATAGGGTGGGGCAAAAGTAAGTTTACAGTCATTTGAATGGAAAATAATACAGTAATTAATAAATAATACAGGAGTAAACTGTTTCATGTATTCACAACTGCAAACCTATTTTGCCCCACCTTGGAGTTTGCCAACCTGAAGGCTTTCCCACAGCTGGTATGAGGCTGCAGTGGAATAAGAAGAGGACCAGCCTGGTACCCCAGGGAAGCAGCAGGTAATGGCTCAGAGACCAGGGTTTCCTGTTCCTCGCTGCGTATGACCTCGACCTAGCTGTGCATGTGCCTAGCTGTGCACTGTAAAACAAGAATTAAAATCACACTTACCCTGCAAAATTCTGAAGTGGATACGTGCCTGACACATACTACAAGTTAAAAAATACTTGCAAAAAGAAGCTGTAGCATCTTAATTGTAAAGACATTATTTTCTAATTCTGACTCAGTTTCACCATCCTCTGCCCTGAGGATGATGTGACAATAAAGGAATCAGGTCAAGAATGCCGGGAAGCCAGCAAAAGGGCCCAGTGTTTCTTAGAACACCGGGAGGAGCACGGAACAAAGAGCCTGCCGAGAGCAGCTGGAATGCTCTCCGCAGCAGCCCTCAGCCGGGAGGGCCTGAGGCCGGGCCGGTGTCTGGCTGTGCCGTTAGTCCAGAGCCCGAGTGGTGTCAGGAAACGAGGATGGGCTCTTGACAGGCCAGCTTACTGACTCACCCTCAGTGCTTTGAAGCAGGTGTTGTTACCTGAATGAATATAATAGTGAGGAGCCCATTCATAAAAACAAAGATACAGTTTCTTTCTGTAACATGTATTTGGGAACACTGTCCTTACAGAGGCGCTGTGCACCTGTGACAGAAGCCATGCAGAGGACCGCGAACCAGCAGCTCACTCATGTTGTCTTCTGACAACGGCAGATGTACTTGGGGCCACGCCTGGTGCTGAGCTCTCTATAAATACCACTTTATGTCATCCTCCCCACAATCAGGTGCAGGAGGTATTATTAATATTCTCATCTTACAAATGTGGAAACTGATGCGTGCAGAGACTGACCAGCCTGCAGAGATTCACTGGGTAAGTGACAGAGCCCATGCTGTATTTTTAAGTCCCTGACTCACAGCCAGCACGGTCGGCTCCACTAGAGGACAAAGGACACTTTGGCTGCCTCACAGCACAGAGCTGGCCCGGAGGGCTCAGCCCTTCACCATGGAGCTGCCCTTAATTCTCACCCCCACACCCCTTGTCTGGAAGGAGTTTCTCCCTCTTCTGAATTTCCTTAGTACTTTATCTGTTTCTTAAGAAACTTTTCCTCTTCTCTTTTGAGGCATAGTTATTTCTGGGCAGATCTTATTCCTCTGCTATAATTTGAGCTTCTTAAGGAAAAGATCCGTGTCTAATTTATGAGCATTTTGTACATTCTATGAGACACTTATTAAAATAAAAAATCCACAGCCGAAACCGGTTTGGCTCAGTGGATAGAGCGTCAGCCTGCGGACTGAAGGGTCCCAGGTTCGATTCCGGTCAGGGCCATGTACCTGGGTTGCGGGCACATCCTCAGTGGGAGATGTGCAGGAGGCGGCTGATCGATGTTTCTCTCCCATCGATGTTTCTAACTCTCTATCTCTCTCCCTTCCTCTCTGTAAAAAATCAATAAAATATATATTAAAAAAAATAAAATAAAAAATGAAAAAATAAAAAATCCACAAACAAAAACTTTTATCAAATGTTTACCATATGCCAGATAATACTCTAATATAATAATTGATTATAAAAAATAGCAAAATATAGAAGAACAGAAAAAAGGGAGGAAAATCACCCATCATCCTACCACTCGGAAATAACCAGTTATTCTCCTGGGGTACAGGCACAGAAAGAATCACACCTACACTCAAAACGATGTTTTGAAATCAGGCACTTAAGTCATTTGGGGCGGCGGGGGGGGGGGGTCAGCCCCACAAAAGGTGACAAAGAAACGTTCCATTTTGTTGGCTGGTTTGGGGGTGCCCTGGCTGCTTTCTGCAGGGTTCCACGTTCTGAGGCTCCACCTCCTTGTCCCCCTCAGGTTACCTCTGAAGTCCGATGGACAGCTGGCAGGAGAAGGGAAGCCTGAGCATGCATCTCGACAATGGGGAGGGGTTTGCAGGATACCACACTGCCCCTCCCTGCCCTTTTCAGCTTTCTTATGATCCGCTTCCCACCAGCTAAAGACAGGTTTTGATTGGGGCAGTTCTGGGTCAGATGGATCTTCACTCTTGAGTACATTTTAAACGATCTTAGCCTTGTTATGTTTAAAACTGAGAAGGGCATGTGATCACCTCCTGTTCATGACGAGGGATGCCAAGTGGAGAGAAGGCAGGCTTCCTGACTCTGCGGAGCCTGGTGCCCTAATAGTAGGAAGTCCCATCGATCCCAGGCGCTCCCTTGCCACTGTGCTTAGAAATCCTACTCAGCCATCAGATGTCAGATTAAACGTCACTTCCTTCTGAGCCAAGTTAGCTCCCACTTCTGTGTCGGTCCTACGGCACTCTCTATTTCTCCTCGCATAACCCTGAACACGTGATTGTAAGTGTATGTTATGTTTTCCCTGCCAAGCTGTAAACTCCGTGAGAGCAACAACATGTCTCCCTTGTCCACTGGTACAGAAAAGGAAACTCAGTAAATATTTTCTAAGTGCGCGCGCGCACACACACACACACACACACACACACACACACACACACACATCCACACCCAATCTTGGGTAGTCCAGGCTTGAGGTAAAGGGAGCAATAACATGAATTAAAAAAGTATCATGTGCCCTGGCCAGGTGGCTCGGTTGGTTGGTCCGTCGTCCTGTGCACTAAAAGGTTATGGGTTCGACTACCGGTAGGGGCATGTATAGGAGGCAACCGAGGAAAACAATAAAGAGAAAATGGTCCCTATAATGAAAATGGAAATTCGGACAAATGAGAAGCTTAAAAAAAATTCTTATGTCTTCAGAGAGATTCTGAAGATACTGTGTCCATAGAAAATGAAATAAACTGATAATACTGGGCTCTTGGAAATTAATAATATGAATACTGAAATGGACAATTCAGTATAAGGACTGGAAAATAAGAAAAAGAAGGAAATCTTTCAAAAGACAGAGAAAACGTTCACAGAATTAAAAAGGATCTCTCTATAGAACAATAATCCAGGAAGTTCACCATCAGACTAAACAGGAATTCCAGAAAAAGAATAGAAAGGGGAAAAAGTACAATAGGAAATTATCTAAGAAATCATGAGGAAAAATTCTCTAAGCTGAAGGAAGATTGCATCTTCCAACTGAACAGTTTAGAGAGTGTTGAGAAAGATGGACAGAGACCGTAGCTAGACAGTCTCCTAATCGCCTAGAATTCAAAATGGAAAAAATCCCAAAAGTCTCTAGAGAGGCAAACAGACTGTTTCAAAGGAAAAGAACCAGATGCTCTCACACTGCTTACCAGCAACACTGGGTGCCTGAGCTCAAGGAGCAATGCCTTCTGGGGAAAGGGTCTAGAGCAGCGGTTCTCAACCTTCCTGATGCCGCGACCCTTTCATACAGTTCCTCATGTTGTGGTGACCCCCAACCATAAAATTATTGTCGTCGCTACTTCATAACTATAATTTTGCTACTGTTTTGAATCATAATGTAAATATCCGATATGCAGGATATATTTTCAGTGTTACAAATTGAACATAATTAAAGCATAGTGATTAATCACCAAAACAATATGTAATTATATATGTGTTTTCCGATGGTCTTAGGACCCTGTGAAAGGGTCGGTCGACCCCCAAAGGGGTCGCGACCCACAGGTTGAGAACCGCTGGTCTAAAGGAAAACCATTTGGAACCTAGAATTTATACTCAGCTAAGCAATAAAGGCATTTTCAGACATGCAAGGACTTAGAAAATTTTTTCACATTCACTCTTTTCTCAGAAAACTCCTGGAGAACATACTTTGCCTAAATGAGGGTTTAAACTCATTCAGGAGCTTTGAAAAACAGGGATCTAACAAGTGAGGGGAAAGGCATGTCAGGGATGATGATGAGGGCAGCGCTGGGCCTTGGCTGACTCACAGCCTAGAGAGCGCCAGTCTGACCCAGGAGGAAGGTGGGAGGCTCCAGGGAAACAGAACTCATGGGCTGCTTGATAGGTTTGCTGAAAACTGTATTGAAAGTCCACAGGAAAGTATGGAAAGCCTTAGCAATAAGGAACAAAAAAAATCCTTATTATGAAGTCCAGGAAACGTAGTCAAACAGAAAGGAAAAATAATTAGAATGTGACTGGCTCAGCAGTACATAATGTTTGCCGTCCCCTAACACAGATTTTAATGCCCAATGTGACCCTGGGAGGAAAGGGTAAGGAGAAGTAGCACGAGAAGTATGTATGAGCCGGTGGTGGTTATAGAAAAGCTAAAGCCTCGCGTGCTGGTCAACAGGTAACATCTAAATCTGGTGAATAACGGGAGAGCAGTATGGGGGTGTGTGGTCCTGGTGTGGATCTGATTTGAACAACAACAAAAAAATACTTAAGAGTTAATTAGAGATCTTTGCTAATAACAAGCGATTAATTATGTGATAGATGATTATGGCAGCGTGTGTGTGTGTGTGTGTGTGTGTGTGTGTGTGTGCGCGCGCGCGCGCTCTTATTCTCTGAGATACCTGCTAAAGTAGTTATTGATAAAATGACATGATATCTAGTAATAGGGGGAGAATGGCTGTAGTCATAAATGAAATAAAACTGGTCTTGCTTCTTGGAGCTGGGTAATGAGTGGTTCATGAAGGTTCATTATATTATTCTCTTTAATTTTTTATGTGTTTGAAAATTTCCTCAATAAAAAATGTTTTAAAAAGATATAGCTATATAAGCATATATTTAGGATATATTAAAAATACTAGAACAAACAGCTAATAGAATCAAAAGTATATGCTCTTGGGAACAGGACAGGAGAGAGGGGAATAGAGGGGTGAAGGTAGGGGATAGCTGATTTTTAGTGTAAGTTTTTAATGATATTTGATTTTTAAAAGAATGAAGCAAAACTATGTGCATGTACCATTTGGACAAAAAAGAGAATTAATTTTTAAAAAGAAATGGAGGTAATTTAAATGGAGGTAACCACCAAAAGAATTAAAAGCAAAAAAAAATTAGCCCTAGCCGGTTTGGCCCAGTGAATAGAGGGTCAACCTGCAGACTAAAGGGTCCTGGGTTAATTCGGGTCAAGGGCAAGTACCTAGGTTGCAGGTTTGATCCCCAGCCCTGGTCAGGGCGAGTGCAGGAGGCAACCAATCGATGTGTCTCTCTCACATTTATATTTTCTCTCTGTCTCTCCCCTCCCTTATAACTCCCCCTAAAAATCAATGGAAAAATATCCTCAGGTGAGGATTGACAAACAAAAAAATTAAAATGGCTCCCTCAGGGCAAGGGGTTAAGCAGAATAATGATTCAAATCTGGACTTTAAATGATGTGCATGCATTACTTTTACTTTTAAAAAATATTATCTATTATCATCAGTTATTGCTGTCAGTTTTTAGCAGGGTCTTTTGCTAATCCTGACACCTACAAACTGAACCGGTTTCTCCAGGTGAAGAATCCTAAACTACCCAGTGTGAATATCTCCATATTAAATGTAATAATAACTATTATTGCCACTTGACTATGTCTACTATTTGTCATTGCTTTTACATTTGTTATTTCTAATCTTTCTAACACTCCTGCAAGACAGGCATGCTATTCCCATTTTACAGATGAAAAGATTGAGGCTGAGGGACATTAGCCATTTGCTTAAGGTCACCAAGTAGGCCAGGCTTGGGAGACTCTTTCCACCACCTTACCTCTCCTTACATCCCACTAGTTGGGTACAGTCCAGATGTGTACTTTTATATCAACGTCCTCATCAACTCCACAAAACAGGAGAGACAAGATTATCCTCACTTAACATATGAAAAAACTAAAGCTAAGAAAAGTTAGATAATGTGCCTAAGAATCCAGTAGTACTTTCTTCATCCCTTATCATCTATCCCCTTGAGAATAAAATGTCAAGTTATTCATCCTCCTCATGGACATTTGATGTAAGAGTCACTAAGTGAATGCTGCCAAAGCAGGAGTTTTGTATTTTCTCCAAAGGAAAAGAGTAATAACCCATGGAATGTCCTCAGTTGCTCAAATGTCAGCTGCCTGCCTGGCATAACGCAGATCAGCTGCTAGCACGGCAGCCTGCAGCAGTTCCCAGAACCAGTGCTGCTCTTCTTGGCTCCAAAAGAAAGGAATGAGCCGTGGGTGCTTCTGCCTTCAAAAGAGAATGTCTATCTCCTAAATCTACTTCAGTCAAGGCCATGTGGCCCAAGGCTTTTTGTCGTTGACAGGAATCTTAGATCAGTGTGCCTCTAGAGCAGAGGCTAGTTTGTAAAGCTGTAGAACAGACTGTAGGCGTGAAGCCGAAAGTGGGGAACTGAAGCGCCTGGTTCCTCTCAAGCTGGCGGGTAAGCTAACGGCGCTGCTTGGCAGAGAAGCAGCCCCAGAGCTGGGCACCAGTGCCATGGGCCTGGTGTGAGATGCTGCTCCCAGGCTCTCTGGCAGCCGAACAATGGCCAAGCGGCAACTGGGGGAAGAAGCTGTTTACTTAAGTTCAAACTATTTCCAGCACCAGCAATCTGCACGTATTTGGATGACAAATCTCTGAGCTTCAAGTGAGCAGTGCTTCGTTCCTGGACACTCACCGAGCACATCGCCTCCCCACACCACCCCCAGGCCCACTCCCTAAACTTGTTGCCCTCAGGGTGTTTAATTTAAGTTGATGAATTTTAAAAGATTATAAAAAGAAACATTTTAAGAGGAACTAACTTTTGTTTTTAAATCCTCACTCAAGGATATGTTTTTATTAATTTTAGAGAGAGGGGAAGGGAGAGAGAGTGGGAAACACCAATGTGAGAGAAACATCAATTGGTTGCCTCCTGTATCCACCCTGAGAGGGGGGTCAAATCCGAAACACCTAGTTATGTGCCCTGACCAGGAATCGAACCCACAACCTTTCCAACCAAGCTATCTGGCCAGGGCAAGAACAACTGACTTTAATTCATTCATCTATAAGTTTAAACTACATAGTATCATTTTCTTTAAGGCGTGAATCAGATATTAAATTCTAATACATGTGTATTCTATAAAAAAATGCAACTGAAATGCAAAAAGCACCTGAATGAGGTCTCTATTTTAACATGTAGTACACTGTTGGTATGACACTGAGCCCTGCTCAAGACTTACAAAGAGAATGTTTCTTATGACACGGTTTACATAGGATGATAAAAAGGTTTAAGAGCAGATCCACAAACAATACATAATCGCATACACATTCCAAACAAATAAAAGATGTCTTATTACCGACCAATTCTGGGGCAGAAGCAGTTGTAGTGTTCCATGAGCAGCAATGCCCCCCCCTCCCAGCCCCCCCCCCACACACACACACTGCACTCCCAACAGGAGAGGTTTGCCTGTAAGGAAAAGATGTGCAGAGCCTTCTGCACAGTTGTAACTCGAAGAAGGTGTTACATATACCTTCGCCAACAAATGTGTTTGGAAAAAACAGCCTATCTCTAAAAGCTGCCTTGTTTTTACAGCAAAAGCAATGCTGATCAGCCATCTCCCCTGAGCCAGGCATTAATTCCAAAGGGGAAAACTGATTGTTAATCATCATGTACTATATTGGCTAAATTGTTGGCGGCTTTCAGTCCGGTCACACAACGCAGACAGGTACCAGCATAGAGAAAAAGGGCAGTAAGTGAGAAGAAAGGTTTACAGTGTGAAGGGTGATGCGGGACGGTTGATTTAGGAAGAGGGAACAGAAGGGACTAACTTGTTTCTTTTCCCCTCTGCTAAGGAAGCCTGTCAGAAGACAAACAAAAAGGTCTCTAAGATAAGCTTTCAGTAAGGGCACTTTCAGGAGGAAAGTGCTAGTGAGGGTAAAGAAAGTAAACATATCTATACACAGTGGAAATGTAAATTACTTTAGAAAAATTTTGCAGGTCAACTTGTCAATGCTATATTAACCATAGTTTTGGTTTTTACATTTTTTTAAATTGATTTCACCCCCCCCCCCCAACCGCCTTACTGGGGATGGAGCCTGCAAACTGGGCATGTGCCTGAAAGGGAATTGAACCCTGACCTCCTGGTTCATAGGTTTACACTCAACCACTGAGCACACGGGCAATTAA
>NW_006290680.1:4152538-4155864 GCF_000327345.1 Myotis davidii | reverse complement strand
CTTTTTACCCCCCATTGACCCCCACCAGCGCCCCACCCCACCCTCACCCCACCCCGGCCCTCCAGCCTGGTCCTCTAGTCTGCATAAAAATATCTCAAACAAATCAAAACAAAAACCAGAGCTCTTTTCTTTAATAAACCGTAACCATGGATTTTTTTATGCTACTTTAAGAAAAAGGAATTAAAAAACTAAAAGGATGGTCTTAAAAAAACTTCTAATGCTAACAGAGCCTGCAATCCACATTGCTCGTTTGCATTGTTAGATTAGCAAATATTTATTGAGCTATGAAATGATAACAATGTCTGCTACGTGCATTGTATGAGGCTCTTTCCCATAGATTGTCTCATTTCTTCTGCTATACATTTTCTTTGTAAGTGCTTACATTACCATTTCATTAAAAAAAAAAAAAAGTGGAAGGTAAGAAGGGCAAAGTGACTTGCCTAGGGTCATTTATAGCCTGTAGGTCCTGCAGCCAAAAATCAGAAGACAGACAGACCTACCTTTTCCTAATAAAAGTGGAAGCCTCACAGGAGAAAGACTGATTTAAGTATCTGCTGGGCGAAAGCAGCTTATGATGGTGCTGGGCAAGTAACAGGTTTTTGTTATTCAGTTTGCTTCTTTCTTCTTCCTTTCCCCAACCTCAGAGAAGGGGACCAGAATTAACAGCTGATATGTGAGGGGTAAACTGAGTGAGAAAGAGAAAAAATGATCTGCAATCCCTTTACTAAAGGCTGAGGCCCTATGATAGGTAAGATGTGGCTTGGGAAGGGTGGGGGATAGTCTTTCTTTTTTTATAATCCTCACCTGAGGATATTTTGTCCATGGATTTTTATTTTTTAAGAGAAGTGGAAGGGAGGGAGAGAAAGAGAGAGGAGAGAGAAACATTGCTATGAAAGAGATACATCGATTGGTTGCTTCCCCCATGCCCTCCCCCCACCAGGGCTAGGGATTGAGCCTGCAACTGAGGTAAGTGCCCTTGACTGAAATCGAACCCAGAACCCTTAGGCCCTCTGGCCAACGCTCTATCCACTGAGCCAAACCAACTAGGGCAATACTGAAATCTTTTTTAAAAACATACACACACAGTGTGTATATGGAAACTCTCTGCTCCATTTTGCTTGAACTTAAAACTGGTCTAAAAAGTAGTTTACTAATTTAAACAAGTGTACACACCTTTTGATCCAGTCCTTTCACCTCTAAGAAGTTATCCTAGAGAAATCATTACAGATGGATGCAAAGACTTGACTCAAGGTTGTTCACCTCAGCACTGCTAAGAATAGTGAAAAACTGAAAACAATTTTCCAAGTCCACGGTTAGGAAGTGGCTAAGTAAACTTTGATATATCTAAAGAATTGAATATTATATAGTCACAATAAGTGATGCTACAGAAGAATATCTAATTGCTAGACATGTGCAGAGCAAGGACAATGGGTCAGATACAGACACTCACCAGGGCAGAAAGCCCAGATGCCTAACAAGGGGCAAACCTGGGAAAACAAGAACCTTGTCCCCAGGTTCCTCCCCTAGTTCAGTGGTTCTCAACCTTGGCTGCACATTAGAATCACCTGGGAATCTTTAAAATCCTGATTTCTGGGCCTCATCCTCCGGAAATTCTGTTTCTTTGTTACTAATGTTGTGGCCCCACCTCATAACAAAGAAACAAAATTTCCGGAGGATGAGGCCCAGAAATCAGGATTTTAAAACTAATGTTGTGGCCCCACCCCATAACAAAGAAACAGAATTTCTGGAGGATGCGGCCCAGAAATCAGGATTTTAAAAAGATTCCCAGGTGATTCTAATGTGCAGCCAAGGTTGAGAACCACTGCCCTACCTAGTCATACAGTTTAGATCCCCTGACCTTTTCCTCCCTAAAGATAACAACTGGGCCTCTGGTATATGTCAGCTCCGGGCTCAGCAAAGCAGCAAAATCAGACAAGTGACACAGCGGCTACCTCAGGAACAGCTACACTGACTAATGACCCCACATGCCCTGGCACCAACCAATCAGTGGAGACCTCGACCCTGAAAGAGAAATAAATATGCTCAGGACAAAGGAGCCAGTGACCATTTATCTCCAGGGACACGCCCCTGCCATTCCCTTCCCCTCTCCCTACCCCAGGCACGTATCCCCTGACCTTTAAGTCCCCATGAGACCTGCAACCAGGGGAGCAATGGGTATCAGCAGCTCGTCCAGGACTCACCCCCTGAACCTGTCTCCAAGGCCCCCTTTTCTCTGACTTCTCAGTGAGTGAAAGCAGCCCCGCCTGGGCTCTCCTGCTGCTTCTCCTATGCCCTTCCTTGTTTCACTGTCCTGGGTATATTTTTGCTGACATCATGGACCCCGCACCCTTTGGATATCCCCATCCCCCATGCCCTTTTCCTTAAATAAATTCAAGTTTTCTTTATTCACCCTCTGAGATGGCTGTTTAGCCTACCTGCACAGCCCTGACTTTAACCTTTTACTAATGACGAAAAAAAGTCTCATTTTCTTGTTAAGATGTATACAGTAGGGTTTCATATTTGAAAAAGGAAAAACAGCATTTTGCATAAAAAAGACAACAAACTATTAGGAACACTGAAGATAATTTTATTTTCTTTCAGACTACTGGCATTTTAAGTTTTTCTAAAAAGCATTTTTTTTTTATAATAAAAACATAGTATTACTTCCATAAAAAGAAAAAGACCAAAAGCTATTTTTAAGTTCCTTTGGATGATATATACCAAGTGCCACAAATATGTATACACACTGACTTATAAGTGAGAGAGATATTTATAGCAGTGATTTATAACAGTGAAAAAATGGAAACATTCAAAATATCAAACACATTGTCTGGCCACTGAAAACAGTGGAGACATATGATCCACACTCTGCCCTTTGAGCAGAGTCTCCAGGGCCACGCACCTGCCCTCTACTCCCCAGGCCTGGCCCAGGAGGTGTGTTGCCAGCTTGTGCCTGACACAGGGGGTGGGCACTGGGACCTTTCCCACTGTAGAAGGCACACCTGAAAGTGAGAGGAAATGAAGTCCCTAAGCTCTGTTCAGGCACTGCAACCATATTCAAGCTACCTGATAACAGCAATGATCAGGAAAAGCATAAGAATACTAGAGGCCTGGTGCACAAAAATTTGTGCACTTGGGAGGGGGGGGGGTCCCCTCAGCCCAGCCTGTGCACTCTCGCAGTCCGGGAGCCCTTGGGACATCCTCTGGTAGTTGGACGTCCTTAGCGCTGACGTGGAGGTGGGAGAGGCTCCTGCCACCGCCGCTGTGCTCGCCAGCTGTAAACCTGGCTCAGGGCTTCTGGCTGAGGGGCGCTCCCCCCGTGCGAG
>NW_006290680.1:4143715-4152363 GCF_000327345.1 Myotis davidii | reverse complement strand
TGACCCAAGCTCCCAGCCTCTCCTTTATTTCCTGGGATTTACTTATCTTCTATAATTGAAACTTTGCAGACTTGAGCAGAGCCGAGGGCCGTCCAGGGCAGGCAGGAAGCTTGGCTTCCTCCATCGCCCGGGGCAACCCAAGCCTACTGCTCACTCTAGCTTCCTGGCCTCCGCCATCTTAGTTGGGTTAATTTGCATACACACTCCTGATGGACTGGTGGGCGTGGCTGGTGGGTGTGGCTTGAGCATAGCAGAGGGACAGTTAATTTGCATGTTTCTCTTTTATTATATAGGATGTGGGGAAGCGTAAGACTTGGTTCGAAAGCTTGTAAGGAGGACAATCTGAGAAAAGGGAAGTGTGTGGAAGGCCGCCTGCCCTGTTTATCAGAATTCCGACTTAGGCAAGACTTAGGGGAGTGTTGAAGGCGGCGCTCCTAATTATTCCTTGACCATTCCAAACAAGCCTGTGCATGTGCAGACCCCCGGATGTTTACTGGAATCCTCATGCTTAATCCCTGGATGCCCTTGCCTAGAGGACAATGTAAACACAAGTCCCAAGATGACTCACCTACTGATTGTATCTAAAAGATAAACTTTATCTCAAACTGCTGCTACAAGAAAAGGCTAACCACCAGGCAGTTCTCTTTCACAGTGAAACTGTGTCAGAGTGTATATGTTCATCCATTGTTCAGGGGCTGCTGGTCAGCCCTGGCAAGAATAATGAAAGAAAGGAGAGAAGCAGATCCCAGGAAAAGAAAAGGAAATAAAGTGGAAGGAAAAGGAAGATTTTCAGAAAGGCCCGATAGAATCCTGGGAGGATGAAGCAGGACCCTCCGGTCAGAGGGAAGTGCGCTAACAGCCTCCAAGCTTAGCCAGAGCCCTCTTTCAAAAGCTCTGGGGAGACGATCACAGAAAAAGGACCCCAGAGCTTTCTTCTCATTTCCCATGACAGATCATATTGCTCCTGGCAGCTTGATGATAATTATACATCCAGTGGATTTTAGTACAATGAAAAATTAAATCAAGAATAAGGTTATGAGCCCATAGTCCAAAGGTAACTTCAAACTAATGGGCAACCATGCAACCATGCCATGATTTATAATAAACAGGCTGTTATTAAAGCTGCAAAGAGGCTACTGTGTCCACAGAGAAAAATTCTTAGTCAGGAACAAATTCCAGACAAATTCCAGGCCTGAGGCAGACCAGTCTTTAAAGGAGCTGACAGGGGACCCCCCCCCCCCACTGGTGGACAAAGGCTGTTGGCAGTGAGATAAGAAAACTGTAGGTACTTAATGTTTCTATAGGTCTTTAAAAGTACCAAGTAGGAGAACAAAAAGAAAGATGACATACTTGAAGATAAATGTAAACAAATTAGAAAGAGAACAAAAGCAGGAACTAGAGGAAGCTGACCAACAAGCTCAGTGTGAATGTGAAAAAAGAAAATCCTGCGGAACAATGACACTGTGACTTCTCTATCCCTCAGATCCCGTGGTAGGAGAACCAGGCTACTGCCTTGTACTATGGGGAATAAGACCAGATGACTTCAGTCTGGACTGAGTATATTATGTAGGTTCAAACAAGAGAAGAACAAAGTTATACCTGAACTATGGTCCCTATAATGACTTCATTATTTGCAAATATCAGCAAAGATGATTCTGATTTAATCACCTTACAGGACAGACTCATCTTCTAAGTACTCCTCAACAGCCATTAGTTTCTGGCCATTTCTCAAGATTATCCATACATTATGGCAGAGAGCTTACTAGACTTCTAATAATAGAATCTTCTATGACATGGAGACACCATCTGAAGCTGAGGACTAGAAGGGACATTTTAAGAGAGCAAAAAGCAAAAAAAAGAAATATTTAATTACAGAAACAGAGCCAATAGGCTCTTCGAACTCTAACAACCAAGACAGGCTCAGAGCACTGAATGTAGTTATAAGCGCTGGCACACCAGTTGAGGTTTTTGACTGGAATGTCCCAAAGGAACTTTGATGAGGACATGATATTATTCAGGGAGTTGCAAGACATCCAGAATGAACATATGGACACCGACTGCCTGTCCTAGTCTCTTAGGACCACTTACACATAGAGTAGCTCACTGAACAAGTAACTGATTCTTGTTTTCTCTTTTGCTCCTCACCAGAGGATACTTTTTCCATTGATTATCAGAGAGAGTGTGAGGGAGGAAGGGAGAAGAAAGAGAGAGAGGGAGAGAGAGAGAGAGGTGAGAGAGACACATCGACTGGCTGCCTCCATACACTCTAACCACGGAGCCGTACCAGCCAGGGCAATGATTGATTTTCTTAAAGAACTAATACAGCAGGTAGCTCCTCTTACAACTATTCAACCCTATAGCTATAGTGCAAGAGCAGCCATAGAAATAGTGCAAATAACTTAACATGACTGTGTTACAATAAATTTACAAAAACAAGTGGCAGGCCATATTTGGCCTGCAGGTCATGGTTTCCAATCCCCTGCATTAGAGGATGGAATGCTAGCAGTCAAAGGCATGCAGTGTTAAGAGTTTTAAAAATAATCATCTATGGTCATCTGAAGCAAAGTCCATACTGAAGGCAAAGCTATTGCAAACTCAGCGGTTGCTGTGCAGACCAATGAGGGACACAAGGAACGTAAAGGTCATGAACTGGGTTAACTCACCTAACCGCCCTGGAGACAGTAAAGAAAACTACAAGCTCATGCTGTAAGGCTGTGTTAGGGCATTAATTTCTGATGTCAAATATCAAAGTCATTTGTGCTGAAGAAGTGAGTCAAGGCTGCAGTGTTTTCTCTAAAACAGTCCCCCCTAGTGTGGCTGGGCACGTCTCATGGAACATGGTCCCTGATTGCTTTTTTTCCATTTGTGTAACATTCAAGCCCAGATCCATCAACTTCCTGGAGACTCTATAAGCTACCTTTTCTGCTTATACAGCTAGAATGGATTTTGTCATTTGCTACTAAGAACTCTAACCAATACCTAGTAAGCACCTCAATTATAGTTCGCAGCACAGCACGTTATGAATACTTGTTATATTTCTGTCCATATGGAGAATGTATATTCTTTATTCAACTCTGTAGCCCAGCACCTAGCACAATGCCTAGCAAATAGGAAGCACCCAAAAATAAGATGAATATACAGAATGGAAAAAAACACAAACTCATGAAAACTCTTGCTTTAGTTAAAATGATGAGATAAGTAGTTTTACAATGATGTTTTAATATATTTTCTTGAGTTTCTAGGTCAAAGTTAATATCCAGCAACCGTGTAAAAACTTTAATAGATTTAATAATTTATATATAGAATTATTTTGTAATTTCTTTTGGATTTGAGAGAGAGAAAGAGAGGAGGAAGAGAAAGAAACATGGATTTGTTATTCCACTTATTTATGCATTCACTGTTTGATTCTTGTATGTGCCTTGACCGGGGATCAAACCCACAACTCAGCGTATCAGGACAATGTCTAACCAACTGAGCTACTCGGCCAGGGCTATTCCTTAGTTTCTTCAAAGGAAAAAAAAGGGAGGTGGAAAATGATTTCTCAATACATTTTTATGTTTGCTTATTTGTTTTTAATAAAAACAAAAACATTTCCAATTATAGACACTGAGAATAATTCTATCCATGATATCTTTTCTTATCTAATAATATCAACAATAATAAAAATAGCACAGTAAAAGGTTAAATAATTTCTGGCACCATGTCAAAAATACAGATGTTGAAATAAAACACTTAAACTATATAAGCTTCACTAGATTGCTAAAACCCAAAATGGAAACAATGTTTAAGATTTGTATCTTTATAGATTTCAGAGAGGAAGGGAGAGGGGGAGAGAGACAGAAACATCAATGATGAAAATCATTCATTGGCTGCCTCCCGCATATCCCCCACTGGGGATCCAGCCTGAAACCCAGCCTGTGTCTTGACTGGGAATCGAACTGTGACCTCCTGGTGCATAGGTCAACATTCAACCACTGAGCAACCCCACCCAGGCTGAAACAGTTTTGAATACCCTACTCTTAGAAAATGTCACATGTTCTGTAGGTAACAAAGATAATCAGTAAGGCCGAAACCGGTTTGGCTCGGTGGATAGAGCGTCCGCCTGCGGACTGAAGGGTCACGGGTTCGATTCCGGTCAAGGGAGTGTGCCTGGGTTGTGGGCACATCCCCAGTGGGGAGTGTGCAGGAGGCAGTTGATCGATGTTTCTCTTTCATCGATGTTTCTGGCTCTCTATCTCTCTCTCTTCCTCTCTGTAAAAAATCAATAAAATATATTTTAAAAAATTTTTAAAAAAAAGATAATCAGTAAGGTGATCCCACTCTCTTTAGCTCACCTTTTACTGGACAAAGGGAAATTAAGTAAGACAATTTCAGAGAGTATCAAATTCAATTAAGAAAATGAAAACAGCCGAAACCGTTTTGGCTCAGTGGATAGAGCGTCGGCCTGCGGACTGAGGGGTCCCAGGTTCGATCCAGGTCAAGGGCATGTACCTTGGTTGCGGGCACATCCCCCGTGGGGAGTGTGCAGGAGGCAGCTGGTCGATGTTTCTCTCTCATCGATGTTTCTGACTCTCTGTCTCTCTCCTTTCCTCTCTGTAAAAACTCAATAAAATATATTTTAAAAAAAAGAAAAGAAAATGAAAACAGTAAAGGGACAGGTGAGTGAAGTGGGGAGAGCAGGCTACCTTACAGTGGTCAGGGAAGGCTGCCCCGAGGAGGAGACATTTGAGATAAGATCTATTATTAAGGGAAACTGGGTAAATGGTACATGGATCGCTCTGTATTACTTTCTACAACTGCATATGAATCTGCAATTATCTCAAAAAGCCCCCCCCTCAAATCACCCTGGCTGCTATGTGAACATTTATATACATACATACATGCATACATACATAATAGCTATACATACATAAAACCTTTGTAAACTTTTATAGCTTATATAGTTTAAGTGTTTTATTTAACCCAGTATTTCTAAGACATTATCATTTCAACAGGTAATCAATATAAAATGATTAATGACATATTCTTTCTCTTTGCACAAAGTCTTTGAAATCTAATGTGGTACAACACATCTCAATTCAGAACAGCCACATTTCAGGGGCTCAAAAGTCACAGGTAGGGTGTGGAGAGGGCAGAGCACCTGAAGAATGGCTTCTCTGTGTACAACACACCCAACAGCAACTTGGGCTTACTCCTCATGGGTGGCAGAATACTATGGCCTTCCTGTGACATTACGCACTATACGTTAAAAAAAAGTCACAGGTAGCTAACGGCTACCTACCATATTGGACAGCACAACTATACAGTTCTATCTAAGGCCTTTGATCATTTGTCCTTTAACCCTGACCTTCGTTTCTCTTAGTATTCATTCCCCTTACCTCAGTTTTACTGAGACATATTTGACATATAACACTGCATTAGTTTTAGATATACAAGCATAAATCTTATTGTGGGACAAGAAAGGAATCAGGGAGACCTGTGAGGAGGCTGCTGTTACTGTCTGATGGCTCACAGGCTGAATCGTGGAGAAGGGGGTGTTTTGTTGCTATAGCAATGTAACCAAACTGAACTGTGTGTGAATAAGACAGTGAGAGAGAGCAAGGAAGAAGGTTTTCAGTTTAAGCAACTAGGTATTTAAATCACATCTACCTAACAGTGCTTCTGTGAGAATTAAATGAACCAAATATGCAGAATACCCAACAAAATGCAAAGCACATATGTAAATACTCAATACATGCTGAAATTAAAGAAAAAAATTTGATTCTGAAGTTCCAGCATATAAAAAGATAAGGTACAGATACTGGGTAAAATCCCCCAATTCCTTCAGAACTTAGAACTAGTTCCAAATTTCACTTTCCAATGATTAACAAGGAAGATCAAGGAGTACATTTAGAACTCTTTCTTTTCACTCAGACATAAATACATATCAAAGTAAAAAATTCCCATAATTATAAAAAATCCAGTTTTTCCTGTCAACTCTCTCAATTTAGAAGTTTAAATTAGATTTAAATAGCAATTTAAATTAAAAGTAGTGTATCTTTTTCTTCTTCTTTTTAAATCCTCACCTGAGGATATTTTTTCCATTGATTTCTAGAGAGAAAGTGGATGGGAGAGGAAGAGGGGGAGAGAGAGAAACACTGATCTGAGAGAGACACATTGATTAGTTGCCTCCCACAGGTGCTCCTACCAGGGCTGAGGAGCTTGCAACCGAGGTATGTGCTGGGAATCGAACCCAAGAACTCTTTGGTCCATGGGCCAAAGCTCTAACCACTGAGCAACCAGCTAGGGCTAAAGTAGCATATCTTTTAATACAACATTGGCTAGATGACTACTAAGATATGTTTTGTGCTAGATCCTTTGAAAAGAAATATTAACAAAATACAGTGGGTCCTCGGGTAACGTCGGAGATACGTTCCTACGGCACGAGGTAACGCAATTTTCGCCCTAAGTCGGAACCCACCTACATAAGCACCTACGTCACTCACATGGAGCACATACACAGCAGTAATGAAGTGAAGCAGTAAAAAAATTTAAAGATAACAATTCCTGACCTTTACTTGTGGTAAATAAATTTTAAAAAAAACATAAAGCACATATGTACATACGTAGAAATAATGGAACTTTATTTTTTTAATAAATAAATGGGAGATGGCGATGTAACCACAAAACGACTACATCAAGTCCGACGTAACCCGAGGACTGCCTGTATACTGAAATCGGGGGGGAGGGGGGAGGAGTCAAGAAAAGAGACTATGTAATAAAACACTTAACCAGGATAGTCTATGGAAAGTTAAGAGTTCATGTGTCATTCGGGCCAAAGAATGGCATTAGGATATTGTTCTTTTTGAGGTAAAACTGCACTTGGAATTTATTTGTTTTTGTTATTTGAGGATGAGAATGGGTCTTTAATTTGTTTGCCCGAAGAAGTTTATAAAAGTACCAGATGCTATAAATCACAAATGGAAAGGCCAAATTTTTACTACTGAAACAACAAGAATCAAACTTTTAAAAAGTCAAACCTGATACTAAGTGGTCATTTGAAAGAGAAAATCTTCCTGAGAATTTAAGTTTAGGGCACTGACTTTCTGACCTGGATTTATACAACTCTCATACCCAGGAGATGTGACAGCTGACCGTCCTTCCACACAAACACCGCAGACATTTATTATAACCATCAGGGATAGTCCACTTCTTCCCACAGTATCTACTAATTCTTATCTCAGACAGACTTGTATGCGTGTGGTTTGGATGAATGTTCTGCATAAATAGAATTCTTTACAGTACTGAGGAGAAAAGAAAGTGTTTAAAATTTAGTCTTCATTAAAAAACTTTTTTTTTTAGAGGAATTCTGGCTTAGGGAAAGCTTAATTAGGAGTTGAGCAAAGTGTTGTAAAGAAAAATATAGACAAGTGAAGACAGTGTTTATATTTCAAAGATGGTGAAACAGATTCTGCTGCAAAAATTTTTCCAACACTAATCCTCAGCAAACAGTTCCTTAGAAAAACTATTTTTAGTCCCTTTATCAACTTGGTTGATAAGTATTTCATTTCTTGTACATACATGGACAAGCTATATAAAGTAAAATTATTTCCATGCTTTAGAAACAAACATTTTGCAAAAGGAAACGAAGCTTGCTGCACTACCATGTCTATTTGCTAGGCTGAAAAAGAACTCTGGGGCCCACTAATATGAAGCATCAGAAGGAGAGTCCATAAAAGGAATAAGTCTGGCTTCCCCGAAACTCCAGAAGCACCGTCCCTCAGTCCAGAACATCACTCTGGGAAATTGTGTTTACTGCTAATCACCCCAGAACACATGTGCATGAATAATTTCATTGCCTAGTGTGGTATATGAGATGCTATTATCACTCCCATTTCTTCAGATAAAGAAACTGCAGCTCAGAAACGCTGGTGTCCAAAGTCACCAAGTTAGTTAGTAAGTGCCATGGCTACCAAACTCAGCTCCCTCAGGCTATGCAGCAGCGGCAGTAATGGCAATGACAGTAATGGTGGAAGCCGTGAGGCGCTTAAGTCACACTTACTATGTGCTGAGCATTATTCTTTGCCCCATTCGTGTCAACTCATGTAACCTTCACGACAACCCCATGAGGTACATAGGCGGGTTCGTCTTTGGGCCACCAATCTTGCCGCCATACATCCCTGCTTCTTCCCCCACAAATTAAAATGAGCACCCCAAAGTCCTTACGTTTTCTCTACCCTCATCCCAAATCAAAATTGGCTCTAATGTATTGATAATTACTGAAGTTGGATGATGGGTAATGGGGATTTCTTTATACTAGTCTAATGTTATGTTTAAAAATTACCTTTTAAAACTTTAACATTTTTTACTCTAATGTGGCACCTAATCTATTGAAGAGCCTAGAAGACTAGCCTCCACTAACAATGAATTTAAAGGAAGTTATGGCCCAGCTGGTGTGGCTCAGCGACTGCGTGTCAACCTATGAACCAGGAGGTCACAGTTCAATTATTGGTCAGGGCACATGCTCAGGTTGCAGGCTCGATCCCAGTATGGGGCATTGCAGGAAGCAGCCAATCAATAATTCTCTTTCATCATTGATGTTTCTATCTCTCTCTCCCTCTCCTGTCCTCTCTGAAATCAATAAAAATATATTTTTTTTAAAAAAAAAG
>NW_006290680.1:4138365-4143698 GCF_000327345.1 Myotis davidii | reverse complement strand
ATATATATTTAAAAATATTTAGAAAAAAAGGGAAGTGTTATGGAAGACAGCTATGTACTAAGAGAAGAAAGTCATATTATTGCAGGAGCATAAAATGAGTGCCCATTATGTTAGGATAAATAAAGGTCTAATGCAGCGGTTCTCAACCTGTGGGTTGCGACCTCTTTGGGGGTCAAACGACCCTTTCACAGGGGTCGCCTAAGACCATTGGAAAACACATTTATAATTACATATTGTTTTTGTGATTAATCACTATGCTTTAATTGTGTTCAATTTATAACAATGAAAATACATCCTGCATATCAGATATTTACATATGATTCATAATAGTAGCAAAATTACAGTTATGAAGTAGCAACAAAAATAATTTTATGGTTGGGGGTCACCACAACATGAGGAACTGTATTAAAGGGTCGCAGCATTAGGACGGTTGAGAACCACTGGTCTAATGTAGGTTTCTGTCCTCAACTAGCTAGGGGTTTAGTAGCAGACCAAAACAAGTGCAAAAGTAATTATAGAGGAGGATTATTTATGAAAAACGCTATAAAAAGAAAAGTTCAAAGTGCTATGTGAATTGGAAAAAGAAATCACGTCAGGACAAATTCCATTACACGTGATTCTCTGGGACAATCCAGACTTTTTTGGTGTAATAAGCACTAAACATTATCTAAACTCAGTTGAGTGGCCCACAAGAAGAAATGGAGCTAAACCCAAAACCAATATGGCTGGAATGCCCACATGCCCTCTACTAGGGTATTACAATCGTCTCCAGACAGAAATCTAGGCCTCTGAGTGAAAAGGGGTAGAATTCCTCAAAAGTCAGGATCAAAACATACTTATTAGAGAAAATTTAGCTGCAAAGAAAATCACTATAACACAACTTACAACACAAAAAACTGAAAAACCATGTATATGTCTAACAACAGGGTTTGGTGATATTATTCATGTCAATTGATGCACAGTAATTCATACATAACAATTTAAAAAGAAATAAAGTAAATGTCCTCTCCCTGATGTGATCAGGACTAACAATGGCAGAATTCATTAAAAACAACAGCTGGTTAAAGAGAGGAATCATTCAAAATGTACTACAAAGCCACTGTAATCAAAACAGCCTGATACTGGCACAAGAACAGGCATACAGACCAATGGAACAGAATAGAGACTCCCAGAAATTGACCCAAGCCATATGCTCAATTAATATTTGACAAAGGAGGCAAGAGCATATAATGGAATCAAGACAGTCACTTCAATAAATGGTGCTGGGAAAACTGGACAGGTAAGTGCAAAAAAATGAAGCTAGACCACCAATTTACACCATACACAAGAATAAACTCAAAATGGACAAAAGACTTAAATGAAGTTGGGGAACCATAAAAATCCTAAAAGAAACATCTGTAAGCCACAGAACCATAAAAGTCCTAGAAGAAAGCATAGGCAGCAAAATCTCAGACATCTCTCAGAGCAATGTTTATGGATACATCTCCTAGGGCAGGGGTTCTCAACCTTCTGGCCCTTTAAGTACAGTTCCTCATGTTGTGACCCAACCATAAAATTATTTTCGTTGCTACTTCATAACTGTAATGTTGCTCCTGTTATGAATTGTAATGTAAATATCTGATATGCAGGATGGTCTTAGGCAACCCCTGTGAGAGGGTCGCTCGACCGCCAAAGGGGTCGCAACCCACAGGTTGAGAACTGCTGTCCTAGGGCAAAGGAAAATAAGAAGAAAATAAACAAACGTGATTACATCAAAATAAAAAGCATCTGCACAGCAAAAGAAATCAGAGAGCCTGGATTCATTTTGCAACCCCTAATGAAGTAATAGATTTAGGCAATGGTCATGAATAACTAACTGCTAAAACTATTCTGTAAAAGACTGGTGAGAAACTTATATTGGATAGAGCATGCAAACAATACCTGAATCCAGTGATTAATCTTAATATCACACAACACCAAGAGAACTAGAATTTTACTGCCTACTGATGTCCCCTGACCAGGAATTGAACGTGACCTCCTGGTTCATAGGTCGACACTCAACCGCGCCATGCTGGTCAGACCAACCTTATTTTTTCAACAAATAAAAGGCAAGGAGGATAGGGAAAAAAAAAGAGAGAGAGAGAGAAATTGCTATAAGTCAGTGACTAAGACAATCAATTAGCTGCTACAGGTAGACCTTGTTTGGATCCCAATTCAAACAAAGCAAGGGAAAAAACCACACATTTATAAATAGTTGAAGAAACTGAATATCAACATGATATCAAGTAACATCTTGGAATTATTACTGTCTATCTTTCTTAGGTGTGATAATGATATTGTGATTATAGAGAAAAAGTCCTATCTCTTAGGTATTGAAGAATTTATGAATGAAATATGATGTCTAAGATTTGCTTTAAAGTAATCTAAGGCAGGGAGGGTGTATATGGGGGTATATATGAAATAAAACTGGCCATATGTTGATAACTGTTGAAGCTGGGATTGGGTATAGGTATTTATTATAATATCCTTTGTAGTCTTGTACATCCTATATAACAAAGAGCTAATATGCAAATGGTCATCACACCCTCATGCCATCACGTCCTAATAGCTCAGACACTCAACACTGGGGAGAAAGGAATGGGGACCAACCAGGCACAAATGAGCTCATGAGAGAGGAATGGGGACCAGCCAGGCACAAATGAGAGAGGAATGGGGACCAGCCAGGCTGTGGCCTGGTAAAGGGACACGTCACCCACCCCATGGCCCCAGTGCCTGGAAGTGGTCCTGGGCACCAGGGGCTGTCCCTGCAGCCTGGGAGAGGGACAAGCTGCTCGCCCCGCGGTCCCAGGCACCAGCGCCTGTGGCTGTGACCTAGGAGAGGGACAAGCTGCCCACCCCGTGGTCCTGGGTGCCTGCGGCTGTGGTCCGGGCAAAGTCACCCACCCATGGTTCCCTGTAGCTGCGGCCAGCCCAGGAGAAGCCGGCCCAGGTCCTGGGTGCCTGCAGCCAGCCAGAGTTGGAAAGCCCAGGTCCCGGGTACCTGCAACCGGCGGAGGAGGGAATCCTGGGTCCCAGGTGTGGGGCGAGGCAGAGGAGGTTAGGATGGTCCTGGGCACCAGTGGCTGCACCTGCAGCCTGGGAGAGGGACAAGCTGCTCGCCCCGCGGTCCCAGGCACCAGCGCCTGTGGCTGTGACCTAGGAGAGGGACAAGCTGCCCACCCCGTGGTCCTGGGTGCCTGCGGCTGTGGTCCGGGCAAAGTCACCCACCCATGGTTCCCTGTAGCTGCGGCCAGCCCAGGAGAAGCCGGCCCAGGTCCTGGGTGCCTGCAGCCAGCCAGAGTTGGAAAGCCCAGGTCCCGGGCGCCTGCAACCGGCGGAGGAGGGAATCCTGGGTCCCAGGTGCGGGGCGAGGCAGAGGAGGTTAGGAGCGATCAGGCTGGTAGGGGAGCAGTTAGGGGCAATCAGGCAGGCAAGCAGTTAGAAGCCGGCGGTTCCAGATTGCGAGAGGCAGTCGGACATTCCCCAAGGGGTCCCGGATTGGAGAGGGTGCAGGCCAGGCTGAGGGATGACCCCTTCCCGCCCCACATGAATGAATTTTGTGCACCGGACCTCTAGTGTTTAATATTTTCCATAATAAGAAGCTATCCTATATGATAAAGAGATAATATGCACATTGACCGTCACACCCTCACACAAGATGGCCACCCCCATGTGGTCACAAGATGGCTGCCACAGATGGCCAGCAGGGGGGGGCAATTGGGGGCGACCAGGCTGGCAAGGGGAGCAGTTAGGTGTCGATTAGGCTAGCAGGGGAGTGGTTAGGAGGCAATCAGGCAGGCAAGCAGTTGGGAGCCAGCAGTCCCGGACTGTGAGAGGGATGTCCGACTGCCGGTTTAGGCCCGATTCCTGGAACATCCCCCAAAGGGTCCCAGATTGGAGAGGGTGCAGGCTGGGCTGAGGGACACCCTCCCCCCCGCCCCAGTGCACAAAGTTTGTGCACCAGGCCTCGGGTATAAAAAAAAACAACCTGGATTCAAACTCCAAGGTTTATTAAATGTAGGACTTGGGAAATCTCTGGAATCCTCTGATCTTCAATTTTTTCATCTGAAAATGGGAATGATAATCCCTCCTCATAGAATTGTTTTGAGAAATAAATGAGATCATGGATTGACATCCTTTGGAAATTCAACTCTTAAAACCTGCATAACTCTTACAAATGTTAGCAAAAACAGTTCTCTCTCTCTCTGAGGCACTCAGGAAGCAGAGAGAGGTTGTAGGTTTGTGGGCAGAGAAATGGTAGTGAGCTGAATTCATTTGGATTCTTAAGAATTTCTGTTTTGTAATACCTACTTAATATGACACTGTTTACTTTGTATTGGCCCTTTTCTCTCAAAAGGAAAGTGTCAAAGATATTTGCAATAAATTGATGTTCTCTAACTTGAGTTGCTTATATTTCTTGTTTACTTTCATATTTCCCCTATTAAACATAGAAAGTAAACTTACAGGAGACTGTGCTGTTGAGATAAAACTGAACACAATTAGAAATCAATGTAATCTAAATTGGACTTTAAAATATTCCAGGTGCATTTAGAAGAATAGATATGTATCTTTCAGCACTAATGCTTCATCTCAAAATAAAAGGAAGTTAACAGAGGTTCAAGCCTAAGGAACACAAAGGGAAATTTGGCAAAATGTGGCTTTAGTTTGCAGAATGGGTTGGAGGGAGAGTCAGAGTGACTCTCTACAATACATTTCTGATTAAGTCATTTCCCTTCCATTCAATGGCTTCCCTCAGCTTTCAGGAAAAAGTCCAAGCTCCTGAACAAAGGCTCAGGTGGCTCTCGGGCTTTCCACCCCCTCCAGGACGGATGGCCCCTTCTCACCATAGGAGGGAAGGGTTCCTCCACCCGCCTCCTCTACCTCTTAGTTGTCAAATCCTGTGGCTTCTCCTGACATGTCTCTCAAATCTGCCCCTCCATCCCGTTCCTGCTACCAATGATCTAGGGCAGGCTTTTTTTTCTTTTTTCTTTATAACCTATAGTCCTCCATCTCCCCAAACAGGGTAAATATATCCATACTGCTTTTTCTGATTATGAAAGCACTTCATGCTAATAAAAAAAAGAAAAATAATGCAGTAAGAATAAAAGTCTCCCCATGATCTCATGACACAGACATAAAGAATTTATCTTTCTAGTACATTCGTGTTCATGGCAGCATTATCACAAAAGCCCAAATCAGGAAGCAACCCAAATGTCCAACTATGGAATGAATGAACAAAATGTGTATATACATACACTGTATATACAAAATGCTTTGGAATATTATTCATTCTTTTTTAATAATTTTATTTATTG
>NW_006290680.1:4133544-4138322 GCF_000327345.1 Myotis davidii | reverse complement strand
TCAATTTTGTTCCACTTACTTTTCATTGGTTGATTCCTGTATGTGCCCTGACTGGGGATTGAACCCACAACCTTGTTATATTGGGATGACAGGGAAATATTATTCATTCTTAAAAAGGAAGGAAATTCTGACACATGCTACAACATAGATGAACTGTGAAAACATTATGCTAAATGAAATAAGCCAATCACAAAAAGACAAATATCATATGATTCCACTTATATGAAGTATCTAGAGTAGTCAAGTTCATACAAACAGAAAACAGAATAGTGGTTGCCAGGGACTGAGTGGTGGCAGGGGGGAGGAAGCAGGAATAGGAAGTTGTTGTTTAATGGGTATAAAGTTTCAGTTTCGCAAGATGAAAAAGTTCAGGAGATAGATTATACAACAATATGAATATAATTGCACAACAATATATCTTTAACATTATTCAGTTGCACACTTAAAAATGGGTAAGATGATAAATTTTATGTTATGGGTATTTTACAATTAAAAATAAAATAATTTTTTTCTTTTTTTTTAATAAAAATTTTTTGAAGAACTCATCTTTCCAAACTTGTTTTTCTATAAGTATGTATGTATACATCTAAAGAGTAAAAGGAACATACTGTAATCTGCTTTTCATACCTAGCCATATGATGTTAAACATCTTTCTCTTATATATACACTAGAGGCCCAATGCACGAAATTCGTGCAAGGGGCTTGGCTCTCGCAACCATGGCTTTGTCTGGAGGACTTCCGGAAGGTCATTAGGCTGTCTGGTTTAATTAGTATATTATGCTTTTATTATTATAGAGAGTTCTGTTACAGGCACCCCTCACCGACACCAGAGAGGTGTTACCTGACAGGACAGCCGACTGAGCCAGTGGGAAAGGCTGCCCCCAACCTTGATCCTTGTTTTCTCTATAAATAAATTTATATTAGACTTTGACTGCATTGTGAAAACCCAATTTATTAAAGCATAAATCTTTATTGAAAAAAGCAAAAGCAAAGCAAGCAAACCTATACACCTGGCTAATGAAGCGCAGACCAGCTCTCAGCTAATCTGAAGAGTAAGTTGGGTGAGGGTTTGAAGGGTTATCTAGCCTCCTGCCTGTGGGCTTCAGAATTCCTCTGCTGACTATTTTGGCACAAATTCTCAAGGTCCCTTTTTTTTACTTTGTTGTGGCCTTCCTAGAATTCATGAAAAGCACCTGGCAACTTTATCTTGCCAAGCCTTGAGCCTGCTGGCTTCTCCGCTTAGGGAGTAAAATGGCCCTATTTTTCCTTTCCCCTTTCTGCATTCTTTCATTAGGGAGGTTTTATTAACCATTTGCTCTGTGTCCTTGGCTGGGGAAGATAATGGCTTGTTAGTTACAAGCTGACTGCAAACTGCCCACACTGTTTGGCCTTGTTTTAACTTTCCCGTCTCAGTTTCCCTATTACTCCGGCCCTGGAATCCTGTAACAGTTCCCACTTCATTCTTTTTTAATGGCTAGTAGTACCCATTACATGACTGCACCATAATTTAACCAGTCTGTTTGCAGTTTTTTAATATCATTAAAACATCAGACAACATCTTTGCAAATTTTCTCATTCTGCCTTATGACAAACATCTGGTTTTTTACATCCCTTTTGGATATCAATATCCTGATTTTCCCAAGGGAAAAAAGTATCTCCTCTTCACCCGGACACCTGTCCTTCACCCTGCCTCCTTCCTCCAGCCAATTCTTGTTCTATTTGGCTAGCCTGGGTATATTTATTCTAATGTTTATCCCTGGTATTATTTTTCATATTGCCACTGTATTTCTCCTACAATTACATTTTCGGACTATTATTGTTTGCATAATATAATTGTCTATCTTGTAGCTGCTTGTTTACTTAATCCTCTATCTAATTATTTTAACTTAATTCTGTTGAATTTTCTCATCAGATAATCATATCATAGACAGACAATCCTCTTATCTAGATAGTCATTAAGACTAAAAGCTCCAGCCCCAACCAGTTTTGCTCAGTGGATAGAGTGTTGGCCTGCGAACCGAAGGGTCCCAGGTTTGATTCTGATCAAGGGCATGTACCTTGGTTGTGGGCACATCCCCAGTTGGGGGTGTGCAGGAGGCAGCTGATCGATGTTTCTAACTCTCTAGCCCTCTCCCTTCCTCTCTGTAAAAAAGTCAATTAAATAAATAAATAAAAAAGACTAAAAGCTCCGGGCTCAGGCAGACCTGGATTCAAATCCTACGTGACCTTGTGTAAGCAGTTTTCCTTGGTTTCTTCATTCATAAGCTGGGAATATAAGGAGGTGTTCTAGCAGCATTGTTGTAAAGGTCATATTAATTGAGACCAGTGCATGAAAAATACTTAACATAATATTAGTTCAATAAATGTCTGCTATCTGCCAATAATGAAAATATAACTTTCCACATATACACCTTTTATTTTTTTTCTTGTTGCATGATACTGATGGCACTCTTTTCAGCATTCACCTTGCTTCCCACTTCTCCAAAAATAGCAGAAGCCATTAGACTCTTTTTAAAGGATCTGTGCTGTGGATCTCATCCACTCTCACCTCAGGGAAGTTGCACGACTGATTTTCCCCTTCATCTTCTGTATTTCCTCGGCCTCTCCCTCACTTCTCCTTGCCATCAGCATTTAAATCTGCTCAGGTCGCTCGTGTTTAAAAGGATTTCACCTGTTTCCCCAATCGCTCCAGCCTTCTCTCTCTCCCCCCTCACAAACTCCTTTCAGCTGCCTACACTTTTGTCTTGACTTTCTCATATCCCACTCTCTCCTCATCCCACTGATAAATTACACTGAACCTTTGGAAGTTGCCACTCTTATAGATCCTGCCCCCACCATTTCACCAAACCTGCTCAATTAAGTGCCCAGTGACCTCTATATTTATTTATCCAAAGGACACTTCAATGTTTAACTTACTTAATTTGAAATCCCCGCAAAGCTGAGAATGAAAGTCCGGCTTTCAGTGCTACACAATCCTAGGTTTCCTCCTACTTATCTGGCCATTTCTTCTTGGTGTTGTCTAAGTGAATGGCTCTTCCAGGAGTGTGCAATGCAGCGGCCCTACATGATCTGGGCCTCATATTTACTCTCTCTGATGGATCTTTTTCCAATACTAAGTTCCAGTTGTACTAGACTGCATTCCTCTCCACGAATATACCTTTGAATGTGTTTGGGATACAAGCCACGAGGGCAGGGACTTAATTCCTTGCCACCTACACAATGCCTGGCATGTAGTAGATGCTCAATAAATATTTTTGAATCAAAGGCATGGCTGCCGTGTGAAAGACTGGAGAAGTGCTGACGCCAACAGAGAACAACAAAACCCCTGATCTTTCTGAAACCATATCTCAATCAAATGCACACATCACACACTCATGCCACACACAACCGACTGCTCAAAATCCTTTGATAGCTCCCCAAGAGAAAGTCCAAACTCCTCAAAACTTGCAAGGAGATACAAGGAAAGTCTTTCAGAAGGGGCACCTCTTATTTCTCAAACATTAGTTAGCCAGGCCATTTCCACTTCTCGGAATCTGACTCTGAAACCTCTGCAAATTCCCAACAAGCCTGCACTCTCTCCCCAGGGCTTTGCACACACTGCTTTCTCTGCCTAGAACAGTGATGGCGAACCTATGACACGCATGTCAGAGGTGACACGCGAACTCATTTTTTTGGTTGATTTTTCTTTGTTAAATGGCATTTAAGTATATAAAATAAAGACCAAAAATAAACATCTTTGTTTTACTGTGGTTGCAAATATAAAAACATTTCTATATGTGACACGGCACCAGAGTTAAGTTAGGGTTTTTCAAAATGCTGACACGCCGAGCTCAAAAGGTTGGCCATCACTGGCCTAGAACATGGTGCACTCAGCAGCCTCATCTTCTTACCAATAAAAGGCATATTCGTGTCTCCTTTTGGGAGTCACGCCCTTTTGGAGTCTCCCTTTGACCACCCACCCCAACCTCATCTCTGGAAATCTGGGTTAACTGCCTTCTCTGCGCATTCATAGTCCCCTGTGTGTCCACAATCACAAGGGGAATCACAACAAATGCTTATTTGCGCCATAAAACTGGCTTTCCCTGAAGGCGAGATGCCTCACTCACTTCTCTCCCCGTGCCATCAGCCTCGGCACCCGGCGCACAGAGACATGCTCAGTGTTTCAGTGCAGGAACACCTCGGAGACACTGCGGCTCGGGTTCGAGACCCCAGCAACAGAGCAAGCACTGCAACAGAGCCGGTCCCAATCTTTTTGCTGCCGGGGACCTTGCTTTTTAATTTGTAAAAAAGCGCAACACCTGTGGAGCGCAAGGAAGCCAAGCTCAATTAAACGGGGTTTGCCTGTGGCCGTGATAACAAAAGCCCCCGCGTATTGAGGGCTTTCCCGCAAGGGTTTTCAGTATAAATCTACTTTGTAATCGTACGAGACAGGTGCTACCATTATCCCCCATTTCGCAGATGGGAAAACTGACACACAAAGAAGTCGTCCTCTCTGGCTCCAGAAGAGTCCCCCAGACAGGCATTCTCTGCAGTTCTGAGTTACGCCCGGCCCGCACATAAAAAGGGCTTTCTGTTTTCAAAGAAACTTTCGGATCAGGCCAACCAATGGCTCCAAAAATATAAGGAACCACCCAAAGCGCGCTCCACACCCGCGCCGGGCGGGGTTAAAGGGCACGAGGGGACGCCGCTCCGGCGGCTGAAGGGATAAAGGTCCGGTCCCAGCCTCCTTCCCGGGGGTCCCCCGCCGCCCAGCCCCCCGCCCACGGCGGCGTCGACAC
>NW_006290680.1:4132908-4133453 GCF_000327345.1 Myotis davidii | reverse complement strand
GCCTCCCCCGGGCTGCTGGGCGCCAGCAGCGGAGCCCGTTGCCTTGGCGACCGGAGCTACTTACCCTCGCGGCTCGCGCTACGGCGGCTCGGAGGGGACCAGGGCGCTTCGCCGGTCCTTCCGCGGCCGGGAGGGGGACAGCGGGTGGGCGTCGGGCCCCAGAGCGGCGAGGGTCCGGCTTGCTGGGATTTGGCCCCGAGGGAAGAGACTGGAAGGGAATGCTGGGGAGGGGAGTAGCGAGGCCGGGGAGGACTGGAGCCTCCGACCTGCCTGTGCCTCAGTTTCTCTCCCTGTAACCTGTGGTGCAGGCCAACCGGGAAGAGGGCCGGCCGCTAGTGGAAGCTTCTCGCACTGGGAATAAGGACAGGAAACCTGACTTGGGTGGGGTGGCAGGTGCCTTTTTTTTTTTTTAAATCTCCGAAGCGGTGCTGTGGCAAATAATAAGCCTGTTTCTTTGGGCTCAAAGTGAGAATTAGGTTACCACATTTAATGTCATTAGTGGAAATAATTTAATCTGTGACCAGCGATTGTACTTCTTGGAATTA
>NW_006290680.1:4115988-4131507 GCF_000327345.1 Myotis davidii | reverse complement strand
CATTCGGCCCCAGCTCACCTGCCGTCCCGCCGCCTCGCCAAGCCGTCAGCTCGCAGCGCCTCCCCCGGGCTGCTGGGCGCCAGCAGCGGAGCCCGTTGCCTTGGCGACCGGAGCTACTTACCCTCGCGGCTCGCGCTACGGCGGCTCGGAGGGGACCAGGGCGCTTCGCCGGTCCTTCCGCGGCCGGGAGGGGGACAGCGGGTGGGCGTCGGGCCCCAGAGCGGCGAGGGTCCGGCTTGCTGGGATTTGGCCCCGAGGGAAGAGACTGGAAGGGAATGCTGGGGAGGGGAGTAGCGAGGCCGGGGAGGACTGGAGCCTCCGACCTGCCTGTGCCTCAGTTTCTCTCCCTGTAACCTGTGGTGCAGGCCAACCGGGAAGAGGGCCGGCCGCTAGTGGAAGCTTCTCGCACTGGGAATAAGGACAGGAAACCTGACTTGGGTGGGGTGGCAGGTGCCTTTTTTTTTTTTTAAATCTCCGAAGCGGTGCTGTGGCAAATAATAAGCCTGTTTCTTTGGGCTCAAAGTGAGAATTAGGTTACCACATTTAATGTCATTACGGGAAATAATTTAATCTGTGACCAGCGATTGTACTTCTTGGAATTAGCATGCAGATACACTGGAACACGAATCCAAAGGATAGTCATTGCGCCATTGTTTGTAAAAGTATCAAGACCAGCCCTGACCGGTTTGGCTCAGTGGATAGAGCGTCGGCCTGCGAACTGAAGGGTCCCAGGTTCAATTCCGGTCAAGGGCATGTACCTTGGTTGGCTGATCGATGTTTCTAACTCCCTATCCCTCTCCCTTCCTCTGTGTAAAAAATCAATAAAATATATATGTTTTTTAAAAAAGTATCAAGACCAGTCTTAAGGTCCATGAGTAGGGGATTGAGTAAATAAATTATGGTGCATCCATAAAACAGCTTACTATAGCAAGAGAGAGACCCAGGAAGATAAAGATGTAGATACAATTTAGATGTAGACTTGTAAAAAGGGGGTGATGGATCACACATACGTATATAATGTTGGCATAGGCACATATGAACTGTGGAAAGAGATCTGCGAGATGCGGGGGGTGGTTTAAAATAATGCATTTTCACTGTATGTTCTTTTAAAAAATGTATTTTATTGATTTTAGAGAGGAAGGGAGCGGGGGAGAGAGAGAAATATCAATGATGAGAGAGAATCATTGATTGGCTGCCTCCTGCAGGCTCCCTACTGGGGATGGAGCCAGGCATGTGCCCTTGACCGGGATGGAACTTGGGACCCTTTCAGTCCGTAGGCAGACTGAGTCAAACTGGCTAGGGCTTTAATGTAGTATTTTCAAAAACCAAGTACATGTATTACCTTTTCAAACAATATATAGGAATGTAGGAGATCCGAATATGCCACCCCCAAAATATGCCACTTTCTAAGGATTATTTTGAGCTGAAGGCAATTGAGAAATAGACACAGACTCTGCCCTCACCCAATAAATTTCCCTTATTAAGTCCCCCACCCCGCCCCCACTCCCCAGGGAAGACAGAAAATAATCATAGGAGACAATTCTAGACTCTTATCAGTGAGAGAAAATCTACATAACAAATCTTGCTAAAAAAAAATCTTTATCTTCTATTAATTTCTGCCACTATCTACCTTCCCACAGCATGCCCCCTAAAAAGCCTAAACCCCTTTCCATTGTCTTACCACTTCTCTACAAATTTGAAGTTTACCAGCCTTGATCAATTGGTATAAAAGCCTCCATGCTTGGCCAGTCACTGAACCTAACAGGAGAAGACAACCTTTCCTCTCCTACAGGAGACAAAAAAAAACAACACATCGAGTTTTGACAATCAACAGGTAAATATGGGAGGGGCTGTTTGGGTGGCAGTGAGCCCCCCACCTTAGAAGAGATGTTGCTGAGGTGGAAAATAGGAGTAGAGGATCTCAAAGATGTGCTTTCCTCCAACTTTGCCATCTAGAGGAGGCACACTGAGCCACTTGGGGTTAAAAACACAGAGATGGGCAGGATACCACATTTGGGAGGGCTCATGCTTGCAGGTCAGAAAATGAAAAGCTCTTCAGCTGCTGGCTTGACCCAGTGTTCCCGACATCAACAGTGCTCACAGAATGTAAACAAGTATCAGACAAGGCCACTGCTTATTTGGAACAAGGCAGACACACAGTGATTCAACAACTTCCTCTTCTAACATGAGTGGGTCCTGCTTTTTTTTCTTCTTCTCTTTTTCTTTTTCAATGACAATTCTGGCCCTGCTTTACTTAATCTTCTTACCTCCAGGATAAAAATTAAGATGCCTAATCATCAAATTGTCCCTGCTTCCTGACTGTGTCCAATTCAAAACAATTCCCCACTTCCTTAAACCATCCGTAGAGTATCCAAATCCTAACATAAACTCTTTCCAAGTCCCTCTTACCAAGATTCCTCACGGTTTCCCTGGTGTGTGTTCTCCCTTAAAGAACAAGCTGAATAAATAAATCTTTTTGATAACAGCGTTTTAAGAGCTACCTGGAAAGTTCAGTGGTCCTGAAGCAGCCTGCCCTGGGCAGGTGTTTGGGGGGAGGGGAGGAGTTAGGCTAAGGCAGGAAGTAGGAAAGCTTGAGCAATTCTTCCTCTGCCATAAACCAACCCTTCCTGTGGCCTTCGGCAAACCATTTCACTTTGAGCCTTTTTCCATTTCAGTAAAAGAAGAGATCTGAATATATTTCTAAGGTGTCTTCCAATCTAAATATAGAATTCCAAGCTCTATGGGTTTTTGTATTCTCAGGTAAATGTTCCCCCTACGTGAGGCATTTGTACAACATGGTCATCATTGGCAAGTCTACATACCACCTACACTGTTATGTATTTAAATAAATCATTTTCAAGTTTTCTTTCTTTAAATAGAATCTCAATTTTTTTGCTGGCATCTACAAAAGAAAATTTACCTCATTGCTTAAATGGAAAACCAGCTTTGGTTGGTAGAAATGGAAGTTTTTTGCGAACACACACACACAAACCCTGAAATAAAACAGTTATTTAACTGTAGATGTGGTTATCTGTGGAGAGATGTGGAAAATGAAGCCTTCATTCTGTTAAAAAGGGAGATAAGCAAGTGTTAGAAAAATGTTAAATACATACTAGTCCCAAACAAACTTTTTCTATGGTTTGAAACAGGACTTTTTCACTGTGCCTTCCAATGATATACAGAGCCCACATTTTAGGAAACAATGTTCATTTTTCCCTGATAAAGTTGACTCATCTTTTAGTTCTCAGATTAAATTCCTCAGAACAACCTCCCATGCCTCCCCCACCCCCTCCATCCCCCACAACTAAATTGCTTTCCCTGTACCTAGTGGGCATTAAATTTTTATTGAAAGAATATTCCCTTAGGCTACTTCTTCATAGTACTCATCACAATACCGTATGTTATGGTGCATTTATGTTGTCAGTCTCTTCTTAACTAGGCCATAAATTCTGGTTACACTTTGTAACCGGTCAACCAAGGGGTTTGGGCAGACTGTCACTACTTCAGCCAATTAAGCAGAGACAGGATTGAATCATATATGAGCGTTTATTCCAATAATGCCAGCAGTATGGGAGAGCAGTAGGTCATCCACAAAAATCTGCTCGGCACCCCACCATAAGGCAACTGCTTATATTGGGTAGAAGGACAAGATTACGTGGAGAAGTAGGAATTACAGGTATGGGAAAATGAGCATGGGACAATCATTACAGGTTACAAGTCATGTAGGCTGGGGGGAGGGGCAGAGTTACAGAAAGCGGCGCCAGCCAGATTTCAGGTAGTAGGGGCGGAGGGTTGTAAAGAGCAGGTGCCTCCAGGACTAGGTGCCCCGAGGTTGTAAATCTTTCCACAATGATAGGCAGTTCTCCGAAGGAGGACAGACTGCATTCCGATGTTAGCTCCCATGTCCCAGGGCGTACCATTCTCAGCGAGGTTAGACTGCTTTGTCTAATCAGAAAAGAACAATCACGGTTAACAGAGCATGATTAATATTTCTTATAATTATAGTCAATTTCTAATATTCTATTTCTGCCCCTAACAACTTCAGTATCCCAGATGTTAACACATAATGGGTTCCCAGGGAATACAAATGAGGTGAAGAAATCAAGCCTCCACAATCCTAAAGCGCTGGCAGGCTTAGCCCCGCCTCCTCCGATTGGCGAGGATTTAGCCCCGCCTTCTTTCTCTACCAATGATAGGTGCCTTCTGAGCCGCGGCCGAGGGCGGTGGGCGGGGCCACGCAATGACGCTAGCCGCGCGTTTCCGGCTTGAGAAACCTTGGTGTTTCTGAGGAGACACCTCAACTGGCAGTAACCACGCGCAGCGAGAAGCCTCCGGATCCGCCGCTTCCATCGCCCGCGTCACCATGGGAGCTGTGCTGGGCGTCTGCTCCCTGGCCAGCTGGGTGAGTTCCTGGGCTAGTGTCTCGGTCTGACCTGTGATTTGGACGAGGGGGGGCGATAGTGAGCCCCGAGATCAAAACCGAACGGGCCTCGGCTGCAGACGCCCGGGAATTGGAGGGACCGGCCCTGAGCTGCGGAGAGTATCCAAGGGTCCAGGCCAAAATTCGCGATCGGGAGCGGACGGCTCACTTTCCGCGTTTGATGAGCGTAGGAGGCCAGGCCGCCATTGTTTACAATTTCCGTTGCCCCGCCCCCAGGAGCCTTCCGGCTTCTGGTTTCAGCAGCCGCTGGAATGGGACCGAGGAATGAGCTCCCAAAGCAGGAGCTCTTGGGTTCATTTCGAAGCACCTTCTTAAGGTGGCGCCATTTAATTTGCGTGGTTTGAATACTATTTTTATCCTGTAGCGCGGGATTTGCCAAAGCTACAGAGTGTGTGGCAGAACTGTGGGTTTAACCAAGGCTTGTGCAGTTCTGGTGCAAGGGGATGAAGGCCTTGTAGATTATTATTCAAGATTGGAAGCCACCGTCTGAACTTTGGGGACCTTGTGTAAGTCCCGTAAGACGAGGACAATAACTCCGGCATCTTCCGTCTGGAATGCTGTTGTGGGATACAGTTGAATCATTTTGTAGATTGTAAACTCCATGTTTTAAAAAGGGAATTTTAGGACCTATAGAATAGAATATGCGGAGTTCCCTCGTATACTCACTTCAGAGGACTGTCTGGGCTCATTCCACTACCGTTTCTTAGGGCCACCTTGGCTCCCTCTCCCTCCCGTCCCCATGTTGAGCGTGGACCTATGAACCAGATCACGTTTTGATACCGGGTTGCGGGTTCGATCCCCAGGAGGCAGTGATGATTCTCTCTCACTCCCTCCCCCTTCCTCTCTGAAATAAATAAAAATATATTTTTAAAAAGATTGTGGATCTTAAAAAGGGTAGGTTCCTTGAGAGCAGTGGCTTTCCAAATTTTTTTTTTGACCCAAAGTAAATAGATTTTACATAGTTGAGTTAATACATCCATGTAGGCACAAGTTTCATGAAATCTTACCTTTACCATCTGCTGTACAATTTTTCTACCACATTAAAAAAAATTCTGGTCAGTTGATTTTTATAATCCACGAGTGGGTTAAACTCACTATTTATAAAATAGGGGAGTAAAAACTTTTCTTCCACCCTTGGTTGGTAGGTAGGGACCTGTGACAAAAGACAGATTAGCAAAAGAAAGAAAGAGTTTATCTATGCTGCAAAACCCACATTCACACACAGTTGCTCAGTGATGAACTCAAATTACTGGGTCTTATGGTAATTCTATGTTTAACTTTTTGAGGAATCGCCAGGTTACTATTTATTTATCTATGTATTTGTTTATTTTTACTGATTTTAGAGAGAGGAAGGAAGGGAGGGAGAGAAAAAAAACATCGATATGAGAGAGAAACATCTATCAGTTGCCTCCTATATGCAAACTGACTGGGAATTGAACCCACTAACTTTTGGTGTTCTGGAGGACACTCCAACCAACTGAGCCACACTGGCCAGGTCTCCAGGTTACTCTTGAATAGAGCATAATGGCTCTTGCTATCATCTATAATAATAAAAGTGAAATATGCTAATTTGACTGGATGTCCTTCCCCATGAAGTCAGGCTGCAAGGGAAGCCATCCCGGGTGCCAGAGGGAAGCCAGTGCCGGCAGGCGGGGGAAGGAAGGCCTACTCTTGCATGAATTTCGTGCATTGGGCCTCTAGTTATTTATAAGGGTTTCCATGTAATGTTGCTTGTAATATCAAATTTGGTAACGAGAGTTCTCGGTAAATAGCAAGTGCAGTTAGGTGTATATTTTTCTCATTAAGATATATTGTTTTTAAAGATAATATGATACCTGTGTGAATATAAATAAAATTTATTGGGCACTTACTACGTTTTAGGTCCTGTGTTGAGTGCTTATTTAATACAGTAATGTCTGAGGGAGGAAGATTCTGTTAGAGTCTATGTTATAGATGGAGAAAAAGGTTTGCTGAGATAAAGTGGCAGAAATAACATTGACTCCAGAGCCCCTACTTTTAACCACTTCCTCCCAGTTGTAATTCTCTGTTTGAACTGTCAAAGTCTGGCTGGCTTCGTTTTCTATTCTGCGATGCCTCTGTCAGGAAGGAGTCCACTGAAAGCTCTCAGATGGCCATATGTGCGTATTACAGGTTCCCTGCCTTTGTGGTGGTGCATCGTGTTTGCTGTGCGGTTGCTGTCCCAACAGTAAGAATTCCACTGTGACCCGCCTCATTTATGCTTCTCTTCTCATCCTGGGCACTGTTGTATCCTGCATCATGCAAACGGAAGGGGTAAAAAATCAGCTGAAGAAGGTTAGTAGAAGTAACAGAACCCTTAATGTACTGATTATCTTTATATTCTGCAAAATTTTAGTTGACATTAATATTCTTACTTATTTCTTCACTTACGAAAGTCAATCAAATTCATTGTAATTTGGGATATAGTTAAGATACAGAATATGAAGGGATTAGTCCTTTCCCAGAAATAAAGGAAGTTTAAGTGAACATCTTCAGGTTTTAGTCTAACAACCGAGAGAGGCAACAGATATTAAAAGGGTGGCCCTAAAACTTAAACATTTAAACTGATCCAGGCCTTTGAAAGGAGTGAGTTGTAGCATGAAAATTCCTGGGATAATGGGAGATAACCTCATCAGTAGAGAAGCGTAAAGAAGAGAGCACTGCACTTTTATTTCCAAAATGCAAGTTGTTTATACTCTCTGGTGACAAGGTTGTAAATGATTGGAAGACAGAGAGAATAATCCCACAGGATAGTGTTGGAGTTGTTGAAGTAGTCAGTTTCTTAAATCCAAACTTTCCTATGGTGGGGTGGAATCTGTTTAAATGTGGGTGTTTCAAGCTTTATTGACATTATTTTTTCCAGATTCCTGGATTCTGTGAAGGGGGATTTAAAATCAAGGTGGCTGATTTAAAGGCTGATACAGATTGTAATGTGCAGGTCGGTTTCAAAGCTGTATATCGGATCAGCTTCGCCTTGGCCATCTTTTTCTTTGCCTTTTCTCTACTCATGTTAAAAGTAAAAACAAGTAAAGATCCCAGAGCAGCAATACACAATGGGTATGTAAGATTTATTTATTATTACTTTGTTATATTATGGTGTGGACCTTCGCATTCAGCAGTTAATGTTGCCATTCTGATGGGAGCAGTAGAGTATGTAAATCAGTGGCCCAGATGTGTGTCTGACCTATTGTACATGTGAAATTGTTTCAGTGTCATTTTCAATTGGAGACCTGTAGCATTGGAGGAGGTAGAGGGGATGAGGAGAGTCTTATCTTTTTTTTCTTTTTTAAATATGTTTTTATTGATTTCAGAGATGGGAAGGGAGAGAGGAAGAGAGAAAAACATCAATGATGAGAGAGAATCATTGATCGGCTGCCTTTCTGCAGGCCCCTTACTGAGGATTGAATCTGCAAGCCCAGCATGTGCCCTGACCAGGAATCAAACTGACCTCCTGGTTGATGGGTTGGTGCTCAACCATTGAGCCACACCGGCTGGCTTATCTTTTTTTTTAATTAAATCTTTATTGTTGAAGTATTACATGTGTCTCCCTTCCCCCCATTGATCGACTCCTTCTGTCCTCCGCCCCAGGCCTGTTGTTTCAAGCTTCTAGATTTTATTGAACACCTGTGAAATAGTTCAAGCACTGTGCTAGGTACCACATAAACAAAGATACTTATTTATTTTCCTTTCTATTGTTAAAAGATAAGATGTGCATGTTATATTTAAACTAGAGGCCCAGTGCACGGAATTCGTGCACTAGTAGGGTCCCTAGTGGCTGCTGACCAGGTACTCCCTCCCTTCCCCCCCGGCTGCCTGCTGCCTGCCGCCACCGGCTGAGCCTCCCTCCCTTCCCCGGGGTCGGCCAGGCGCCCCCTGGTCAAACTCCTGGAAGAACTCTGGTCAGGGGACAATTTGCATACTATGCTTTTATTATGTAGGATAGTATTCAGAAAGATAAACAGTGGATATATTTGAGCTACTGATTTACTTACTCTGTTTCTTTCTATTCCTGGCTCCTAGTTCCCCTAATTCTTGTTTGAAGAGTAAAGGGAGTTTTGTAAACTTTATAAGTAAATTCTCTCCTTTTTATGATGCAATAACTAAATTTGAGAGAGGTTATATAAATTGCTTGAGATCTCAGCCAGTGAGGTTGGAACTGAGATTGAAACTCAGGTCTGTCCAGCTCCAAAGCCTGATTCTTTCCACTCTGCCATACAAGGAGTCTTTAAAGATCATGGACTAAAAGCCAGGTTTGGTCTTGGCTTTGCCAGTGATGAACTGTGTAATTGTGAGCAAGGCCCTTACATCCTATGTTGTAAAAGAAGGATTGGGAAATAACTTTTCTCCACACCTAATAGTTAATTGCCCTATATTTAGCTAACATTGTTTATCTAGAACACTTCAGAATTCTAGAAAAAGTCCTATCTTTAAGTGCTAAAAGTAGGGAAACTAAGGATACATGTTCCTCTTAATGTGAATGATCTGTTCCCTGTGCTGTTTATTCTTAAATTGTGTGAAGTACTGAATGAAGTAGCCTCATATCAAATGAAGATCTAAGTCAAGTCATGTTGGAAATGCTACTAAGGCTTTATTTTTGCATTTTAGAAATTCATTTTCTCACTATTAGGGTGAAAATTAGCATTTCATAAATGCCTTTTTAAATATTTTAATAGGTTTTGGTTCTTCAAAATTGCTGCCATTGTTGGTATCATGGTTGGATCTTTCTACATTCCTGGGGGTAATTTCACCACAGGTATGGCTCACTATTTAATTATAATATATACAGACTCTATATGATGAAGTTAAAACTATGTTTTCAGTATTGATTTTGCAGAACTGACAAAGGAGGTGGTGTCCAATTATTTGACTTGGTACTAATATTAAGATATTAAGGCATTCAGGTCACTTCTCAGCTGTTCGGGAACCATATGTTAATTGTTTGTCAATATTTTAACAGTCTATCTTACTTGACAATACTCAGTTTATCAGAGAGCGTGTCACCGTAAGGACTTATAACTCATGTGCTCTACACCCGTCTCAGCCTCCTTCCTTAGCCTGCCACTATGGCATTGAGTGACATGTGGATTTCCACTATGATTTTTTCCTCCCTGTAAAGGGAAAAGGCTTATAGTAGCATTTGGAATGTTAGATCCTAGGCTCCCTTTGGCACAAGATAAAACAAGTTTTAAAAGATCTGAAGCCCACAGAACACTTCTCAGACAATGCCTTTGATTTTGGAATTGGAGTAATCTTGCTGAACTGTTGGAGACAGAATATGTTTTTACCACCTATCTCTTACTTGAATTGAAATCTTTTTAGAATGTTAGCAACATTGTGAAATGTTACTTGTATGGTAAAGAATAACTTTGTTCTTTTGACTTGTAGCCTGGTTTGTTATTGGCATGATTGGGGCCTTTATCTTCATTCTTATCCAGCTGGTGCTATTGGTAGACATGGCTCACTCTGTGAATGAATCATGTGTAAATCGAATGGAAGAAGGTAACCCAAGGTGCTGGTATGCTGGTAAGTATCTAACTCAACTATGAGAGCCACACTGCATTATGCTACATGAAACAGGGCGAACAAGAAAAACACCCATTGATTTAAATGTACAAACTTTCAGGGTCGAGCTGACTTAAAAACTATACATTCCCATTGAGTTAATTCTGAATTATATGCATTACTGGAAGGGAGTAGCACAGATAATATAAATCATTGGATTCCCCCAATTCATTTATTTTGAGATTTGTAATGTAACTACATGCATTTATATAAGGGGGGAATTGTTTACCTGGACAAGGGGACTCAGATGCATTCTGCATATGGGACATCTGCCAACATAGGCAGAAGAAAGTGAACAGTACTTACTGCTTTATTCAGAGTATGACCCCACACCTCTTGTAAAATCCTTTTGGTGGAAAAAGGGTACTTAAAATTTTTAAGTTGGGAACATAATTTATAGCCTGTAAATAATGGGGAGGGACTTTGGAACCCTTCGCTTATTAGGAACAATGACCCAGCTGTATTTTAGTTTTAAAAATAATGGTTGAGATTGCCTGACTCCACCTCACACCCCCCTCCCCCAATTATAAAATAATAGATACTGTGTGTCAAGAACTTGAAAATCGAAAATTACCCAAAATCTAAGTCCCCGGTAATTATTATTCACTGTTAACATATTAGTCTACATGTATATCTTCTATGTATAGGAAAAAGTCATTGAAAAACGTATAATATGTTTGTGTCTTATTTATTTTTTTAATGTAATATATTTTCTTTCTTTTTTTTTTTTTAAATATATTTTATTGATTTTTTACAGAGAGGAAGGGAGAGAGATAGAGAGCCAGAAACATCGATGAGAGAGAAACATCGATCAGCTGCCTCCTGCACACCCCCCACCGGGGATGTGCCCGCAACCCAGGTACACGCCCCTGACCGGAATCGAACCTGGGACCCTTCAGTCCGCAGGCCAATGCTCTATCCACTGAGCCAAACCGGTTTCGGCGTAATATATTTTCAAATAGTTTATAGTTTGACCATTTTAAGAACTTAGAAATAAGCTTGTTGTGAATGACCCATGTCCCACATGGTTCAGGGTTCGGGATCTGGAGAAAGGGCCACACACAAAATAAAAAGACGAGATAAGAAATGATAATTTGGAAATTGGAGGGCCAGGTGAGAGCCCAATGCAAGAAGATGGACTCTGCCTCTGCTCAGGCCTCGCCATCCTTTTATTCAGTTTGGGATCCACCTATAACCCTTAGGCCGGCAAGTTCCAGTAACAGGCAGACTATCTTATCAGTAAGGATTTACATGACTATCTGGTGGGGAAGTTGCTAAACAGTGGGTGCATAGCTCTGACCTTGGCCAGGGCTTCAAGGGTCACCAGCCTTCCGAGCTCCTTGTCCACACCTCTCTGCTAGAGAAGACAATAGGTGGTTTCCCACAGCTTGTGAATAAGTTTGGCTACAGTACAGAAATAAATACCTAATAACATATTTCTGAGTACATTTCTGATTATTTCCTTAGAATAAATTCCCAGAAGTAGAAGAGTGAAAGGGTATGGATATTTTTAGCACATGCTATCAAATTGTTTAGTTTTCTTTTCATCTTATATAGTTAGGATGCTTCTTTTTAAATTGAAAAAAAGTACCATTTTTAGTATAAACACAAATGGTAGAATTTTATAAAGAATAAAACATGCGCCGAAACCGGTTTGGCTCAGTGGATAGAGCGTCGGTCTGCGGACTGGGGGGTCCCGGGTTCGATTCCGGTCAAGGGCATGTGCGTGGGTTGCGGGCACATCCCCAGTGGGGGATGTGCAGGAGGCGGCTGATCGATGTTTCTCTCTCATCGATGTTTCTGGCTCTCTATCTCTCTCCCTTCCTCTCTGTAAAAAATCAATAAAATATATTTAAAAAAAAAAAAAAAGAATAAAACATGCAACTCTACCAACTTGCAACAACCCACTTTCCTCTCCAGATGTAACCACTGGAAGGTAGTAGCACAGATAATATAAACAGCACCAACTGGATAAGAATGAATTCAGTTATGTTTAAATGTAAATAGGTTTATACTATACATTGTTCTATGACTTACTCTTTTTTTTTTAATTTTGGTAACCTTTAATCCAGAAAGCTTCTCTTTTTATTTTTTAAATATATTTATTGATTTCAGAAAGGAAGGGAGAGGGAGAGAGAGATAGAAACATCAATAATGAGAGAGAATCATTGATCGGCTGTCTCCTGCACATCCCCTACTGGAGACTGAGCCTGCCACCCAGGCATGTGCCCTTGGGCGGAATCAACCGGGGACCCTTCAGTCCGCAGGCCTACGTTCTATCCACTGAACCAAACTGACTAGGGCTGCTCTTTTCACTTACTGTATGATGAATATTCTTTCCTATCAGTGAACATAGGTATGTCTTACTCATTTAACAGTTGCATGGTATTCCAATCCATACAATTCCTGATGTTCCATGGCATGGTATACCATAATTCATTTAACCATTGCCCTGTTATTGGTCACTTAAACTGTAATGTCTATATATTGCAGAAAAATATTTTTTTAAATTGTCTATCATTATGGATTGGGAATCCTGAAACTTTTCCTTCTTCCTGACTAATAAAATTTCTTTCTTTCTTCTTTTTTTTTTTTACCTATTTACTTCTGTTTTGTATAATTCATTTTGGATCACTCCAACTATAGGAGAGTTTAATAATGAATTGTAGATTTGCCCTACTTTGGAGAAACTAAAAGTAGAGAAATCTTGTATGTTAAGATAGAAAAGCATTAAGAACTCTGCTAGTAACCTAATGTATATCATTATTTTATAGTAACTACTAGAGGCCCAGTGTATGAAATTCGTGCACTTGGGGATGGGGGGTGTCCCTCAGCCCGGCCTGTGCCCTCTCATAGTCCAGGAGCCCTGCGATCAATTGCCCCAAAGAGGTAGGCCCCACCTACCCAGCCAGGGCTCTGAGATGGATTGCCCCACAGAGGGAGGCCCTGCCCACTCGCCATAGCCCACTGGTCGGTGGCCTGGGCCTCCCTCTTTGGGGCGATCATGGAGCACCCCCTATTGATCGATCATCCCGCTGATATGGTCATGTTGTGATAGCAAACAGGTTTATGTAGCCAGCGGCTACAGAAGAAAAACGACCACAAAAGATGCCTGTCTGTTCTGTTGAGTGCTAACACCATCCCTAGCACTGAGCTTGCTGTGAACTGGGACATTTTAAAGGCTAAGAGATCTTTTAGGTTCCTAAGAAAAGCTTATAATGAACAATATTTTGTATTTAGTTAGAATTTACTCTGGTTAGAATGATCAGATGTCTGGTTTTTTAGCCCATGAACTCAAGTTAGGTAATCCAGAAAGTGAATTCAGTTGTTTGGTGGATTTTGTAATTTAACATTGAGCCAACTTGAACACAATCTGAAACTTCAACCTTAGGGCTTCTGTCATTTCACTGTAAATTAGTAACCATCATAAAAGTGAAATAATGTCTATTTTTATACGGAGAAGAAAATTGGTCTTTATTTATAAAAGTTTTTTAGGATTGGGGATATTCATACTGTGGTTTTTTTTTTCTTTTCAGTTTTACTATCTGTCACAAGCAGCCTGTATATCTCTTCAATCCTCTTTGTCAGTTTGCTCTACATATACTACACCAAACCAGATGGCTGCACAGAGAACAAGTTCTTTATCAGTATTAATCTGATCCTTTGTGTTGTGGTTTCTATTATATCCATTCATCCAAAAATTCAGGTATGGTGGTTTTCTGCTTCTTCTTCCTGTGGGATTTTTAATTAATGCTAAACTTGAAACCTAGGTAACCTCCTATATGAATTTATGTCCAAATTAAACATTTTTCCATATTATGATAAAGTCTTCATAATTATAACTTAGTAATTATAAAAAGTGCCATTGAGTTGCCTGTAGTATAATTAAATGAGTAATTTTCTTATTTAAGAAAACCTAAGCAACTTGAGAATTTATAATTTCATAAGATTATTTACAACTTGAGAATGATTTTTATGAATCATTAACCAAGATATTTTAGGGGGATTAAACTAAAAAAAAGAATTGATTTTTAATACTTACAAACAAAACTTATGCTCCTAAGTTTTATCACTTAAATAACATACTTTTAAAAATTAATGGAGTTTTATATATGAAACTAGAGGCCCAGTGCACGACAGGAGCAGGCCTAAGCTGGCAGTCGGACATCCCCCAATGTGTCCCTAGCCCTGCCATGGAGGTGGGAGTGGCTCCCGCCTCCGTCACTGCACTCACCAGCCGTGAACCTGGCTTCTGGCTGAGCAGCGCTCCCCTTGTGGGAGTGTACTGACCACCAGGGGGCAGCTCCTATGTTGAGCGTCTGCCCCCTGGTGGTCAGTGCTTGTCAGCAACTGGTCGTTCTGCCATTTGGTTGATTTGCATATTAGCTTTTTATTACATAGGATGTGAAAAGAACATCTAGACATCACCCCTCTTTTTAAAAATGAGGAAAGTGAAGTTCCAGAGAGATGATGGGTTACCCAGCTAGTTAGTGGCAAAGCTGAGTTTAGATTCCGTTACACTAAGAGACTAATAAATTGAAGCTTTTGTGTGATAAACAGGAATTTCCAGGATTATGAAATGCCTTGAGAACCAATAATATATGCTTCCTCTTCCTGGGTTCTTTTTCAAGCTAGCTCAAACTGAAAGGTTACTTGTCATCTTTTCAACATCAGAAGGTTCTTAGTGAATAACAGTTCAGTGGATCCCAGAGAAGTACACCAAGTTTTAGAATGTCAGCCCTTGCAATCCCTGTAGCATTGTTTTCTTTTTGATTCTATAGGAACACCACCCTCGTTCTGGCCTCCTGCAGTCCTCCATCATCACACTCTACACCATATACCTTACGTGGTCAGCCCTGACCAATGAGCCTGGTAAGAGAATGGCAATAACACATTCATCTGATGAAAGTAGGAAATTATTCCTTTGGTAGAGTAAAAAGTAAAGCTAGAGCAGATTCAAACAAATGAACAAACAGAAAACTGAAACTTCACTGGAAAGTATAATGTCACTGCAGATACTTGCCTTTCAGGTTTTATTCTCCATGTCTATTCATAGCTACTCCTCGCTGACAGTCTAAGGAACTGCAATCCTTTATGTTAGTCTTGGCTGTCGATTTCCAACCTTTATTTTTTGCCAACCTGACAAAAAAAACACAATAGGTATAATTTCTGATTCATTCTCACTGATGACTATAATGTTGGCTGTAGTCATTTTTTTATTTGACAATCTAAGGGGAAAAAGATTAGTGCCCCTGACTAAATAGTCAGATTTTGCATGTTTTAAAAATTCTTGTGGTACAGCAGTTGAAAATTGCTGTTCTAGGCTTTTCCCTGGACTAAGTCAAATTGGTTGAGAGCTAGAAAAGACAAGATTGTCTTGGCTCTTTGTAGAATTGTTTTAATTGTATTTTACTTTGGTGTTACGGGCTCTAGAGGAAACAGCTGTAGGAAATCTTTTGTAGTTATTATAGAGTTGTTTCTCTTTTTTAAAAAATATT
>NW_006290680.1:4104117-4115927 GCF_000327345.1 Myotis davidii | reverse complement strand
ATAGAAACATCAATGATGAGAGAGAATCATTGATTGGCTGCCTCCTGCACACCCCCAACTGGAGATCGAGCCTGCAACCCAGGCATGTGCCCTGACCCAGAAATCGAACTGTGACTTCCTGGTTCATAGGTTGGTGCTCAACCACTGCGCCACACCAATTGGGCAGTTATAGGGTTGTTTCTCAATAGAGTATTCTGTGGGTTCCTTTGAAAGGAAAACAATTATTGCAGAATCTCTAATAATGACTCAGCTTTTTTCAAAAAATATTTTTATTGATTTCAGAGAGGAAGAGGGAGGAAGAGAGAAACATCAATGATGAGAGATAATCATTGATCGGCTGCCTCCTACACACCCCACACTGGGGATCAAGCCCACAACCCAGGCATGTGCCCTGACCGGGAATGGAACCATGAACTCCTGGTTCACAGGTCGACGTTCAACCACCGAGCCACACCAGCCAGGCTCAACTTTTATTATACTCTTATGTCAGTATGTGACAACAAAATTAGTGATAAACTCCTTATGCTCAAAGCCTTTGCATAATTGTAGAACCAAGAAGATTTATTAAATGTCAAAACCAGTAAACCCAATATTGATGTTTGTGAAATTTGACAAATTATTGTTTCTTTTTTTTCCAAAACTAAGTCACTAATTGCAACACAGATATGTTACTGACTGCTAAATTTCAAGTTCTTTTAAATATAGCATTCCCATGTTTTATGTCATGACTGCATGTGTAGCCATATCCTTCAAATCCTTTATAGGAACAGGATGGGTTGTCACTAAAGATAAAATATTTCCCATTTTCAGATCATTCCTGCAACCCAAGCCTATGGAGCATCATTACACACCTGACTGCACCAACCTTGGCTCCTGCAAATTCAACTGCTCTGGTCCCTACCTCTGCTCCACCAACGCAGAGTGGGCATCTTCTGGAGACTGGGAATTTTATTGGGCTGTTAACCTTAGTTTTGTGCCTTGTGTATTCTAGGTAAGTTTAAAAATACTTAGAACAAGATTCTCATGAAGGTTAATATGGGTGAAGCAGCTTTTTTGCTTTCAAAAAGTATATGAGGAATTTTTTAGTAACAGCCTAACTCTTCTTTATTAAAGTCCTCGACTTGCCTCATTTACCCATTTCTTAAAACTCATTAAATCCTCTCATCAAATAATTCTTCCCAATGTTACAAAGAGATACCTTCTCATTTGTTTAGGAGGAGAAACAAATCAGCTAGAGCAGTGGCTCTGAAAATAGGTTGGCTTATCTTTAAAAACTTCACATGCCCCAACCCAAGATCAAATCCATAACCTAGCTATGTGCCTTGACTAGGAATTGAACCTGCAACCTTTATGGTGTTCAGCAGTGGTTCTCAACCTTCTGGCCCTTTAAATACAGTTCCTCATGTTGTGACCCAACCATAAAATTATTTTTGTTGCTACTTCATAACTGTAATGTTGCTACTGTTATGAATTGTAATGTAAATATCTGATATGCAGGATGGTCTTAGGTGACCCCCGTGAAAGGGTCGTTCGACCGCCAAAGGGGTCGCGACCCACAGGTTGAGAACCGCTGGTTTACAGGATGATGCTCCAACCAACTGAGTCACTTGGCTGGGGTATATACACAATTTTATTTATATCACTTGAAATATAATTTTTAAAAATAAATTAGGGCCCTGACCAGTGTGGCTCTGTTGGTTGGGCGTCACCCATTGTACTGAAAGGTTGCTGGTTCAATTCCTGGTCAGGGCACATGGCCCATTTGCAGGCTTGATCCCCAGTGTGGGGGTATGAAAGGCAGCTGATTGATGTATTGCCCTCACATCAATGTTTTTCTCCCTCCTTTCTCTCTCTAAAAATCAATAAACATCTTTAAAAATACATAAATAAGGTAAATAAATTAGGAACATGCCATATAAATACACTTACTATTCTAAAATACAAATTTTTCATTATAATCTGGACAGCTTTCTATAACATTATGTGTAGATTTACCTGTTTTGTTTTGTTTTAATGATTGCTTAAAGTGGGGATTGGCAAACTGCAGCCCTAGTCTGCCTGCCTATTTTTGTTAGTAGTTTCTGTGAAACACAGCTATACTTATTTGTTTTCATATTTTTGTTTGTTTTTCTTTTGGCCTTTTCTTTTTTAAAGATAAAATTCACAAACCGCAAAATTCACCCTTTAAAAACGTACGGTTCGGTAGTTTTTAGTATATTCAGAGTTGTGTAACCATCACCACAGTCAATTTTAACATTTTCCTTGCCTAGAAAGAAAACCCATGCTCATTACAGTCACTCCCCATTCCCCTTACCCTCCTGTCCCGGCAGACGGTCATCTCTTTTCTGTTTCTAGATTTGCTTTTCAGACGTTTCATATGCGTGGAATCATACACTATATGGTCTTGTTACTGGCTTCTTTCACTTAGTATGTTTTCAAGGTTCGTCCATGTTGTAGTATATGTCAGTCTTTAATTCCTTTCTGTTGCTGGAAATAATATTCATTGTGTGATAACACTACATTTCATTTATCCATTCATCAATTGATGGACAGTTGGATGTTTTAAACCAGCTTATTTGTCTTTTTATTGTTTTTGTATATGGTTTGAGGTATGGGGTCCAACTTCACTCTGCTGTATGTGGATATCCAGTTGTCCCAGACCATTTGTTGAAAAGACTATCTTTCCCCATTGACTTGTCCTGGCATCCTTGTCAAAAATCAGTTGACCATAAATGTAATGGTTTATTTCTTGATTCATAATTCTACTTCATTGATATGTATGTCCATCCTTATGCCAATACCACTTTTTTAATTACTGTTGCTTTGTAGTAAATTTTAAAATTGGGAAGTGTGAGTCATCCAAATTTGTGGAGTTTTTTTCAAGATTGTTTTGGCTATCCTGAGTCCCTTGCATTTCCATGTAAATTTTAGGTTCAGCCTGTCAATTTCTGCCAAAAAATAAAAAAGGTAATTGGGATTTTGAAAGGAGTTGAGTTGAATCTGTACATGAACTTGGAGAGTATTATCATCTCAACAATATTAAGGCTTCTAGTCTATGAACATAGGATGTCTCATTTAGGTCTTTAATTTCTTTCAGTGGTTTATAGTTATTAGTGTAGAAGTCTTAAATTTCTTTTGTTAAATATTTTATTTTTTTGATGACATTATAAATGAATTTTTTTCTTAATTTATCTTTGAGGTTGTTCATCGCTAATATATAGAAGTAGAATTAATTTTTGTATATTAATCTTGTATCCTGCAAGATTGTTTATTGATTCTAAGAGTGTGTATTCCTTAGTACTTTCCATATACAAGGTCATATCATCTGCCAATAGAGATCATTTTATATCTTTTTTTTCCAATCTGAATGCCTATTATCTTTTTCTTGTCTAATTGTTCTAGCTTGAATGAGAATATAGTATTTGTCTTGTTCCTGATCTTAGAAAAGCTTTTAGTCTTTCACTGTTACAATTTTAGCACTGGTTTTTCATAAACACCCTTTATTATTTTGAGAAAATTTTCCACTATTCCTAGTTGGAGTGCTTTTGTTATATTAAAAAGGATTTTGTCAAGTGCATTATTTTATGTCTCTTGAGGTGATCATGTAGTTTCTGTCCATTACTTATATGTATTTTGTTATTGAGTCATTTAACAAACTTTAGTGAGCATCTGTTATGTGCCAGAAAGCATAGATGACTAAGGTCATTGTTGTTAAGGAGTTCTGTGAATAGCAAGAAAGACAGGCATGGTAAGTGCTATGGCAGAGGGAAGCATAAAGAGCTGTGGGAATTTAACCCAGCCTAGTGATGGGGTGATGTCAGAGAAGGATTTCCAGGGGACATGGCACATGGCCAGAGAATTGAAGGATAAGTAAGTTATCTGGGAGAAGGTTGGAGGGTGGTACATTCTAAGATAGGAGAGGTATGTGTGAAGTCGTGGAAGTAGACATTGAGAGCATAGTATGTTTGGGGAAACTCCTAAGCAGTTAAACCATCAAGTACTAACTGGTAGGAGTACTGTCTGTCTTGTGATGGCAGGCACCAGTTCAGAACTTCAAGCAGGGCCTTTCAGCCCATCAGGCCCCACAGTAGGGCAGTTCAGAAATAACCTTCATGCATATAAGCCACTGGCAGCAGTTCATCTTCATGCCCATTTCTGATTTGTTTTCCTTGGCATCACGTTCTAGCTTCCGCACGTCCACCAATAGCCAGGTAAGCAAGCTGACCCTGTCAGGAAGTGAAAGCGTGATCCTCCGTGAAACAACTACCAGTGGTGCCAGCGATGAGGAAGAGGGGCAGCCTCGGCGGGCGGTGGACAACGAGAAAGAGGGGGTTCAGTACAACTACTCAATGTTCCACCTGATGCTCTGCCTGGCTTCCTTGTACATCATGATGACCGTGACTGGCTGGTACAGGTAGGAGGCTCAGACAACTCAGATGGAAGATCACTTAGCCTCCTTGGGCCAACTGTAAAATCTCCATCCATTTTCCTGACTTCAGAATCCCCTTCTCTTACCTATGTAACAAGTTGTGTTTGGTGCTCTTTTCTGAAATACTTTTGACTTTTTCTCCTCTTGGATTTAAAATCCAGTTGGGATTCTTACAGTGCAGATTATGGGGAGCTCTTCCAAACCTGAGTGCTTGAGAGAGACAATCATGACATAAAGCCAGTCTTTCTTCTCTAATTTTTCTCTGAGTCTAGAGAGAGTCATACAGAATATTCTGATCGAAGTAATGATTGGTAAGGAAAGAGAGTTTCATGGAGACCATTTCAATCTAGACTTTTACCAGTATCTAGAACAGCCAGATGTTCCCGTAGAACTTTGCCCAAAGATTAGGGCTCTTCATGCTGGCAAGAAGTTAAAAGCCATTGGAGAAGTAGGGTTCCCTGCTCATAAAAACTAAAAGCAGTTTCCTCAGGTCCCTTCTGGAACCTTAGTAAGGATTAGTGTCAGCCAAGTTTCCCTGGAGAATTTCCTGGCTTTGTTTGGGGGGCTGTCCGATGCTGGTATCAGGCTCCTTTTCCTGACTTTCTTCTGTTTTTTAGCCCTGATGCGGAGTTCCAGAATGTTACCAGCAAGTGGCCAGCTGTGTGGGTCAAGATCAGCTCCAGCTGGGTCTGCCTCTTCCTCTATGCCTGGTCCCTTGTGGCTCCAGTTGTCCTCACCAATCGAGACTTCAGCTGAACCTCTGAGTGCCAGGGACACCACATAAAGGTTCCCTTTGCTGAACGCCCTTGTACTTTTGCTTCAACTAAAATATTAAGTGAATGCTTTGCGAAGTTGACTATATCCAAGAGTATATCCCAAGGCAGGACTGAATATGATTGATACAGGATCTGAATTTTTTATTTACATGTACATTGTTTATTTTTAAGGATATAGTGCAAAGGGAACATTTTTGCCTTGTAAAGTGAACTACAGCTGTGCTGTGAAGAGAGTTCTTTATTAAGACCTGTAGGTTCCTATAACTTTGATTTAAAATAGAAAATAGAATAATATTGGATATTTGAGGCCATCGTTAATATATTTCTATTGCGATATCCTTAAGGAGCAGGAAAAAAAAAGTAATAATGTATTTCTATGACAGTTTTCCTCTGTGAAAGTCTTTACTTGTTGATACAAGCATTCTGTTCAGTCCGTAAACTCTTAAGAGGTATAGCATCATAGTAATTGGGCGAAGGAGTATGTGTGTGGGTCCTTCCCTAGAAGAGGGGTTGCTGATAGGGCTACTGCTTCTGCATCTTGAGACTTCATTTTTTTTATACTACAGCATTGACACTGCTCGATTCAAGTATGTGGCTTTGCCAGAACATTAATTTCAATAAATGCTTTGTAGGTTTGGTTAAAATGAGGACTCACTTAGGAAAAAACTGCAACTTTAGTCTATGTAATTATTTTGTTATGAATATGTGAAAGTAAAATGCATGTGAATTTACTATATTTGCACTATAAGGTATTTGATTAAAATAGACTTACGCTTTTAAGGCCCTTTCTTTAACAGCTTTTATGAATTAGTAGCCATTCTATATTTTTTAGACTTATATAGGCAGTCAGATTTATCAGCAGAATGAATCTACTCCTTCTAAAACTTAAGGGCTGGTGAGTAAAGTCTTGAGCTCATTCAAAAAGTGTACCAATAGGTACCTTCTCCTGGCAAGATGCTTGGGTAGGTGAGAGGCAGGGGCAGGGACTGGCGGGAACCCTCCGGGAGAGGGAGCAGGGAATGAGACAGAGGTCTTCAGGTTCTGGGATACAGCTTTAAGAATGACAGGCACTCACTCTACCATCTTGACTCACAGTTTCCAAGAGGGTGAAAATGAGCTGACAAGTGGTACAATGTGGTGTGACTAGTCCTGTGACTTAGGAATTCAAAGGTGCCCAGGTGGGGGTGTCATGGTAGGCTTCCTGGAAAAAGTGACTTCTAAGCCAAGAATTGTTTGGAGTTAGCTAGGAGATGGGAAGTGGGATGGCATTGCTGGAGAGTAGACGAGTCTGCATGTTAAAGGCAGGGAGATTTTTAAAAAAATATTTTATTGATTTTTTACAGAGAGGAAGGGAGAGGGACAGAGCGCCAGAAACATCAATGAGAGAGAAACATCGATCTGCTGCCTCCTGCACACCCCCCAATGGGGATGTGCCCGCAACCAAGGTACATGCCCTCGACCGGAATCGAACCTGGGACCCCTCAGTCTGTAGGCCGACACTCCATCCACTGAGCCAAACCGGTCAGGGCAGGGAGATTTTTTAAGACTTGTTTAATAAAGCTGGACGGGGGTGGAGAAACGGGCAGGGACTAGGTTAGGAAGGGCTTTATAAACCACACAAAAGAATCTGGACCTTACGCTGAGGGCAGTGGGGAGCATATTCATAGTGGCATGGATAAATTGTGTCTTCATTCACTGTACACATAGAGAATGGGTTTAGAGAGAGAAGACCAGGTAGTCCATGTAAGATTTGAAACAGAAGTAAACATGAGGAAGGAGAGAAATTGACAGCTCAGAGCTGCTTAGTAACTAAAATTTAAAAACTGGCAGGTGATTAGATACGAGGGAGAAGTAGATTCCTGAGTGATTCTGGTTTAAACACCTGGGTTTGATATGTACGTGAGGGGCAGGAAGAGGGTGTTAGAAGGATGGAGGTGTGGTCCCTTAAGAATGGCCAAGAGCATATGCTTGGAAGTCTGATTGGGTTTGCGTCAGTTTTGCCATTTTCTATTGTCAAACAGCTAATATTTATTGAGGATATACTAAGCTTTATGACCCTGGGTGATAACTGTCTGCCTGAGCCTCATTGTTTTCTTTGTTTGAACAAAAGATAGTACCTAGTATATAAGATTGTTTAGAGAGTAAAGCTACTTTGTCAAGTGCTTAACCCACCTTAAGCACTCTGGTAGTAGCTGGTAATCTGAATATGGGCTAAAAATCTACTGGACAATATTCAAAGTCGTAGATTTTCAGCCAAAATCTAGTGCAGCCTAGATTTGAGGTATTCTTACAGAATTAAACACAGGGAACATAGAGGGCACACACTCGGTTGGGGTGCAGGTGTGGGGGGGTAGGGAAGCAGGGCTTGATGATAGGAATTGTTGGAACCACCATCTTTTAAACCACTGGTTAATGTTGGGGTACAGAGATAAGGTTGTAAAGGATTTGGGGGGCAGACAGTATAGGTTTAGCCCTTTTCCAGTGTAAAGCAGATACCCCACTTTCCTTAACAGCAGGGCCACCCAGAGTAAACCCATTAAAGGTCCTAAACTTCAGAAACATGGTACACTCCCCTCCCCACCTTATATAATTCAAAATAAAAGCAATACTAAACTGTAACATAGGTTTAATAAAGTCCAATAAAGTATTTAAATTTTTTATCACAATAGAAACTTTGATATTTAATTTAAAATAACAAATTTTCTTTAAAAATTAGGGGGCAGTGTCCCTGCTGTGCATGGTTTTAAGTTGGAAGCCCAGTAGATTAGCCAAGATGGAAGTGATTACACACGTGAGTGCTGAATCACAAACAAGCAGAGACGTCGGCATCTTGCCTAAGCCCAGGGTCAGACTGTGAAGCAGGGGAGTATTCTGAATCGTCAGACCTCATGGTGTCATCTCACCCCGATGAGTCGCCCAGTGTTTCATCACCACTCAGCCCTGTCTCTGTCTGTCTCCCAGGACTACCGATCAGGCCCTGGCTTTGAGGTCCGCAGTATGCTGTAGGGATTCATCAAAGGCAACATCTGCGAGACCTAGTTACATCTGGGAAAAAGCCTGTAGGCCCATCCTGGCTATTTACTTTCTAGGTGGTTGTTACAAGGTCCTCATTTCGCTGGGAAATAAAACTTTCTCTTGACAACCAAAGGTACTGCCAGAGAACGACCATGGACCTGGTTGTCAGTGCTTTTGATGTTCTGGACCCAATCCTAACTCAGGCTTAATTTAAACCAGGACAGCTTTTTGGTCCAAGTTTTTGCTTGGCTGTATTTTTCTTTTTACACATTAAGCTAAAATGAGTATTCAATAATATGAGTCATGCATTTGATCTTTGCAGATGGATGGCAGATACCAGGCTTGTGCTTACTAACGGGAGCAGCACTTCATCTCTTTCCTCCTTTGTGTTGGTCTATTGTATCCATCGTGGTACCTACTCAGTGATGTTCTAAGTCCTGCTGGGTGACTCACCGCGTGATGCCTGTAACCTTGGGTGAAGAACAGTCATGACTACCACATAAATACCTACATGTACCAAGCAATGAACAGGCATTGTCCACACCCCTGCAAGGTGGTGGTGATTCTCTGCTTTCCAGGTCAAACCAGCACTTACAGAACTTAGTGATCTGCCCTCAGTTACACAGAAACAAACCCCAGGCTGACTTAGTTTTCTTCAGTTAGGCCCCATTGTCCCTTGGCCTACTAGGATGTAGGAGACAAGATAAATTAGAGACTGCTTGGACCTACAGGGGAGTCAGCTGGCTCTCTAAGCTTACCCATCATTAATAAAGGAAAGTTAGTAATCCGCTAAGGCAGTAGCTAGTATTTTACTAGGTCACTGTATCCCTAATGGCTGGCACCTTATCAGGTAAGAGGGTGAACATTTAGTTAAAAACATTTTTTTCCCCAGTAAAGTGGCACCTTAAATGATTTTATTACTCAGCTATAAATGCAATAATGTGAAACATTTACTGCTATTTATTAGGAATGCCAAGCCAGTTCTATGTAAAGAGTGGGCAGTAGGGAAACTAAGGTATTTTAGAAAAGAAACAAGAAAATGCTGACTCATAACATAGACAGTAACTCCAGTGGCTTATAAAGTGCGTCCTAACTACCTTGTAACACTGCTATAAGGTGAGAAGGGAGGAGCCATTAGCTCCATTTTCCAGATGTGAGAAACAGACTGAGTTTAAGCTCCGCAGGCTCCTCCGGGAAGGCTGACCGGAGGAGCGATGTTGCAATGTGAGTACTCACCTGTCGAGTCATCAGAAGCCAACAGAGAATGTGCGGACCTCCTGCAGGAGTTTCTCAGCTGAGTCATCACCAACACACAAGGCCCACCACAGGGCCTGGGCTTTGTCTCTGGGGCAGAGTGCGCACTCCTCTATAGAAACAAATGGGACAGGCAGAGGAACGGCTCAGCATGCAGAGGCCATTGACCAGGCCGTACCCGTTACCTCCCAAGGAGTCTGGGTGTCCTTGTAGGAGCTTCTAGAATAATGTGTTCATTACAACTTGGGTGTCAGAAGTTAAGACACTGTATTTTCTAAGAAGCCAAGAAAAAAAATAAAGCCAATTTTTAGACTGATGCTTCCTCACGCTAAAAGTTCCTCCCTTTTGTGTTCCGTGCGTGGGCTGACAATAAGAATAAAAGAGAAGTGCACAGCCTAGCACCATCAGGAGGAAACAGTGGGCTGACTGCCTGGCTTTGAATCCCAGTTGTGCTGGAATAGCTGTGCATCCTCGGGCAAAATGCTCTACTTGTGTCTCATCCCACAGGGGCAATAATCCCGCTTCACTAAGGGTGCCTGACAATTCAGTGAGATTATCTATGTGAAGGCCACCATCATGCTCAGCCCACTTGAGTTCTCAGGAACTGTTCGCTGTCACTAGAAGGATTCAGGGCTGGTCCAGAAAGTATATCTGGGCCTTGAGAACCAAAAAATGTGCACACTGCACCACTGGGCATCAGCTCCATCCTCCTCTACACACCGGTGTCTTCTAGTTGCACGTGATCTCCCGCACAGCAGCCCTGCGTCTGTAGGATGCACTGTGCTGTCAGTGCCCTCCTGCCTCCGCTGCAGGGAGGCTCTGCCGGGCCTGCACACCAGGAATAACTAAACTTCAGAACTGTAATCCAAGCTGCCATTGTCACAAAGGGACTCCACACACGTTCGTCCTTACAGGGATTTTTATTGTTGGAGACTCCGTCATGCATACTAAAATTACATGTTTTCACCACTTCGACTTAGAAAATGCACTAGAAAAATAAACTTTTGGTCAAAACAAACACCGAAGTAGATGAGTCCACCACCATGTGTCCCTATACTCAAAGCCAAACTGAATTTCAGTTTGAAGTGAGGAATGTGACCAGTGGCTGAATGGTGCCCCAGTCTGGTCAGAAAGAGCCCCCCTCCAACCCAGCAGAGTGGTGTCAGAGGCTGTTGGCCCCAGAAAAGTTTCAAGTATTTCACTTGTAACAGGTCCCACCTGATGTGCCAGGAGGCGAGGCACATCTGCAAGAACCCCCGAGAGCAGCTGACTGGCTGTCCAGCTCAACACGTGGCCCAGTGAGATGGAAGGAAAGCAGCGAATTGGCAAACAGTAAATTCATCACTAGCATCTTCATCCACAAGTCACACGGCTTCCCCATGGAGCAAATGCTCCGGAGGAATATCTGACTGATGTCTGCTCCTTGCATTTCAAGCAAGCCATTTTTCTGAGTCCAGAAAGCAGACAGAAAATGACTTGAAATTCACAAAATTCATATCCCAGTACCCAGGAGAGGAGTGGAGTGTGAGAACGGCCATCACTCCCAGTCACAATGTTTGGCATCTCCACACCTTTCATGCCACAGGACAGCCACACTTACACATTAGCTATCATTTTACTTTCTAAATGAAAGAGCTTTCAAAGGAAAACCTTAAGAGCTGAAAACTTCAAAGTGAGATATTATAATGCCACAGGGTACCACAACTTTTGCCTACCCAAATGGAAAAATAATCCCATGACCGGTCTGAGAATGAGATGGCATTGAAAGAAACTGCCCACCAGGGAGAATTCTGAGAGGCTCAATGTCTCACAGGAATTTAGGGGGAAATTCTCATTACCCTGCTACTTTTTGGCCAAAAAGAAAAATGTATCTTGTAAGCTAAAGTGTTTATAAACCTGAGGACAGGTGACTCCCTGGAAAGCAGGATGAAACATGAGGGAGCTAAAGCCACCTTCACCAAGAACAAATAAGAGGAAGCCAGGACAGCACTTCTGGCTGCTTCTATAGATTTTTTCTGAAGATTTCAGCCTCTCATGAAGGCAGAATGGGATTCCAGGAAGAGACACACTTTTGTGGAGCAGTATGGGGGAAGGAGGAAGAAAACCCCCATATTACCTAAACCTACATTTGTTTTAGGTACTTCCTGAATGACCCAGCTGGGAGCGGGGGTGAGGGGCAGGGGCAGGATGATGGATGCTGGGCACGGAGGTTTCAGAGTCAGGGTGTGATCCCCTTTTAGTACAGAGTGATTCAGGGGTGTGCAGTGGCTCACCCAAAACCACACACCAAGGTACAGCTGGAACTCGGTCCCTGATGTACTCTTTTCTTCCCTACA
>NW_006290680.1:4090955-4104092 GCF_000327345.1 Myotis davidii | reverse complement strand
GCACACTGCCCTGACTTGTGGGGAAAGTTCATTCTCAGGAGCCTGTGGAATGGGCTGGAGTGTCTTCCTAAAGGAAAGCACTCCCCGTTCCCCGTTCTCCACTGCTCACTGCTGCGCGGTCTGTGTGCCTCCACTAATGAGTATGGCTCCCTGTGCGCTCCCTTGATCATGCCCATCCCCCTGCCGGGGAACTGGAAATGCTGGTGAAGTCGAACACAGGCTGCCTTGATCTTCACCCAGGGAGGTCCTGGTTTCGCAGTTTGGCTCAAACTCCTCAGGTGCCAAAACTATCGGATCCCTCTTCTGAGCCAAAACAAAGCAGCAGCTCTGGAAGGCAAGCAGACAAACCCTGGCTCTGACTCCTTTCAGAAGCTGAAACAGCTCCTGGGCTCAATGACAAAGGCCTGAACAGCATCCTTCCTGGGCTCTGAGATGCTTCTCTAGGGGAGCTTGGCCGCTCCTACTGAAGTCACCTAGACAAAGGCAATGGGATGGAATGCAGTTTCAACCTTGGAAACTTGGTGGGGCTGAGCAACTCATTTCTCTCTGTCTAGCTGTTCCCCCGCCCCCCTTTTAAAAAAAAACTCTTTGGGAACTAGGAAAGCCTCTAACTAATTTTCCCATCCAGGCAGATGGGTCCTGAACCTCTACCTACATTAGCCACCCCACTTGTCCTGTTTAGATCTTTTCAGCAATCCTGGTCACACCATCACTGTCAGACGGAACTAGAGGCAGCCAGGGGTGTGCATTTTGACACTTTCAGCTAAGCCAGGTCCTAGAGGATCCAGGGTTAGTATCTATGGTGAAAAGAACTTTCCCTAGAATTGGCACTAATGAGGTACCTAACTTCTACCAACAACTTCTCCAGACTTTTAAAGTGCTATAAAGATGAACAGCTTATTTGCAAGAGACTGGCCTTTGAATTTCGGTGCACTGTTCACTTACACCTTGCCTGGTGGCCTAGTAAGTGCACAGAGAAGTCACACACACAACACATAGTACTTGTTACTTTAACATCATCGTTTACATGGAATGAATAGGAAAGGAAATAGGTCAAAAGCCACGAGGTGAACCACTAATATGACACCCGGGCAAAGGCTAAATTCTTGACAGGATGAGTCTAAAGTATTGAAATGCAGAACAAACACCCAGCCTGGCTGGACAGATTAAAGTGTGCCCATCCACAACAAAGAGAGAAATTCCGTGGGTTTGGGAGGGCAGGGCCATCAGAAGTGACCCAGCAATAACCTGCCCTTTATTCATTTCCAGAGACCAAAATTTCAGAATCCCAAGTAACTTAACCATTCCCTGCTGCCAGCTTTACAATATACCACCAGAATCTCAGGGATGGAATTCATACAAGATCCTGGTCATCTCACCTGCCTGCCCTCACAAAAGCCATTCAAGTTTAACCCTCACTACAAAAAGGAGGTTGGTATCACTGAGTTCCAGGACATACATACTTGTTTCTTTAAAGGCAGGCCAAATGGTGACTGACACATGCCTCTTGGAAAGGCTCAGGTGTAGCACGGAAAACAGGATCCAGCCACATGCATGTAGGCAGCGGTTCTCAACCTGTGGGTCGCGACCCCTGAAAATACATCCTGCATATCAGATATTTACATAACGATTCATAACAGTAGCAAAATTACAGTTATTAAGTAGCAACGAAAATAATTTTATGGTTGGGGTCACCACAACATGAGGAACTGTATTAAAGTGTCGTGGCATTAGGAAGGTTGAGAACCACTGGCCTAGAGTGATATCCACTTATCACTTTGTTGTAATTTTTCTGGACCCTTTATCATGCATTTACACAGATAGGGAGATGATTAAGAATGTACTGTTTATTATTATAATTGTAGGCTTTTTCTGTGACCTATTTTTAAAGTATTCATATGTAATTAAAGCATAGTGATTAATCACAAAAACAATATGTAATTATATATGTGTTTTCCGATGGTCTTAGGCGACCCCTGTGAAGGGTCGTTCGACCCCCAAAGGGGTCGCGACCCACAGGTTGAGAACTGCTGTTCTAGGCGGAAAAGCAATGTCTAACATCCAATAACTAAATCAAACCCCAGAACCTCAGCAGCCCAAAGGGCCCTATGTGTCATTTCATTGAGCATGCATTAGGAAGGTTGAGAACCACTGGCCTAGAAAGATGACACTCTAGACTAGACACAGTGGTTCTCAACCTTCCTAATGCCCCGACCCTTTAATACAGCTCCTCATGTTGTGGTGACCCCCAATTTCATTGTTGCAAATTGAACATAATTAAAGCATAGTGATTAATCACAAAAACAATATGTAATTATATATGTGTTTTCCGATGGTCTTAGGCGACCCCTGTGAAGGGTCGTTCGACCCCCAAAGGGGTCGCGACCCACAGGTTGAGAACTGCTGTTCTAGGCGGAAAAGCAATGTCTAACATCCAATAACTAAATCAAACCCCAGAACCTCAGCAGCCCAAAGGGCCCTATGTGTCATTTCATTGAGCATGATTTTACAGATGAGGAAACTGAGGCTCACAGAGGCCCACGTCTTATCCATGGCCACACATCTGAGGCTGGAGCTCAGGTCTCTTAATTCTTAGGCCAGCATTCTTTTAGCTACACAGGCCTGGCCTCCAGTATTTTAGATTGAATAAAATTGTATATTTCTAGGACCTTGCATGATTCTATTGAGAACCAGACTAAGGCTTTACGGATTTGGGAAAACTAGTTTCTACTGCAAGATTCAACCAATGAATCCCACAGGCGCTTGAAGTCTTGGCTCCCAAACTTGATCAGGAAGTCCCTGGTCAAGCTGCTGACGTCCCGCTGTGTGCCCGATTCAGATAAGGTGCTTTCCAAACCCATGATGGCAACAGGTACCTGGGCTAAAAACTTGTAGATTCCTGATGAGCAACTGAAGTCTGGAGTTAGGGTTCATGTGAGAGACACAAACTCCTAAAGTCTCACATGTGGCCACCATGCAGGCTGGACCCAAGTGTTTCATAGGAGTGTGCTGACTGGCTAATTGGGTTGTTTTCTCCTGAAGATGGGATCAAAGTGACTTTGGTCCTCATTCTTCCTGCTTTGAGATGTTTAAGAACCAGAAACAACTTCCATATTAATGGTTGCAAACTGGTATTCCACAAATTTGGGAATCACTGGGAACGTTTTCCATGTCTTCATGGAATAATTCAAGTGATCAAGGGCATGCCCTTTCGCTCACGCTCAGCTTGTCCTCCATGCTGCGGCTTAATTACAAGGAGCAAGAATCCATGGCACCTAAAATTCTCCTGTGCCTCCTCAAAGAAAAAAAGGAAAGGACTGAAAGCTGGTGGTGCTCACAAGGGACTGGCTAATAGCAGGAGTACAGCTGTGATTTCACAGCCCGCATGGAGTCATCACACTGCGCTTCTGAGGGCAGCCCCTCGGGCAGCAGGGCCCGCCCCAGGATGCTGTCGCAGGCGGGGACAGGCTGGCAGAACTCTCTCACAAAGTCCTCCTCCGAGGCCAGCAGCACCGCGTTCCAGGCAGCAATGTCCAGCTCGCCAGCTGTGCCCCCGTACTCCTTGGGGAGAATACTTTTTGGAAGGTTTGTGTGGAGAGAGTTCAGGTCAGACCCGTGGAGGAAAAACTAGAGGGGAAGGAAATGAAAACACACCTGGCCTTAGGTTAATCAGTAATTCACTCACCTCATTCATGCCATGTGCTCAAGTATCCTGAATGAATAAAGGAATGGATGATGGCAGCTCTACCCCTCCAGTTCCTTGAAAAGCTTGAGGATTCTTAATTTTCTTTTCTTTATACCAAGTGCCCTGTTGGCTGCTCCTAGAAAATATACCCAGAATCCAACCACCTTACTGCTACCCTAATGGCACCATGCCACCATCGTTTCTACCCAGACTCCCACAACACCTCCTTCCTGGTCTCCCTGCTTGCACCCTTGTCCCACCACAATCTAAGCTCATTTCAGTGATGTCAGATCACGTCACTCCTCTGTACAACTGTCCAGTGCTCCCCTCACAGACTAAACGCCAAAGGCCATATGATCTAGCCCCCGTTACTGCTCTGCCTCCCCCTTCTCCTGCTTCCCCGCTGCTGCTCCTCCAGTATGCCAGGCGTGCTCCCACCCCAGGATTGGGCTGTTGCTGGTCCCAGGGATCTGTAAGGCTCATTCTCTTCCCTCTTTCAATTCTTTACTCAAACGCCAACTTCTCAATGACGCTACCTCTAACCACCCTATTGAATACTACAATCCTTTCCCCCTTCCCACACTCACTAACTTCTTTCACTGCTTCATTTTTCTCCATTGCACTCATCACATTCTAATACCAGGTAACATATAATCCGTTGTCTATGTCTCCCTAGAACAGGGGTGGGGAACCTTTTACTGCCAAGAGCCAGTTGGATATTCATAACCTCATTCTCGGGCCACACAAAATTATTAACTTAAAAATTAGCCTGCTATCTTTGGTCAAACATTCATTTGACTCACCCTATTGCCTTGGCAGGGCCAGACCAAATGATTTTGTGGACCTTACACGGCCTGTGGACCAGACGTTTTCCACTCCTGCCCTAGCATGTAAGCTTCCTGGGGACTGAGAATTTGGTCTATTTTGTTTATCTAGAACATACTCCATGTAGTATTTGATCAATATTTTTGAATGAATGAATGAACATATGAAGGACCAAAGGAAGAAGATTGTGGGCCACAGATAAGGCCATTTCACAGGTGTGAAAAGAAGACTTGGCCCAAAGGCTGCTTTGGAAAAAGCAAGTTCCAAATAGGAGCTCCAGGAACCAACACCGGCCCAAACCCAGGCGTGGAGGCCGCTGAGTTAGCGGTTCTCAGACCTAACTGTGCGTCAGAATCTCCTAGATTTTAAAAGCACAGACTCCTGGGCTGTACCCCTGAGCTGATGAATTAGAACCTTCAGGGAGCCCAGCTGGTGTGGCTCAGGGTTTGAGCGTCGACCTATGAACCAGGAGGTCATGGTTCAATTCCTGGTCAGGGCACATGCCAGGGTGGTGGGTTTGATCCCCAGTGGAGAGCATGAGTGTGCAGGAGGCAGCCGATCAATGATTCTCTCTCATCATTGATGTTTGTCTCTCTCTCCCTGACTTTCTGAAATCAGTAAAAAAAAATTTTTTTAAAGTCTTCAGAAAAAGGACTGGGGATCTGGATTTTAAGTTCTCTCCCTTGCAATCTTGAGATTCTGTCTTTCTGTGCTTCCTCTTTGGGAAAAAAAAAATATATATATATATACGTATATACATATATATGTGTATATATGTATATGTATATGTGTGTGTGTGTATGTATATGTATATGTGTGTGTGTGTGTGTATGTATGTGTGTGTATGTATGTATATATATATATATAATTCAAGTCCCAGTCCTTGGAGTGATCACAATGTTCCTAAGCCTAGGGAGCGGAAAACTACCACCCACCATATTTCAATCTCGGTGCTGGAAAAGGCTCTCCCATCTTTTCAAGTGTCATTTACCTGTTCTTAAATAAGAGTTAAGCTAAAAGCTCACCTACCTCATAAACCTTGAATTATTCCACACACTCTACACAGGACTACAGATTAGGTAGATGGGAAGGCTTAAATAGTATTTTGAAACCCAAGGAGCTGTAGTGAGAAATCTCCATAATTCTTCTTCACCACCTGCCCAATGACGACCCTTTTCCATGTCCTCTTACATGTAAAATATGTTGGTTTACAATGCTCAGCCCAGGATATGAAAAAGTCTGATTGATTACAGAGCAGGGAAGCTCTTAGATAACAACCCTGGCTCTGCTCTCTCTATTGTCAAATGTTATATTCTTATTCATCTCCCCCTCACAGAAAGGACTGTTCACTGAACTTTCCAAATTAATAGTCCCAGGGCAAGAATAATAAACTAAGATAAGACTACTGATGTCACAATTAAATTTATAGATGTCACCAATAAGGAAGCAGAAACAAAATTAAAGTATCTTTAGTAGGATCATCACACTTACTCTGTTTGCTATTTTCTCCTTCAGAAATGGTTTTATGATGGCAAAAATGCCTTTAAATATTCGAGGTTCATTCACGATATGGACCGCTTTTATCCGAATGGGAAAGCCATCCTGTGGGGGAAGGGAAGGGGATGTTAGAACATATGGAATATTTGCAAACTGTCAGTTACCACAGCCTGCCTCCCCCAGTGAAATCTTCTTCAGTCTGGTCTGATTCTCAAGGTCTCCTCAAAGAAACACAAGTAGGGGCAATACAGGGAGGTAAAAAGTGGTCTGAGCCTATGTGGATGGATCTAGTAAGTATCAGACCTTCTGAATCAGAGTTGCCCAAAGTGTATTCCTCGGGATGCTACCAGGTGTGATGTAAAAAAGCGTCCAGGTAGGTAAATGAGTTTGAGAAGTAGCAAACTAAATATAGTCAAACAGATTTCCTTTAACTGCAGGACTGTTCAGAGCCTTAAATGTAAATGTTTACTGTACAGTGACATTCACAAGGAAGGGACTTGCTTTACCCTATTTCCCAAATTTATTTAACCCTGGAATTTTGTCTCTCAGATCATCTTACAGGAAACAATAATCTAAACTCATTATGCTGACCCTGACATCTACATGGGATTTAGCAGGAGGCATCAGAAGAGTGGACGCCAAGGAAATCCAGAGCGCTGCCTCAAAGCCAGAATTCAAACTTCCAATAACGACCAAATGTGACGTGGATGTTTACATACCAGCCTGGGGCACCGCAGGGGCCTCAGACACATGGAGAACTGTTCTGTCTCTGGTCCCCACAGCTCACAAGAGCCAGCACCCACGGGCTGGGTCAGAATGAGCTAGGAGTCAAGCCAGAGAGACCTGGGCCACACGGTATCTGCTAGGTCTCAGTTTCCCCGGCGACCGAAAAAGGAAAGTAATTCTTGACTTGTCTATCTGAAAGGATTCCTCGAAGCACTGAATGGGTTACGATGACCGTAAAGTGCTCTGCAAACCATTACACACTGTGGAGATATATAAGGACCCGACGGTCTCAGTGACTTGTGCTCTGAGACACAACTTGAGGGGTGACAGCATCGGGCCAAACAGTCCAACAACGCTCCCCACCCCGGTCCCACAGGCGGCTGGGCAGCTCTATCACCTTGGGCAGAAACATAATTTCTCAGTTTCATTTGTTAGGAGAATTTCTCCTCTGTCTTCTTGACCAAAAAGAAAGAGCAAAAAAGCATTTCTCTGGTTTTTGGAGTCTTGTCCGAAAGCTGATTTTGCCTAGATTAAAGGTACCTCAGAAACTACTGGAGACCCTCAGGGGAATGAGTGGTAAATAGATCTTTCAATGCTTTCGTATTTTTCTGATTGCAGGAGCCGGAAGTGGGGTGTGCGTATGACATGGGTAACTGGACAGGGCCCTGGGGAAGCCAAAACAACAGAAAGGCACACGACAAATGGAGGCCATACCTGAAGGATGCCAATCACCTTTTTGGCTATAAAAGGGCCAAAGTGAGATGCTTTTGATAAGCTCACTCCTTTGTAGTCTGCAAGAATTACAATTCCATTCACTTGGGTCTCTTCAGATTGAATGAGCTTTTCCAATGTCAAGTATATGACTCGGATGTTTTCGGTGATTGGATAGCTGCTCGGTATCCATCTGTCTAAGGTCATAAGAGATGGTCAGTATGTTACATAAATACATACAAACAACCAGACAGGCTAAGATTGATCTCTGTGCTAAAACTGTCCTTTAAAAACAGAAAGGCAAGATGATATTCTACTGGCATGGCTCTACTGAGGTTAGGAAATCGGACACCTTCAGCAGCAGCTGACATTTCTTAACTCCTGAAATGGAAATTGCAATTGTGTTGAAGTCAAAGTGTGAACTCTGAAGTTACACCTTGGGCAAGTTACTTCCTTACTCTGAGTCCTCATCGCCTCATAAATAGAATGGGATAACAGGACTTATTTTATTTTTATTTTTTGCTAATCCTCACCTGAGGATATTTTTTCTATTGATTTTTAGAGCAAGTGAAAGGGAGGGGATGGGAAAGGGGAGGAGAGAGAGAGAAACATGGATGTGAAAGGGACACATCAATTAGTTGCCTCCCACATGCACCCAGACCAGGGCCAGGGATCGACCTGCAACCCAGGTACGTGCCCTTGATGGCGCATCCCTTGGGTGCGCAGGATGATGCTCTAACCACTGAGTCACACCAGCCAGGGCAATAGTACTTATCTTAATGGACATCTGCCATCAGATGTGTCCTTTTATCTTCAGGACACCACCCTGATTTTCCTTGGGGAACCACCTCTTCCCATGCTAACCATGCAGTTTGGGCTTGGTTCTGTGAGACGCTCCTGTCTCCTCAGACTAAATCCTCCCTTTTTTCGTAAGCCGGGTTGAGTAGGGTTTGTTATCTGCCATCGAAAGGCCTTGACTAACACATGGAGGGGATAAAAGGGAAAAGGAAACGGGGTGAGGGGCGGGACAGACGCATCCCAAACCGGGGCTGTGCACAAGCACCCCACCACAGCCTAGGGCAAAACCTGGGCGGATGCAGAGGATATGGCAGCCCCGCGGGTCCGTGTGGGGCAGCACGGTGAGGAATCCGGAAGCGAGGACCTCTTTCAGGGCCGACGGCTTCAGGTTCTGGAAGACCTCGGGCCAGCTCCGCCTGCAGCTGTGGTAGTTGATCAGGAGCTGCAGGGCCCGGTCGTAATCGAACTTGCGGGCCCGGAGGAAGCGCAGCAGGAAGGCGTCGTCCAGAGCGGTGCGCAGGCCCGGGCACTCCTTCCGCACCATGTCTCGGAGGGCCTGCGCATCTCGGAGTCTCCACTCCGGCTTCTCCTGCAGCTCTTCCCTGGCCTTGGCGACCAGTTCTTCCGTCAGCGAGCACACGTAGCCAGGAGGCTTGGGTGCTGGTGGCAGCTCATTTTCGGAAAGTGAGGCCACAGAAGGGCTAGTTCTCAGAGAGTCACTTTCTTCTGACATTAGCTACCAGGGTGCCTGTCAAAACAGATGCCCCAAGCGGAGTTAATAAAGTGCGGCCTTCTTAACTGGTCATCTCAAACCCCAGGGCAGCTGATGCGGGGGGATTAGAACGTTTTTTGTTAAGCCAAGTAACTTCAGAGCACTGGGTCTCAACTGGGGTGGAGGGGTGACCTGGATCTGAAAGGCTGAATTAAGTTAGAATCTCCACAGGGGCACCCAGACCTACAGCAGGAAACACACACTCCTCACCCAACACCGTGGTTTTGCTCACAGATGTATGCATGGATGCTCGATGTAACTCGTAATTAAAGAAATGTGAATTAAAACAACTCTGAAATTCAGATGGGCAAAATGCAAAATGGGTACTCTGATATGCTTGCTGTTGGGAGAATAAGTTAGGTAGCCTCTTTGGAATGCAGTTTGTCATTATCTATCAAAATTTAGCCCTGGCCGGGTGGCTCAGTTGGTTAGAGTGTCGTCCTATACACCAAAAAAAAGGTGGTGGGATTATAATGGCAAAAAACTGGAAATACTTTACCTACTAGCTGGAGGCTGGTTAAGTAATATCACCATATGAATGGAATACTATTTAGTCATGGAAATATAAGCTGAGGGGGAGGGGGGGAAAGCAGTCGCAGAACAATGTATATAAAATAGTTGTGTTTGACCAGCAGGTGTGGCTCAGTGGTTGAGCATCGACCTATGAACCAGGAGGTCAGGGTTCGATTCCTGGTCAGAGTACACACCTGGGTTGCAGGCTCCATCTCCAGTAGGGGGCATGCAGGAGGCAGCCAATCAATGATTTCATCATTGTTGTTTCCAACCCTCTCTCCCTCTTCCTTCCTCTCTGAAATCAATACAAATAATTGCGTTTATGTTTCTAAAATATATACATACATACACTTGTCAATACACCCAAAATTTCTGAGAAGAGATACAGGAACTGTTGCCAATGGTTCCCAGAGAACAACTGGAGAACTGGATGTTTGAGGCAGGGGAGGCTTTTTACTGCACTGTTTGAATTTTTTTTACCATATGCAATGTGACTTATCATGGTGGTCATGAAATGGAACTCATCAGACCTCCTGCTGGGGTGACGCATAACTGACGGATGGCCCAGCTGCTTTCCCCCTGGATCCGCCATCCAGGGGTCCACGCTTTGCACAGACTGGCCCCCAGCCAATGACTGAGACATGGGACCCCTCTACCAGGTAACTCTCTGCCTCGGGGACTCCCCATCCGCCTGGCCAGCCGACCCTTTCATGGACCCGCGTGCAGTCGGAGACTTACTGCCCGAACCGCCTCCACAGGGCCAGCTCCCCTCCCTCTGTGCTTCATGGGCGTTGCTGCCAGTGGCTTTCTTGCGTGTCTAATCTCATTTTAGTTTCTGCTTCTTAGAAGGCCAGAACCAACACACTTATCAAGTGAAACGCAGAAACGAAAAACGGCTGCCTTAGATATTCCTAGAATAAGACAGCAGTAGGGCTGTCCAGTTCCAAAGCCCAAGCTCTTGTCCATGGGCTGCACTGAACCCCTGGAGCTCAAGGAAGGCAGGGACCACCTCAGAGGTCTCTGCATGTAGCCAGTCATGCGCAAGTGCCCGGCAGCTGTTGTGGCCAGGTTACTTCATTCCTTGCATTCTAGCCGCCAGCCCTACCCAGCCTTTTTCACTTCCTCCCAGAGGTGTTTTTTTGTCTTGTCACATCCTGTTTCCTCCAACTAATATGCTCTTCCTCTAGTTCATCACCTGACTGATTCATCCTTAAGTTCCAATTAGATGCCACTTCATTCATTCAACAAATATTGAGCACTTACTATGTGCCAGGCCCACTTCCAGGCACTGAGGACGCAGCAGTGAATATAAAATCCTGCCTTCATTGAGCTTAGATACTAGTGGCGGGGGGGGGGGGTGGTGGTGCTATAAGCAAAATAAACTATATATTCTCCATAAGCACTATGGAGAGGGATAAAGCAGGAAGGGGGTTGAATGTATCTGGGAACAAGAATTGCAATTGTAAATAGGGTGGTCATGGAAGGCCTCACCCAAGTGACAATGGAGCAAAGACAAAGGAGACGAGGGAGCAAGTTGTGTAGGCAGGTATCTGGGGGAACAAGGGTGAAGTCTGAGGCAGGAATCTGCCTGGCTTTTTCGAGGAACAGAGAGGCCGGTGTGGCTAGAGCCAAGTGAGCAAGGCAGAGAGTACTAGCAGGTGAATTTAGGGAGGTATCCACTGGACCAGCGCTTTGTGGGCCAATAAGGTTGCCCTTGAGTTTGGTGGGAGCCAAGAGGGTTTTGAGTCGAGTGACATGACCAGATTTATATTTTGTCTTGCAAATGGACTGGAAGGGGATGAGGATGGAAGTGAAGAGACCATTTAGAGGCCGCTGCACTAACCAGGTGAGAGAGGACGGTGCTTGAAGCAGAAGGCCTTCTCGGACTCCAGGTCGGATTACGAGCCTCCCCACAGCCCTCTGACATAGCACTTCTCCACGCCATTGTTGTCTGTAGGCAATTTGTGAGCCACATTCACAACTGTCTTGCTCATCACCTTAAACCCAGCACCTAACAGGGTGCCAGGCACACAGTCCGAGCTCCATAAATATTTGTTGAATGAGTTTAATCTGCGTGGCAGAGGTATGCTGAGCAAGGAATGGAACAAGCATAGATTCGTAGGATCCACCCTGGGCTCTATTTCCATGGGAGTTACCAACAGATGCCTGTAATCGCAATCCAGTGCTTACCCAGGAGGAAGACTGTCATGTCCACGTCCATGCCCCAGCCTCAGTGTCTTTCTCCAGCCCGTCTCCTAGTTTCCCACCTCTCAATGCATAGTAATGTCAGTCAAAACAAACCAATGTCCCATCATTCTCAGAACACCTCGTGCATTTATGATATTTCTGCCTGGAATTTCCTCTCCTTGTCTGTTCCCACCCAGACAACTCATCACGTTCCAGACCCAGCTTCAATGTCACCTCCTCTGTGAAGCCTTCCCTGATTCCCCAGGGCAACTCCCTCCAGTGTTCCGCAGCACCTATTTCTTTCAGAAACGGCAGTCCAGTGTTATGACATAAACACTCCTCAGGGTCTGCTTCACCAACCTGTCATTATCAAGGAATCACTGATCACCTACCCTATGAGTCAGGCACTGTGCCCACACGCACTGGGCATGCAACAGCGAACAATATAATTCTTTGCCTTAGGAAGTTTAACTTAGTGAAATAATGAAGCGATAATATGTATGAGCATTTACCATGCATCGAGCCTACCGTGGTGAATAAGAACTTTTCTTTTAATCTTCACTATATTTGGTGCCGGCTCTATTACTCCTCCCATTGTAAGTGGGAGGAAACTGCCCACTAGGATGTAAATTCCACGGGGGCAGACCATTTGCCTGGCATGTTCACAGATCTCCCCATTGCAGTGGTTCCCAACCTTCCTAATGCCGCGACCCTTTAATACAGTTCCTCATGTTGTGGTGACCCCCAATTTCATTGTTACAAATTGAACATAATTAAAGCATAGTGATTAATCACAAAAACAATATGTAATTATATATGTGTTTTCCGATGGGCTTAGTCAGCCCCTATGAAAGGGTCGTTCGACGCCCAAAGGGGTCGCGACCCACAGGTTGAGAACCGCTGCCCCAGTGCCTGGCCCTTGAGGGAGCTCAGCACCACCAGCAGCTGATGTGAAGGTAAGTACTGTGCCCAGGGGCACACACCCGGCGGGCTCTGCACTCCCCGGAGCCTCAGGCTAGTCTCCAGGGTCTGGGCAGTTGTCAGGCACGGAGCTGATGGGGGAACAGGGGGGAGTGCAAACCCCACTCGTTAGGGTGGAGCCATGAAGCTTCCTCACCTGAGTCCATCACCCTGTGAGCACCACCTTCCTCTCCACGCCACCCAAGCAAGGAGAGGTCAGGATGCCATCGCTCCTGCGACCCCACAGACCCTACGTCCGGTAGCAGCCTTTCGAGACCCCCACTTCCGGTTGTCACCCCTTCCCCAGGTGTCCCCATTGCCTGGGGTCTCTCTCCTCGGGTCCCCCACTTCCGGTTATCCCTCCCTCTCAAGGGTCCCTTCCCCCGGCCCCCAGGGCCACGGACGGGCTCGCGGGCACTCACCGGCCCGGTTACGGGGCGGAGCGCGGGGCAGCGGCGGCGGG
>NW_006290680.1:4064683-4090934 GCF_000327345.1 Myotis davidii | reverse complement strand
CTCCCGGCCGGCCCGGCCCCGCCCCTCGCGCCGGAAGTGACGCGCCAGGGCGTGCGAAGACAGGCAGCGCCGTCAGTGCGCATGTGCATGTCTGGCCGCGGGGTGGTCTTTGGCTCCACCTGGCGGCCGGAATCCGCGCGGTGGGACAGGAGCCAGGGGGAGGCTGGCTGGGAGGAGGGAGAATGCCAGCAAGGTTAGGTGGGAGAGCTGGGGAAACTGAAGCCCAGCGAAGGAAGGAAGAAGCTGCCGTTTTCCGAGAACATAGCTACCGTGCGCCTGGTGTGTTACGTTTATTGTCTCATTAAATCCTCATATTTATGGAAACTTTCATGAAAGGGAAACTGGCAATCAATGGAGTAAATGGCTTTAAACCTAGATTTTGGGATTAGCATTCCAGGATTCTTTTCTGCTTTGGGGTTCATGAAGTCCCCTTTGTGAGAGTGGTAAATTGAATAAGGTTCTACTAGGCCTCACCTCCTGTCCATTAAAATCCCCAGGCCCACCAACATAGCTACGACTTTGAGAGAAATCTAGGTCCCTCTATCAGGCAGAGTAAAGGTGCTAAACCGTTTCTGGAGAGAGACCTGCTGTAGTCCGGAGGACTCAAAACCCAAAGGAGTGCCCAAGAGATGACCTCATTCTTTCCTTTCCCCAACCCAGGGGCAAGAGGGCCAGGGAGATGCTAGATTGTGTGAAAATCAGCAATTACAGAATCTTTCAATTTTATCTCCTGTGTAAAAGAAAGAAGCTGCAGATGTAATACAGAAGAAGTTAATTAAAAGCCCCCAAATGCTGTATTTTCATTGGAAATATCAGTATGAATTCAAGAGATGTTTTATTTTTGGAAAGAAATGTATACTAGTATGTATGAATACATCATACATATACACACATGTATACATTAACATATATATTCTGTATATATAACATACCTAGAAAGACCTAGAAACAATGACTAATCTAGTAGCAAAGAGCATATCTAACACTCAGATTTTAGTCTTGAAATGCTATTTTCTATTTAAAAACATAAAGGGACCGCTCAGAGAAACTGCTGATTACAGATGCTGTGTACAAGAGGAGCCTGGAATGTCTTGTCATACTTGATAACAAAGAAGCTATCAAAGGCACTAGGGGTCACATCAAAAGGACTTGGAAACCAACCTGAAGATGAGATCATTTCAGCTGCAACAAAGATCATTGCAATTGATTGAAACTCATCAAATATGTTTCAATCCCTGAGTTCATAAAACCAGCAAAAAAAGAGTTAATATTCAGCAAAAATACTAATTGATCACCTTCTGAGGATGGCATAGAAACAAATTATATTCTTAAAAACTAGGTAAATAAAAGGAAAGAATCAATTACTTTATTTTTTTTAAAAAATGCCTTCATTGATTTCAGAGAGAGGAAGGGAGAGGGAGAGACACGCCCTCCACATGGGATCAAGCCTGCAACCTGGGCATGTACCCTGACCAGAATTGAACCGTGACCTTCTGATTCATAGGTCAATGTTCAACCACTAAGCCACACCGGCTGGGCAAGTATTCCACTTTTTATATATTAATTATACCACTGGGTAACCAAATAATAGGTTAAGAAAAACAACTTCTTGTAAAATTATTATAGCTAACTGCCTTGGCTGGGTGTCTCAGTTGGTTGGAGTGTCGTCACATACACCAAAAGTTTTGATTCCTGGTCGGGGCACATTCCTAGGTTGCAGGTTCCATTCCCAATCAGGGCGCATACAGAAGGCAACCAATCAATGTTTTTCTTTTACATCAATGTTTCTCTCTCTCTTCCTCCCTCCCTTCCCCTCTCTCTAAAAAAACACACACAAAAAAACAAAAACAACAACAACAATAAAAACATGCCATCAGTTAAGGATTACAAAAATTATTACAGTTAATAAGTGAAAACAAAATGATTGCCATTTTGCAGCCTACTATAAAATCATGTACCTAGCGAGAGAGAGAGAGAGAGTCCAGCCATGTACATGATTCTTGATGAAGGAACCCAGAACCACCTGCTATCATGCCAAAGGAATGAAACCTGGGTCTGATCCAGCTGCTAATTTACAGGAACTGCAGATGTCAAAGGGCCAAGCTGAACTATACAATGAGGATGCAATTGACAAAATCCAGACTTTGAGAAACTATACAGACCAAGCAGCCTGAGTTCTTCAACAGATAAACTGCAAGGAAAAGAAAGAGATAGAGGGAGGAACCTGTGCATTGAAAGAGACATAAGAGACATATTGAGTTTTTTTTAATGGGCAAAATAAGCTTGGATGTCTAGGGGTGCACACTCAGATGATTCAACCACAGAGAATGCAAGGAAATAATTGCCATAAAAGTCAGGGTGGTCGTTCCTTTCAGGGGAAGGGCTGTGACTGGGACATGGAGGGACTCATGGGGGGCTGGCAAAATTCTATTTCTTGACCTGGGTGGTGATGACAAAGGTGCATGTCTTGAAATGACTCCCTGAGCTACAAATTTAATTTGTATGATTTTCTGCACCTGTGGTTTGTTTTACAATATAAAGGTTTTTAAAAATGAAAACAGAAATATTCCACTCTGTGTGTGTTTGTGTGTGTGTACATATACATACTAGTATATGTATGTATAGCTTCTGGGAGTACTAGGTACATAACAGGCACTCACTAAATATGACTCCCCTTCCCTGTTAATAATGTGGAAAACCCTTACCTGTGTGATTTCACTCCCTTGTGTGACTAATTAAAAATAGTTGATGCTTATTAAGTGATTGTTATGTGCCAGGACTGTTCCCGGTGCATGTCGTCTAACTGAATTTTCACAACCTTGTTCTTTTTATTCCCATTTTACAGAGAAAAAAATTGAGGCACAAGGAGGTTATCTGTGGCCACACAGAAAGTGGTAGAGCAGTCAGATTTTAAACCTAGGCAGTCTGGCCCCCTGGCCCATACTCTCATCCTGTGTGTGTGTGTGTGTGTGTGTGTGTGTGTGTGTGTGTGTTGTACAAATAATAACTACCCCTATGGAGTGTCTGCCAATGTGTGTGCCACCTCTTAACACGCCACAGCCGGATCATGGAGGTACTTGTTAGTCTGCGTTGGATAGATGAGAAAACTGGAACTCAGAGAGATGAAGAGCTTGCCCGGTTACAAGGTTAACAAATGGAAGCGCTGGGGGTTTGAGTTGTGGTGGGGACGGTTCATACTCTTTGGCCCATCAGATTCTGAAGAACAAAATGTTCCTACTCTTAAACAGATGGCCCGCTGATGGGTCTGACCCAGCCTGAGGTCATGGGTTGCCCAATCAGTGGTCCGGAGCCTGACTTGGCTTGAGAAGTGTCCAGACGAGGGCTGGGAGAAGTCGAGAGCTTGGCAAGTGCCAGACATGCCTGACCCCGGTTGGAGGGTCGTGTGAAGCTTGTGATCCAGGGGCTTGGTGTGCCTCGAGGAGCCAGGGACTCCTGTGTGCCAGGCTTTTGTTCAGAAGCCTTAAAGTCAGGGCCTAGAATAGAGCTGTCCACTTTCCATGTGCCCGGGGCCAGCTGCATGGATTTCCCAGAAGAGGTGGGGGCCAAGCCGTGCTTTTCTGGTCACACATTGATTTTCTAACATGACTCAGCATCACAGCTTGGAGATACCGTCCATCGTCTCTGTCCCTGGGGGCTCTACACCCCAGCCCGGCTGATGCATTTCAAAACAAGGCTGGGAACAGCAGGGGACAGGAGAGGTGGGGACTCCAACCCTCTACCTCACAGGTACCAGCTTAAGAGCCCACTCAGCCCACACTCCGTTGTATATTAACATCCAACAGGATCAACTTCTTGCCAAATGCCAGGCACCTTGCTAAGCACTTTGTGTATATTCACCCAGCCAGCCTCACAGACAGGCTATCGCGGAGGGGCTCCTGTGAGGACCATTGGAGAGGTGAGAAAACTGAGGCCCAGCGAGGCAAAAGCACTTGTAAACAGACACACAGAGATGGAACTCCAGGTCTGTCATTGTGGAATCACAGCCTTCCATCGGCAATGCTCTGCTGAGTCACTGTGTCACTCAGCCTTCGCGACAGCCTGGCCGGGTAGTACGGTCACCTCCATGAAGATATGCGGAACGGAGGCCCAGGAGGTGGGTGCAACTTGCACAATGCTACTCGAAACTTCTGCTGTGACAGCCAGTGACCACTTTTCACGAGCCCAGTGACAGCCCACAACTGCTAAAATGTGGCCCGCGTCCCTGATGTATTATCACGCCTTACATTTGCCCACAGCTGTTCTGTGATGGGAAGAAGGGGCAAGGAATCCTTTGGTAATCATCTTCTCGGGCATGACGGGGTCTCCTCTGGGTGGTGGTGACTATTTGGAGAGTTTACCATGTGACCCCTCCATGAGGGCCCAATGGTGTGATGGGGCAGGAGCAGCGAGAGGTGGGGAGAAACAGGATGCCTGGCTATGTGGATGCAGGAGCCAGAGAGCGGGTCTGCTGAGGTCAGCCCACCCTCCAGGTGCCCCCGGGAAAGGCTGCTTGAATGCTTTCCATAGACCAGCGTGGGCAGGAAGCAGCTACGGGAGCCAACTGGGGCCTCATTCTGTGGGGCCTCCTAGAGGGGCAGAGGGGCAGCAGCAAGAAGCTGGAGTTGGATGTCAGATTCCCAAAGATTGGAGAAGAAATTGCAAGGGACCCCCAGGAAGAAGGGTGCATCCATTGAGGTCAAAGGTGAGAAGGACTTGAAGCCATGGCCATCCCCATGAGTCCACAACAGCGTCCCAAGGCAGACAGGGGCGGCTTTCAGTATCTGCTGCGTCCAGAGCCCTTGAGGCCAGCTAGAAGGCTGCTGGCCAAGTGACACCCTTCCTCTCCTCTCTCCATCTCTGTGAGCCCGCCTCGAGCCCAGAGAGGCTAGGAAACCATCAATGGGCTCCACGGGTTAAAAAACAACAACTAGTGCTTCTAGAATGGCTGAAATTTAAAGAGACACCCTAGCAACTGGAACTCTCAGACATTGTTGGTGGGAATGCAGGGTGGTGCCGCTACTTTGGAAAATGATTGGCAGCAGTTTCTTAAAAAGTCAGACATATACTTATATGACCCAGCAGTCGCACTCCTAGATATTTGCCCAAAGTAATGAGAGAACTTGTTCACTCAAAGACATGTGCATGAACGTTCTTAGCAGCTTTACTTACAATAGCCAAAACTGGGGGCCAAGTGTCTATCCACGGAGAAATGGGGCAAACAAACTGTGATAAACATGTATCTTAGCAATAAACAGGAACAAGCTACTAATACACAGACACCTCTCAAAATAGTTCTGCTCAATGGGAAAAAAAAAGAGTACGAATTGTATGTTTCCACTTCTGTGAAATTCCAGAAAATGTAAAGTAACCTGCAGTGAAAGAAACGAATCTGCAGTGATTGCCTGAAGGATCAAATAAGAGACAGTTCACGTTAAACAATTAGCACAGGGCTCGGGTGTAATAAAGCACTCAATAAATGTTAACTATTATTGATCTTCACCTGGGCAGTGGCTGCTGGCTGTTTAAGTTTCTCAGCCTTTGAATCAAGTGCTTACCGCCTCAGTTATATTTATTGACATGGAAAGATGCCCAAAACGTACTGTTGACGGGGGTGTGGGGGAGTGTGTGTGGGGGGGGAGCAGGCTACAAAACAATATATTTCAAAGGCATTTTAAAGACTCAAGGCTGGAAAGTGGACATACTTCTCTCAGCATGGTGTCTGCACACTGGAAGCGCTCAGTGCAAGCCAGCTGTGGTTATTATTCACGTGAAGGCATTTTGTTGCCCACCCAAGGCTACTTTCCAATATTACCCCGTGAGCTCCTGTGAAATAAGATAATGCTCCCGATTGTGCTTCGACAGTGAGTCAGAGCGAGATAGACCGGGCCGCCCCCCTGCCTTCCTTCTGATGCACTGCAGGGGGCTATCATGGGTGGGGCTGGACTTGGACTTGGGACCCATCGGTCTCTCAGGTGGATGTTGGTACTTTCTTTTGCGTCCCTGGAGCAAAAGCAAAGCAAAGCCCTGCCCTTTGGAATATAGACTCCAAGCTTGGACAAAGAATATTCTTTGCAGTAACTGAGGTGCTATGATGAAATGTAGACACGTGAGGGCACTCCAATCAATTGGCAATTGAGAAAATCACAGAAGGGTGATGATGATGATGATGAGATGATGATGATGATACATTTAACTTGACTTCCATTTATTAATTTTTTGCTATGAGCTCCTAAAATATGCTCAGAGACTCACAATCTTTATCTCTTTTTATCCTTCCAAGTACCCCATCAGTTAGATCCTGTTACTAAAGATTTTATAGATTGTGTGTATTGCTCTTTAGAATTTTAAAAATAGATATATTTAAGGAGTCAACCTTCACAATTTTTTTAAAATTTATTTTTATTGATTTCAGAGAGAGGAAGGGAGGAGAGAGAGAAACATCAATGACAAAAGAGCATTATCAATCAATTGCCTCCTGCATGGCCCCTACTGGGGACTGAGCCCAATCCTTGCATGTGCTCTGACCAGGAAGCAAATCTTGACCTCCTGGGTTGATGCTCAACCACTGAGCCACACTGGCCGGACAAAATTCACAGATCTTATAAAATGTAAAGCTATTAAGTGTAAAACTTGATGAATTGTTACAGGTAACCCTGCTCAGATCAAGATGCATAACTTTTTAAAAATATATATATTTTTATTGATTTCAGAGAAGAAGGGAGAGGGAGAGAGAGAAAGAAACATCAATGACAAGAGAGAATCATTGATTAGCTGCCTCCTGCATGTCCCCCACTGGGGTCGAGCCTGCAACTCAGGCATGTACCCTTGACTGGAATCGAACCCGGGACCCTTTAGTCCACTGAGCCAACTGGCAAGATGTATAAATTTTAAATTTAAAAACAAGTTAAATTGATTGAGGTAACATTGGTTAATAGCATTAGATAAGTTTCAGGTATGCAACTCTATAATACAATCTCTGTATCCTTTATTACATGCTCACTACCTGAAGTTTAGTTTCCTTCTGTCACCTTGTATGTATTTTTTAATTTGTCAACTCATGTTTGATCTCCTTTCTCCTTTCATTCACCATTCTGTTGTCTGTAGCTATGCATTTGTGGTTTTGTGGTTATATTAAAATATATTTTTAATATATTTTTATTGATTTCCGAGATAGAAACATCTGTGAGAGAGAATCATTGATTGGCTGCCTTCTGCACGCCCCCTACTGGGGATTGAGCCCCAACCCAGGCATGTGCCGTGACTGGGAATTGAACTGTGACCTCCTGGTTCATACATAGTTCGACTCTCAACCATTGGGCAACACCAGCTGGGCCTGAGATAGGTTTTTGATGTAGTTAAGAATTAGTTGTGACTACTTGTAGGGACAAGCCACTCCCAGCCTTTTATTTTTTTATCCTCACTGCAGGGGTCGTTCTCAGCATCTACTAGGGTTCAGGAATCTGGAGAAGGGGCTGCGAGTAAATTAAATAAACTAGACATGAAATATAAATTTGGAAGGCATTTTGGGGGCCAGATGGAGACTTAGTTCTGGTGACTAAGTTCCTTGAATCTCTGCACCCAGGGCTCTTTATTCCTACATTTTGAGAGAGAGAGAGAGAGAGAGAGAGAGAAATCCAATGTGAGAGAGAAACATCGATTGGTTGCTTCCCATTCACACCCTAACCAGGAATCAAACCTGCAATCTAGGTATGTGCCTTGACCAGGAATCAAACCCACATTCTTTTGGTGTACAGGATGGTGTTCCCACCAACTGAACCACCCGACCAGGCCCAGTCTTTTTGTGGTGATGAGATCATGGTCCTTGGAGTTGGGGACCCAGGGTCCAGCCCTGATGTGCCCCCTCCCCAGGGCACTCTGTGACTCTGGGCAAGTTAAGGTGTCCAGTCATCACCTTCCTCCCAGCAAGGCCCCTGGCACAGCGTAGTCCCTCAGTCCATGTCCACTGGCCACAGGAGGAATAAATCACGGTGCCCTCTGCTCCCTGACTACCCCTGGGGCCTGAGGACTCAGGAATGAACCAAGTCACTATAAAGTGCTAGTAATGTACAGGTTTCTAGAAAGACATGCAGGCACAGTGACAAGACGAAGGCAACCAGATGGACGCCTCACAGTGTTCCACCGGCCTGGAGGGCCATGGCCATCTGAGAGCCCTGGAATCGGAAATCCAGCCCCAGGCTGGAGGGCGACAGGCTCAGGCCTCCCTCCAGGAATGGGCGGCTGGGAGTTTTCTACCTGTGACCCCACTTGTCACCGCAGCTCCTATCACCTCAGCCTCCAAAAGGCTGGGCCCACGGGGCCATAAATTCCTGCTATCATTAGTCAGTATCTCTACAGCTCCGGCTGTTTGCCAGGAGCGCTACAGTTATTTTTATCACTTACGAGTTCCATAATTATTTTTTATCACTTTTTTCTCACAGTAGCCTTGCAAACATGGCTGGTTTTGCTTTCTTTCAATTTGGAGTTGGGGGAATCCAGGCCCCAGAGGATTTCAGGGAATTTTTTTTTAATTTGCCCGAAACTCCAGAAAGGGTCAGAGTTTGACTCACAGCCTTTCTGAGGTCCAGGCTGGGGCTTTGTGTGAGGCCAAAGGCTGTGGAAGAATCAGGGGGTGGAAACCGGGAACCATCAGTAACTAGGGAATGATCTTGGCTCAGCTACTTCTGAGCTGTGTGGCCTAGGGCAAGTCACGCCACCTCTCTGTGCCTCAGTTTCTTTGTCAGTCAAATGAGGTAGTACCTACCTCATAAGTTAGTACATATAGATGCTCAGTAACTGTGAGGTTCGATATAACTTCAATCAGGATCCGAATTCTACACTCTGACCCTGGCTTACTGGATGACTTGGGCAAGTCTCTCGCCCTCTCTGAACCTTAGATTTCTCATATGTAAAATAGGCATAATCTTGCCTGCCTCACGCCTTGGCTCTTGTATCTCCAGTCTCATCAGCCTGGTCTTCAAGTCCTCACACCTCCAACTCTGCTCGGTACTAAGCCCAACCATCCCACCCCCAGCTCTGCCTGGTTAACTCTCCATTATCATCTCAGATGTCCTGCCTCCTCTCCCTCCCTTCTTGTCTTCACTTATTCAACAAATATTTATTGAACACCTACTATGTGCCAGAACTGTGCTAGGTGGTAGATAGGATAGGCAAAGCCCCTGTCCTCATGAAGCGGAGGTAGACCATAAACTAAAAAGAGATGAACAAACAAAAACTCAAGGCAATTACAAACTGTATTAAGAACTTCATAAGGGAAAGTTAAAACAGCATAAGAGGAAGTAAATGAAGAAGGTTGCTTTCCAGAAAGTCCTCTCCCAGGGACTCTTGGGTTTAAATTAATAATGTATTTGACGATGTACATGGTACAAAATCCGGGCGATGCACCACGCCACGCAGTCGAAAGTGCTCCTCCCTGCCTGCTCCCACCCCTGCCCCAGACTTGCAGCCTTCCCCCAGAGAGGCCCTGTGTGACCAGCTTCTTGAGCGTGGGTGCCTTTGGGGTGACATCTGAATCACAAGAAGTGGCAGCCGTTTGCAGGTATGAGAGGAGTCCAAGCAGAGGGCCTGGCAGTGCAAAGGCCTGAGGCATAACTGGAGGAAGAGAAGAGCCCGCAGAGGCGATGGGTGGGCGACGTGGGGCCAGTGAGCCAAAGGAAGGAATTTGGATGTTTCTGTATGTGGCCTGGGCAAAGCTTTCACGTTGGGGGCTGGGTCGTGGTCAGGATGAGTGTCTTTCGGTTTGTGTGCTATAAAAACACCATGGAGAATGGATTTATAGATCTGAGTGGAGCAGGGAGACCATTGAGATAAAAACTGTGCAGCTGATGATGGTGGAGACAGGGGCCGGGATGGAAGAACGGGGGTGTTGAGTAGGGGGTGACCGGGGCTATTTGGGAGGTGGGGTGGAGACCAGCGAGGGTTCCCAGGCCATATACTCTCCTGACGCCATGCCATTGTTCGTAGGCCATCTTTGTGATGATTAGATTAACGTTGCACCCAGTAACCTGGCACAGAGCGGGCACTGGGGACATGTTTGCTGAAGAGATGCCTAAAGGATGAAAAGGCCCTTTGTGAATGGAGACACGCCCTTTGAGAAAAGGCTGCAGCGGGCCCCTATGTGCTCCCTCCTCCCCCATGGGCACTCCCCTCCCACCCAACCTTGCCAGGAGAATCACCCCCAAATCCACCCTGCCATTTGGAGCCTGCTTCTGATACGAGAATGTTTGAACCTCAACCTTAGGATTCTCATATGTTCTTGGCTGTGAAACCCTTTCCCCATGAAAGCCTGACTCAGTCTGGGAAAGCCTGATTGAGTCCAGTGGTGCAAGGCAGCCCCAGGTTAGTGGCAGAGTTTCCCCCCAGCCTCGACCTTGGCCTCTCCTCCAGCACTTCCTCCGGATAGCTGATGGCTACTGTTTATTTTGTACGAGGCAAATCCAAGGCAGCACACAAAATACTGTCCATTAATTTTATTCTCTTAATAGTCTTAGGAGGTGGGTTCTACTATGATACCCATTTGAGAGATGAGACACCTTCTTGCCTTCTATCCTGCCTGCCCACCCATGTCCTGGAGGCTCTCATTCATCTATAATAATAAAAGCTTAATATGCTAATTAGACCGGATATCCTTCTGGATGACTTTCTGGACGAAGCTGGGGCTGCAAGGGAAGCCCGGGTCCCGGGTGCCAGAGGGAAGCCGGTGCCGGCAGCTGGGGAAAGGAAGGCCTACTCTTGCATGAATTTCGTGCATCGGGCCTCTAGTTCTGTATGTATTTGCCTGATGGTGGTTTCCTTAGAACTTCTGCCCCAGGGAAAATCGCCCAGGTTCCCTGAGTCCTGTTTAGCCACTGAGTCTAGACTCTTGCCTTCTGCAGCCTTTTTTTGTTTTTTTTGTTTTTTAACATTTTTATTGATTTTAGAGAGGAAGGGAGAGATAGATGGAAACATCAATAATGAGAATCATTGATCGGCTGCCTCCTGCACGCCCCCTACTGGAGATTGAGTCCACAACCCAGGCATGTTCCCTGACCAGGAGTCAAACCCTGACCTCCTGGTTCATCGGTCAATGCTCAACCACCGAGCCACACCAGCTGGGCTGCAGCCTGTTTTAAGACATTGTTGAAGGATTTTTTTTTTTTTTTAGCTCAATCAGCAGATGCCTGTTGACCTCCTACTACTGGGACTATGTGGTAAATGACACAGGACTCAAGTCTGGTGGGGGACCCAGTTCACCAGGATCTTCCCCCTGCACAGTGGGTGACTTGACGGCAAAGATTTGGTCTTTTCATCTCTGCTCCCGGACTTAGCTGATTCTGTGGAAGTGAGGCCATGGAGACATGCAGGCCCTGCCAAGATTAAGGAAAAACTGGGTGCATGGCATAAACATCCCTGCCTCTCTCTCATCCTGTCCTCTAAGCTCCCATCGGCTCCTTCTTTTGATGAAATCCAACAGGATTCAGGAGGCCTGGGTGCCCCTGGAGTACAGAGCAGGGCCAACAAGGGCACGAGAGAAGCACCACCAAGATACATTCGAGTTCAGTCTTGTAACTTGCGTAGGAGTTTTCCAGAGGGAGAAACCGGGAAAGGGTGTTTCCACTAGAGGGAACAGCAGGTACTAAGGAGTTACAAAACGCCTGGCCCGCTTAATTGTTTATTTAATTAGGATTGTTTGTTTGATTGATTGATTCTGTTCTATGTGCACTTGGTGAAAATAAAACATTCAAAAGGTACAAAAGGCCATAAAATGAAAAGTAGGCCTTCCTCCCTCCCCTGACCCAGCTAATCAGCTCACCTCCCCAGAGGCCATCTTTCTCTCCAGTCTCTTATCACCTTCTAGAACAGTGGTTCTCAACCTTCCTAATGCCACAACCCTTTAATACAGTTCCTCATGTTGTGGTGACCCCCAATTTCATTGTGACAAATTGAACATAATTAAAGCATATCAATTAATCACAAAAACAATAGGTAATTATATATGTGTTTTCCGATGGTCTTAGGCGACCCCTGTGAAAGGGTTGTTCGACCCCCAAAGGGGTCGCGACCCACAGGTTGAGAACCGCTGTTCTAGAACCAACCAATGCAAATGACAGTAAATGCTAGTGAAGTGTGTGACATGTGTCACTTGAACTCCTAACTTGACTTAATGCGAGTGATATTTGTAGAGCTCCTACTGTGTGCAAAGACATCAGCTGAGAATTCTGCCCTTGGACTCTAAGCCCAACCTTCGATAAACACTGTGTAGTGTTAGACACACCACACTCAGCTTCTCATTTCCTCCCCCAGTCAAGGGGTGAGTGTCCCAGGGTCCAGCCAGCTCTGTGAGGTGTGCTCACCATTGTGTTGTCCAATTGACGTTTTGTGGATTAAATTGAATTAAAGCCGAATCACTGGCAAGAAGCAAATCGTAACACGGGAGCACACTTAAGTCTTGGGTGTGGTTCTGGGGATCACATGTTGTTGTTTTGGGAAGACGAGTGGGGTTTTTGTCTCCCAAGAACTGCTCTTCTCTGAGCCACAAGATCAGTTGTCTATGGTTTGGCCTTGTTGGGGGGCGGGGGAGGGGGGGAGCAGTTGGGTCCAAACAACTAACTGGAAGGGCAGATCTTTCCTGACTACCCCTAGCTGGTGTCTGCAACCCTCGTGGCATTTAAGACCAGGATGGGGAGCTGGGAGGGCCAGCAGGCTACAGAGATGGGAATCCCCACATCCAACCCCACAGCAGACTTGCCAGTGCCTGAGAGCAAACAACCAAATCTGGGCCCCGATGCCAGCCCGAAGCCCAGAGGCCAGAGCAACCCAGGTCACCAGGAACAGAGGAGAACAGGGCCCTTGTTTACCTGCTCCTCCATTCCAACCTCTCTCATTCTCTCAAGACCCAGTTCCTCCCTGACCATGCCTGTGTGCCCAGCACTTAGGGCAAACGTGCCTACCACGGTCAGACCACCTGCTTTGTGCAGGTGCTGACTACACACCAGCTCTTACCCCCCCGCCCCAGCTGCTCTGGAAGGAAGGTATTGATGATCCCCACTTTTGCAAACAAGGAAATCTGAAGCTCAGAAAGGATGTGCTGGCCAGTGTGGCTCAGTGGTTGAGTGTTGACCTATGAACCAGGAGGTCATGGCTCGATTCCCAGTCAGGGCACATGCCTAGGTTGGGAGCTTGATCCCCAGTAAGGGGGGGGCAGGAGGCAGCCAATCAATGATTCTCTCTCATCATTGATGTTTCTATCTCTCCCTCTTCCTTTCTCTCTGAAATCAATAAAATATTTTAAAAAACAAAACAGAAAAGAAACGAGGAATGCAGGGCAGTGTGAGGTTGGGGATTATAAGGTATAGCGATATCAATGGGCATTTTGTATAAAAAAAATTATGGAGTGCTGAGCACAGAATCAGAGAACCTTAGAAACATGAAGTCCAGGAGTCCAGGGCTCACAACCTGTGTATTAGCAGTACTAGAGGCCTGGTGCACGAAATTCTTGCACTGGGCGGGGGGCGGAGGGAGGGTCCTCAGCCTGGCCTGCGCCCTCTCACAGTCTGGGAGTCAGTCGGACATCCTTAGCGCTGCTGCGGGAGCGGGAGAGGCTCCCGCCACCATTGCTGCACTTGCCAGCTGTGAGACCAGCTTCTGGCTGAGTGGCGCTCCCCCTGTGGGAGCACACTGACCACCTGGGGCAGCTCCTGTGTTGAGCGTCTGCCCCGTGGTGGTCAGTGCATTTCATAGCGGCCGGTAGTTCCACCATTTGGTCAATTTGCATATTAGCCTTTTATTATGTAGGATAATCCACCCCACCCGTTCCCCACACCACAGATGAAATGTCTCCCTTGAGCCCATCTCCCATCCATTCGCGCCTCTTCTCTCACCTGGGGTCTTCTTCCAGCCTCCTCTCTGGTGTCTCTTTCAAACCTGCACACAGCAGCCAGAGGCATCTTTTAAAACTTCAAGCAGACTGTGTTACTCTTCCGCTTAAAACACTTCACTGGCTCCCCTTTGCCCTCAGGATAAAGTTCAAACCTCTTGACCTGGTTCATAAGGTCCTCTGTCATCTAGTCATAGTATCTTGTCACTCTGCCTCTCTCTGGCATCCCCTCCCAACTTTGCACCAATTCACATTGACCTCATTTTAGATCACCAGGTAGGCCATGCACCCACCGGGACCTTTGCACTTGCTGTTCCTTCCATTTGGAACACAGTGTACACCAGTGCCCCCTTCTCTGGTTGGGATACTCTCTCTTCCTGTCTCCACTGGGTAGCCATTTCTGCTGACTCCCCTCCCAAGGAGGTGGGGTTGGAACCTCTCCCCCTGCATCCTCTAAGATCCTGTGTCCAGGCGCATGGCAGAGCTCACTGTGTATAGTATATGCCCATGTGCTTGCCCGTGTCCCCATCAGCAACAGCGGGCAGAAACTTGGGTCATTTCTTCTCTACTGAACCCCTTAGCTCCTGGCATTGTGCAGGGCAGAAAAGAGTTGCTGAATCAATATGTATTGATAAATGAATCATATGATGTTAGATCACAGAATCACAAAATTTTAGAATCATGGACGAGGTGAAACAGAAACCTAAAATCTCAGCATCACATCATCATAAACTTAGAAAGTACTAGACACAGAGAAACTGAGCCTCCCAGAAGCTTAGGATCTCAATGATGGAAGAATTCTTGTAGAGGCATCTTGTCCCATTAGTGGGTTAGGTAAGACTCAACTGTGCCCTTCTATACTATTTGACTTACATTTTATTACATTGTCTTTCAAATATCTATTTTTATGATGTGTCCTTTCATAATATGCATTGAGCACCTAACTTATTAACCACTACTTATTGAACACATAGTATGTACCAGACAATATGTTGGCCAACTATATTTTATCTACGGCTGCATAAATTATCCTGATTTAAAACAAAAAACATTTATTATCTCACAGTTTTTGTGTGGTGGGACTTCAGGAGTAGCAGTCAGCCAGGGCCATGGTCACCTGAGGGCCTGGAGGATCCACTTCCAAGATGGCTCGTTCCCACAGCTGGCAGTGGACAGCAGACCTCAGTCCCTCTCCACATGGACCTCGCCACAAGGCTGCTTGAGTGTTCTTACAACATGGCTGCTGCCTTCCTCAAAGCAAGTAATGCAAGATGGAACCCGCAATGGTTTTTGTAATCTAGCCTTGAAAGTCACACCCCATTTCCTCAATTGCCTAGTGATCATACGGGAAAAGCCCTATTTTGTTGGGGAGAGGCCTACACAGTGGTGTCAGTATCAGGAGCGGGCTCATTGGGGACCATCTTGGAGGCTAGTTACCACCACAGTGTTGACCAAGACTGACAAAGTATCTGCTCTCAGATTTAACAGTCTTGGGATAGTTGTGTGTGTGGTGGTGGTGCTGGGCGGGGGTTGGCGGCGGGGAGTGGTATGTAGAGGAAAACAATAAATCAATATTCAAATAGAGATAATTTCAGATAGCTATAAGCATAATGAAGAAAATCAAACAAGACAGTAAGTTATATCAGAGATCAGTAAACTACAGTCACTGGCCAAGTCTGGCCTGCTGCCTGCTTTTATAAATAAAGTTTTATTGGAACTCAGTCATGCCCAATCACTTACATATTGCCTATGGCTGCTTTCACACTATAAGGGTACATTTAAGTAGTTGCAACAAAGATCCTATAGCTCCACAGCCTCCTGTATTCAGCTACCTTGTTCAGTCAGCATCCAGATGCTCTAGATCCCTCTTCCACTCAGAATCCTCCTTGTCCATACTTTTTACGCAACACTGTCCTCTGTACTGCCAAAAGCTTTGCTCCACGATTTCCTCCCAACCCTCTTACTCCTGCCCTGTATGTTTGACCCTGACACGTTCTTCCTCTTGTCAGAAGGTATCAACAGGAGGTTTTCAGGAAGCAACCAGGACTCAGGTCCCTCCCTCAAATGATCCTTAAGTCCTTTGAGATAATCCTTAAGTCCCAGGGGGTGCAGTTGTCCAGTGAGGCCACCGGAAATAATGCCCAGAGCCAAGCAGGTCAAGACTGCCACCTGGGCCCAGCCAGTGTGGCTCAGTGGTTGAGTGCCGACCTATGAACCAGGAGGTCACTTCCCTTCAGGGCACTTGCCAGGGTTGCGGGCCTTTTTTAAAAAGACTGCCACCCTCCTCTAACTGACAATAATGATGGGATGCCATTGATTTAAAGACACACCCTAACTTCAGAGATATCTTAATGTGAAAAGAAGTGCAGCGTAGAATTTTTAGAATATCATGATCATTGCTGCCTCTGGGGAATTGTGTGAGAATGAAATAAATCTGTGACCGGCCCTGGCCACAAGCCCCAGAGTGCCCGGCTCAGCAGTGGCGGCCCCTTGGCATTGCTCAACTGTCCCCTGGCTCTCATGGCCCAGGGCATCGCCCTTGCAGGGCCCACTCCGGTTTATGGCGACAATCACTGCCCCTGCCAGACATGATCTCAAAGCCATAAAGACTTTTACAGTTTCCCTCTCCCCTGAGATAAGCTGGGGAGCCCTTCCCAAGGCCGGGGAGCAATTTCAGAGCGACCGGGGGAGCGGCGGGGCATTGCACAAGGCGGGAAATGGAACAAGTTTTATGACCCAACTTCTCTAGAACTGCCAGGTTCTCATATCCTCAGCTTGAACCTGCTAGTGAAACCTCGGTACCATGCTGGGCATACAGCATGGAGCTCCTCACTTGGCCACTGTTATGGTCTGTGTGGCCCAGGGCAACTCACTTTCTCTCACCTGCAAAGCAAGGACAATTCATTAACCCGCCTCACAGTCTCCCTGAGGCGGCCACACCAGAGGAGGCCCTGGCACCCTTCGCACACCTGCAACCAGCACCGTTCGAATCCCTTTCCTCCCCATCAACCTCATCGCACTTGTGCTTTGCCCCTCTTTCTCTTTCCACCCAGACGCTGGAGTGGCCCAATGCAGTCCTCACCTACATCTCTCTGCGGCTACACTCCCTCTTTAAATGAGCTCGCCACACTATTTGGCGTTTTGCTTTCATGTTTTTAGTAAGCTATAATTTCCATACACGAATACTCACCTTTTATAGTGTATGGCTCTCCAAGTTTTGGCAAATGTATCGGTTGGGTAACCACCACACAGTCAAGATGCAGAAGATCACCATTCCCCCCGAACCCTCACCCCACCCCATCTCAGCCCCCGGCAACCGCAGCATCTAGAGTTGTACTTTTCCAGAACATCATACAGATGGAATCGTGTGGTAGGTAGCCTTTGGGGTCTGGCTTCTTGCCCTCAGAATGGTGCACCTGAGGTCCAGGTGTTTGTATCAGTAGTTTGTTTATCGTACTGAGCGTTTGGCTTTTCAGTCACACTTGTGCTTATGGCTTGGCCTTTATCTCCCCAGCCCAACTCCCCTTTGAGTTCTAGGCTTGTAGAGCCAGTGGTTCCTTGGATATTTAATTAGCATCTCAAACAAAACATCCCAATGGAACTTCCTAACCCGAATCTACAGCTCTTCTAATCTTCCTCATTGCAAGGATCATCACCACCAGCCCCACAGTTACTTTTCTTCGTACATCTGACCCAGTAGCAAATTCTGGGCAAGTGCTGCTTCTAAAACATCCCAATCTGACCACCCCTCCCCACCACCACCTGCATTCATGTTCAGCGTTGCATAACAAATTACCCCAAATTTAGTGGCTTAAAACAACACCCCCTTGTTATCTCACCATGTCTGGTCAGATGGGCATGGCGGGATGGGGTTCTCTGCCCAGTCTTACACAACTGGAACCAAGGGATCGGCTGAGCTGTGTTCCTGCCGGATGGCTCTGGGGAAGGATTGCCTTCCCGCCTCATTCAAGTTGTTGCCTGAATTCGGTTTCTTGTGGTTGCAGGACTGAGGTCACCACTTCCTAGCGGTCTGTCAGCAGGTTTGCTCTCAGCTTCGAGAGACTGCCTGCATTCCTTGCCATGTGTCCACCTCCATCTTCAAAGCTAGCCAGAGACTCTCCCTCATATCAAATCTCTCTCACACTCCGAATTTCATTTGCCAGAAAGAGCCCAACCCCTTTTAAGAGCTCCACCTGATGAGGGCAGGCCCACCAGGGATACTCTCCCTCTCACAAAGTCAGCCACAGATTGTGCTTCCTGCTGCCTGCCCAGCCCACTGCCCGTTCTCTCCCCTCAGTCTCTCATTCTGTCTTTCCTCGCCCTTACTGCTGCCTCTCCATCCTTCTCCTGCAGGTGCACACCCCTCTCTCTCCCAGGCCTCAGTAATCTCTCCCTTCCTCGATCCATCATCTGAACAGCTGTCACCCTCGCTCCTTAGCCTCTCAATATTCAGCTGCTTGTTATTTTCTCCCACAAGTGAAAACTCTAAGTGCCACGAGGGAGGCTCCTGGTGGTGCTTGCTCTTCATAATCCCCAGGACGCTTTGGTGCAGGTATCTGCTCATCGCCGTTTGTCAAATGATGAACTTCTCACCGCCCACACTACTTCCGCCCCTCCAGGCAGACTAACTCATCAGTGCCCTCCTCCATTCTACCACGGTGGCCGCTGGAGCCGGACAACGGGTGTCTGAAGTCCAGCTGTTGCACCGGCCGTGGACAGATGTACGAAGAAACAAGTCCCTTCTTCGAGCCTCAGTTTCCTTGTTCATAAAATAGAACAAGAATAGCTGGCTCACGGGGTTGTTGTGGGGATTCAATTATGACCAGTAATGCCTGACAAAGAGGTCAACAAACATTGCCCTTGGCATCAGGATTTGTTTTTTTGCTCCCCCATCATCAAACAGCTGCACGGGATCCTGTGATTCAGGTCTTAGATCACGTCTTGGCATTTACACATGACACACTGATTCCAGAAATGGAGATCAAAGGTGACCTGGGTTCCACAAAAGAGGAAGTATGACAACGCCACGGGTTTGGGATGACAGGCCATTCACGCTGCATGGAACTTCCTTTGGCTCCTCACCCAGCCTGTCTGTCACCCAGAGTCCCTTTCACGTCCCATCCCTGCTCTTTGAGTAGTGGGGTTCCATTTGGAATACGGGATGAAAAGCTTCTAGTACTGTGGTTGGGGAAGCAGCCTTCCCCATTCTCAACGAGGCCACAGGGGTTGGGAGGAGCACAGGTCAAGTCCTGGCTCAGTTGCTCTCTAGCTCTGTGCCTTGTCCAAGTGCCTCCACCTCTCTGAACCCTGGTTTCACCACCTCTAAGATGGGGATAATAGGATTTGCTGTTTGCCTCCCACGCTGATGTTTTGCAACTGAAATGGAAACCAAGTTCTGGCCACCAGCACTGAGATTTGAGATTAACTGGGGCAAAGGGTTGATGAGGTGGAGGAACCAAGGCCAGAGGAATTTATGGCAGTGCAGGGTTTATGGTTTTGATATGGACTTATTAGGCACACTCTAGGGCTGCAATCGTCTCCTCTGGCCCCCGCCCCCATGTCCATGTTGGCAGCAGCATGGATGGGGTTTCTGTTGCAACATTAAGGAAAACATTTCCTGGTATTCACAAGTGGGCAGGGACGGGGGAGGCGGGAGTGGCCCCGGGATAAGGCAGGCAGCTAATGGTGCTCTTGAGGCTGAAGAACTCAATGGCCAGCCTCTCACTAGAAAGGGACTGGCTGAAGAATTCACACTCACTGAGTCCCTGGTGGTGGACACTTTGGGCACCTCACACACACACAGCTCTTACAGTTACTAAGATCTCATTCCATTTAATCCTGACAACACCCCTGCAGGGAGGGATCATTCCCATGTCACAGATGCAGCTCAGAGGGATGGAGTGACCAGACCAAGGTTACAATGAATCACTCAGGTGTGACTCTCGGACTGGAACTGCCAATCCCTCTGCTGAGAAAGAATGAAAGGGTCACTATGCTCCACCCTCATCCTTGAGTGACAGCACACCTAGGCACCCCACAGTCCAGCCATCAGCAATCTCCCATTCACCCATCACTGAATGCCATGGTGTGCTGGTTAACAACCAGCTCTCCAGGGGAAAGCCTTGATTTATAGTGTTTGCCAGTTTCTGTGGTGTAAATGCTTCCACCGCTGCTATCATGGCGACATTGCCCAACAGAGAGTTGGGAAGAGTAGTTAACAATCGGCTCTCACAAGCCAGCTCCAGCACACCTCTGAGTGAATGTGAGGCTGTGGTCCTTGGTGGCTAGTTTATCAGGGGACAAGACCAAGGTGGCTATGAACCTGGCTGGAATACTCAAGTGCATCCCTTGCCTTTAAATATATATATATATTGATTTCAAAGAGGATGGGAGAAGGAGAGAGAGAGAGAAAAAAACATCAATGATGAGAGAGAATCATTGATCGGCTACCTCCTGCACACCCCCTACTGGGGATTGAGCCTGCAACCCAGGCATGTGTCCTTGACCAGAATTGAACCCAGCACCCTCCAGTTCGCATGCCAACACTCTATCCATTAAGCCAAACTGGCTAGGGCTCCCTTGCTTTTATTCTTTTTCAATACAACACTTGCTTTGATGAAATTTCCCCATGCCTACTTGTCCCTTAATGCTGGCAGGTTGACCCAGGACCCAGACCAGGGCTCCATCTTGGACCCCGATGGTAGATGACAGACCGTTGGACCCTCCTGCCATCCTTTCAGATCTTTCCATCATCCCCTCCCTTTTCGACTTCCATGTCTCCACATACTGAGTACTCAAAATCCAGGCACCAGAGTCAGATTCCCACTTCTGGCTGTTAAGGAAAATCACTTCTCCTGAGCCTCCGCTCCCCATCTATAAAGTGGGTGGTGGTGGTGGTGGTGGAGGTGGTAACAATGTCTAACCTGCTTACCTCTGGATGTGAAGATTAAACAATAATGGCTTTGAGAGCACTTTGCACAGTAGGAGACTATTTTCATTCTTATTTCTAACACCTGAAAGGAAGAAAAGACACCCACCCGAGGACTTAGAAAACATACATGCCATTTATTTAGCTTTATACACTTTTGTTAAAACACACAATAAATGTTTTTTGTTTGTTTGCCCCATTGGGTGGCAGTGACAGGGCTCAGGTGTCAGCACAGGACCTAATGACATTCACACCCCCGGGAAGATGCTGATGGATCTGCCAGAACCCAGCCCACTTTCTGAACTGCTGGATGTGAATTTCACACTTCATCCCAATCAGGGCAAATCACAGAGCAATCTGGCAAAAGTAATTGGCTTGATCATCACAAGAAATCTAGGAGCATCCATGTACAACCCTCTCCTCTCTTCCCTGTCCCCTCTAAGAGAGCCACGGGAACTCTGGGAGCTTCTGAGAGCTGCCTAGAGAAGGAGTTGTCTCGGTGGAGGAATTATAGGGTCCATGGTTGCCCTCCCAGCCATTTTTTTAGTCCATCAGATTTTGTTTTAGGACTACAACTCAGGTAGACAAAAATTCCAATGTGGTGTCCTCAGTTTAGAATCAGGAAAGTAAACTTGTCTTTATTTTGTTTCCTAAAATTGCAATAAAAATTCTAAAAGTGGAATGGATTTCTCCTCCAGGAAGAGTTGACTTGGGCAGAGGACTGCCTCCTGCCCCAGATAATTGCTACCATTAAAAGCCACTGTTGCCCCACTCGACCCCATGGGAAATTCTTACCTCAGCTTGCCTCCCATGACATTGGGGGGTGGAAGAGCAAACAGTAGGAATGACCATGATGAGCAGAATGACTCCAGCTTCCCTACCTCACGCCACACTAGCCTGAGCCCCCTGGCTGGGATTTCTGGGGAATTGAAATGAGATGTGGCTAAGGAAGGCTAGAGAGCTCAGAGCAGGGAACACTCTCCTGGGATTGGGGATTTGGCTTGCTGGAGTGGGGAAGGCCAATCCTCATAGCACTGGAGAGGCAAAGATTTCTCTTGGACATACTGTCCAAATACCCTTTATGCCTCTTTTGCCAAAAGAAACAATCGCTAATGATGGAATTGGGAGGCACTGGGGTACTGCCCCGTCTATTCAGAAGGGTTAGCCCTGGCTGGGGGGTAGATAACCCGTCTAACTATTCATCCTCCTACAAAGCACAGCTCTGGTCCCAGTCTGGTCCCAGCTTTAATTGCCATGGGAAAGTGGCATTTTTCAGAATTCCCCAAAGTCACCAATATTCTGCATGGATGGAGGCATGGGCTGTTTCATCCTGGGGTTTAATGGCTCTAGAATGTACCCTGAGTGATGCTCCCCAGAGCAAGTCTCAAACCCAGACCTTCCCCTGCCTCCCCCCCGCAACTGGCCCACTCCTGGAATGGCAGAATCTTGACACTCATCCCTCAGAGTTGGGGAGCAAAGAGAGAAAAAGGTCCTAGACACGATGACAGCACTCAGGGAGCAGTACCGGCCTGAGGGGAAGAGAGCTGGGCTTGAGCAAGGTCCCACATCATCTCTAGGCAGCAGGTGAAGCAGCTGGGGGTAGATATGGATGAAGGGAAGGCAGTGGCTTCGGCAAGAGAAACGTTGTCCAAGGCAGCAGAGGATTCTCCAGCTGGGATCTCCCCAAGTCAAGGCCCCATCGTCCAGAGCAGAGGAGGGGGGCAATGTGTCGTGGCCCACAGCCCAAGTTCTTGGGCCCTTTGCCCTTTTCACTACTGCTTTGGGACTGGCCCTACTGTCACAGCTCCCAGCCCTGTGACCAAGTGACTACCAGGGGCTCTCAGAGGGGACTGGAGGGCCAGCAGAGCCCCTGACCCCCGGCGACTTGCTAGATGACTTCTTGCTTCGTGATGGTCAGCTGGGGGATGGCAGACGGGGGCTTGACAATTGTGGTGATGGCTCCTGGCAGGAGTTTGTAGGGCTCAGACCCTGAGCCACCTGGTGGTGAGGGCTGTGGAGTCTCAGGGGTGGCTGGAGGGACAGAGATACAGACAGGCTGTTCAGAATCCTAGCCCTTTGGGGAGTAAAAGCAGAGCCCTAGAAAAGTTCTCCCGCCTCTCTGGGGCTCAGTTTCCTCTTCTCTAAAGCGAGAGAAAGAAACCAGATAATCTCTAAAGTCTCTTATGGCTCAAATCTTCTGATCCCAGATCACAGTCTCATGTTCTATGAGGTCTGGAAGGCTATGGCTGGACCAGGTCACACCCAGTTCCTACTAACCTCCATCTCCTCCACTGTTTGGTATGGAGACATGAGCTGCTTCTCCCAAAGCAGGGCCCAAGTCTGACTTTCCCCAAGGACACTGGGACATGTAACAGGAATACCCATTCTTGGAGAAAAGGAGCAACAATTGATGAAACCCTAACTGGCTTAAAAAAAATTCTCTGATATATAGGTAGATGAGTAACAGAAAGTAATTGTCCTCACCCCCATAACAGGTTCAGAAAGTAACTCTGAGTCCAGCCAGTGTGGCTCAATGGTTGAGCACCAACCTATGAACCTGGAGGTCATGGTTCGATTCTCTGTCAGGGCACATACCCGGGTTGCGGGCTCGATCCCCAGTAAGGGGCATGCATAATTCTCTCTCATCATTGATGTTTCTATCTCTCCCTCTCCCTTCCTCTCTCTGAAATCAACAAAAACATAAAAATCATGACCCACTTGGCTAATTTTAGTCAATGGACAACTTTGCCAAAGAACACTCTCAATTAAATGAAATCTCATTTTAGTGGACTGCCTCATCCCAATGATAATCTCACTCTTTGAAGAACTTTGCCAACGACAAACTCACTCTTGTGAGATTTTACCTCAGAGGAGAGTCTAGTTCAACAGATATCCCAACCTAATAAATAATCTCACTCAGTTGTCAAATGGATAGCCTTAACCAATTGAGAAGCCTTATTTAATGAACAATTTTACCAAATGCACACCACCTAATGTAATTTTCACCCTAATGGATAGCCTCACCCAACAGGCAACTCATCTAGTGGATTACCCCATATCAAGGACAGCTTCATTCAGTAGAGGTTATCAATCACCTTACTGAATAGCAGCCTTAACAACTACACAATCTCATCCCTCATCCCTACCCTGGCTCCCTCTTAGGCCCCAACCTCACCCCTTCCTAATAGAATCCAAGTTGCCCACCTGCCTGCCCCCTGGGTCGGGGCCACTCACACATCTGTCCGTTGCTGAGGTGAGTAGGCATCGTGTTGGCAACAATGACGTTGGTGCCCATGTGTTCCTGCATCAGGTGAGGGTGCAGGGGATGATGGGCATGGGTTGCATCACTGGAGGATCCTGCAGGTAGAGGGAAGACTCAATGAAGATGAAGAGTTTGGGATAAGGACCATGGGCCTTGAGACACCATTTTCCTCAGGTGTGGCCAGTCAACCTGTCCATCCATTATGGATGATGCCTATTGAGTTCCTATTCCTGGGCTGGTAAACTGGGGTTTACCATTCCCATCCATGGACTTTATGAGGGTAATAAGAGGACCCAGCTAACCAAGAGAACAAACGTGATTTAAAAGAAACAGAGCATGTAAGGAAGCATTGAGATAATTTAAATATTATCATGAGTATTGATTGCATATTAATATAATGGATTTAATCAATGGCTTTTGAAATTCTTTGGCACGGAGTCCTTCAACAATTTGGTCCCAACTCACCTTTCAGCCAAGCTGACCTATTTAGTAGAGCATCTATGTGTTTCTTTGTACTTTCCTGTAATTTACAATCTCTCTGTTTTCGCTCATGTACTGGCTCCACTAGAGATGCCTTCCCCACCCCACCCCCCATGTCCACACATCCAAATTCCAGTTCAGATATTTCCTCCTAAGGGAAGCCTCTCCTGGTTCCCTCCACTCCAGTAGGAAGTAAACTTCTCCTTTCTTGCAACGCCCATAGTAATTAATTGATCTGTAACCCATCTTTAGGAATAACCACTTCTGTCTGTGAGCATTACAATGAGTCCGAGCTTCCTTGTTTAGATCCTGCCTCCTATCCTTCCAGCTCACTTCATCTAGTACCATCACTGCGAAAACTCTTCAACCCTATTGAGGCTGCCAACTCACTGATCCCCACTTTTCACTATCACCCCATCTTTATTTCTATTCTAGTCCAGCCAAGATTCCATATCCCAGCATTATAATCCCTCCCTCGCATTCATCCTCAACTCCCTCATAGCTTCCCTTCAGAGTAAAACATTTTCAAAGGGTTGTCTACTCTTGTTACCTCCACTTCGTTTTCCCACTCACTCTGTCACACTTCTCAGTCTGGTTTCCTTTCCCACAGTCCTCTGACACTACTGCTCTTTGCACAATCGCCAAGAGCCTCCATTGTGCCAATCCAATGGACACCTCCATCCCTCTCCTGTGAACTTAACACCATTAAATGCCTTGTCCTCCTTAAAACATGCCCTTCTCTTGGATTCTAGAACTTCCCTGGTTTTGCTCTTATCCCCCTGGCTCCTCTTCCTCCAACCTCCTCCCATGGCATCTAATTGCTGGAATACCGTAGAGTTGCCTTTCATCCTGAGCTTTGGGATTGTGTTTTAGCAACAGACTCAGATATCCAACTGCCTCCATGATAATTCAACTTGGATGTCTAACAGTCATCTCAAGCTTAACTCAAGTTCAAAATGGATCCCTCACCATCACCACCATGCCCAGCCTCAAACTGTTCTCTCTCAGTCTTCCCATCTTAGCAAATTGCTCCACCACCATTCCTGTGACTCAAAGCAAAAACAGAGGTTTTACCCTGGACGCTCCTCCTCCCTCTCTCCCCACATCTGATCAATCAGCAAGTCCTGCAGGTTCTTCCTCCAAACAGATGATCACGTTTTTCTCTGCTGCTAAGTTCCCAGGCATGCTTTGTCCCAGCCTCTACTGTCTTTTCCCTGATTGGAGACAATAACATTCTCAGGGGCCTCCTGTCTCCATTTTGCACCTTCCCCTCCCTAAATCCACTTTCTACCCAATGATCAGAGTAGTTCGTTTAAAACACTAGTCTGATGTTCAATCTTCTTATAATAGTTGGATGAGAATAAAGTAAAAATTTCTGACCATGGCCTATAAAACCATATACTTATCATTTGGTTTCTGCCGGCTCGCCATCTTCATCTCATACAACTCCCCCAGCTCACCACCTTATCCTTCTTCTCGAACACACTACCCTCTCCTGCTTCAGGACGTCTGTATTAGTTACTTCTGTCTAGAACAGCGGTTCTCAATCTGTGTGTCGTGACCGCTTTGGGGGTCAAACGAGCCTTTCACAGGGGTCGCCTAAGACCATCGGGAAACACATATATAATTACATATTGTTTTTGTGATTAATCACTATGCTTTAATTATGTTCAATTTGTAACAATGAAAATACATCCTGCATATCAGA
>NW_006290680.1:4059664-4062841 GCF_000327345.1 Myotis davidii | reverse complement strand
TATGCTTTAATTATGTTCAATTTGTAACAATGAAAATACATCCTGCATATCAGATATTAAAATTATGATTCATAACAGTAGCGAAATTACAGTTATGAAGTAGCAACGAAAATAATTTTATGGTTGTGGGTCACCACAACATGAGGAACTGTATGAAAGGGTCGCGGCATTAGGACGGTTGAGAACCACTGGTCTAGAATGTTTTTCTCTTGACTTTTGAATACTCTATTTCCTTTCACCCCTCTGGTCTAAGCACAAAAGTCACCACTTCGGAGAAATCTCCCTTGGCCAATCTGTCAAAAGAGGCCCCTTCTCTTGGAGAGACCCCTGCCCCCGCCCACCTCTCTGCCCCTCCGGGGCGGGGCACGGACCTCCCAGCAGCATCTCCTGCAGCAGGTTGTCGATCTTGGCCATGCCGAAGAGCTTGATGAACTGGATCTGCTCAATCATCTGCCAGGTGATGCTCTGCAGGGTGGGCAGCAGCAACAGCAGCTCGCCGAAGCGGCCACGTGAGTCATACTGGCGGTCGTTGATGTAGTCCTCCAGGCTCACCTGCACCTGGGACCGCAGCCTCTTGATCTTACCCGGGTCACTCAAACCTTTAGCATCTGCAACAGGAGGGGGTGGGCAAGGGAGGACAGTGGGGCCCAGTTAGAGCATCTGGGGAGTCAGGACCCAGACTTCCCCTGACTCATGGGGTCCGCATAGGGGGACTCAAGGTCACACAGGGAATCCTCAGCAGTGCTGGGATGAGGATTCAGGGCTCCTGACTCCCAGTTGAGTTCCCACTGTCCAGATCTCAGCACACATTGCCTCTACTGCCTTAGAGCTGTATCTCTGCTCCCTTGCCTGTGTCATCTTAGGGTCTCAGCTTAGGTTTTACCTCCACCAAGAAGCCTTCTCCATTCTACCCTCCCCAAGTCTGCATTATGTGTCCATCATGTTCCCAAATTCCTGTGGCTGTTCCGTTACTACTGACTGCACAGGAGGCAATTGTCTCTTGCACTAGATGTGAGTTCTGGGCAGGAAGGCATAGATATCATTTGTCATTTTAAACCCGCCACCTAGTACCATGCACAGTCAGTATTTGTTGAATAGATGAAAGGATAGGTAGATGGATAGAAGGATAAATGAATGGGAAAAAAAATCAATGGATAAATTCTAGATCTTCATTCTTAAGATGGGGACTCAAGTAGTCGTCCAATGGATAATCTCAGACTTCATGGAGGTAATGCACTTATTTCCTAATGTAAGTGGCAGAAAGAGAATTTCACCCACACATCCAGTCCAGGGTGCTCTCCACTAACCATGTTTGTGCATTCTTTTACTCAGTCAACAAACTCTATTGAACACCACCTACATGCCAGGCCCTATTATAGGTCACCTGCCCCTCCAAGCCAGGTTACTGACCCTGACTCAGCGTCAGTAATCCTGCACACTTTACTGAGCCATTTACTCTGTCTAGCCCTGTGCTGAGTGCTGCAGGGGATATAGCCTGGGCCAGACTCTCAAGGAAACTAGAGGTAGCACTCTTACCCTTTAGAAAATGGGAAATAGCATGTGGTAGGTAAGAACATGGGCTTGAGATCTGAATAGTCTGAAGTTCAAATCCGAGCTCTGCCATTTCCTGGTTGTGTGACCTTGGGCAAATTAATTGACTTCCCTGTGCCTCAGTTTTCTAATCTGTAAAATGGAGATAGTAATTCCCATCTCACAGGTACCATGTTGCAAGTAGTAAATGGGATGATCCACACAGAGTGTTTAGAAGAGTGTCTTAAAGAGCATTCCACAAATGGTGATGATCTCCCTCTTCATTACTACTATTACTAGAAGTGATCTTCATACAGGTGGGGCCTAAGACAGTACCTGTCACACAGTAGGTGTTCTCTGACATGTAAGGAGGAAAGGAAGCAGGCAAACCTTTGGGGGCCCAGGAATCTTGACATTGTAAAGTAAAATCAGGCTTTGCACAGACATAACTACAAATACAGGTGGAAAGTCAGTAAATGGAATGGGGAGAGGAGAGTCAGAGCTGAAGGGAAGGGTGCGGATGCAGTACAGTAGTCCCCACTTATCTGCAGGAGATGCAGTCCAAGGTCCCCAGTGGATGCCTAAAACCACAAACAGAACTGAACCCTTTATATACCATGTTAGAGACTATATTTTTTCCTACACATACATACCAATCATGAAGTTTAATTGATAAATTAGGCACAGTAAGAGATGAATGCCAATAACTAATAAATACTAAAATTGAACACTTACTACAATACATTGTAATAAAAGTTATGTGAATGTGCTCTCTCTCTTTCTATCTCGATATCTTATTAAACTGTACTCATCTTTTCACTTAAAGAAAGTACTTCTAGGGCTTCTCTTTGGAATGTCCAAATTGCCAGCATCACTACTCTTGCACTTTAGGGGCATTATTTCGTAAAATAGGATGACTTGACCACAAGGACTGCAATACAGGGACAGTGGATCTGATAACCGTGTTGGTTACCAAGTGACTAATAGGCAGATAGCATATGCGGAGTGAATACGCTGGAAAAGGGGATGATTCACATCCCAGGTGGGACGGAGCAGGAGGGTGCAAGATTTCATCACACTACTCAGAACATCGTGCAATTGTAAACTTATGAATTGTTTATTCCTGGAATTTGACCACAGGTAACTGAAACCACAGAAAACAAAATTATGGATAAGGGGGACTACATGCTACATGAAGGGTTAGAAAATACTCTCCACAGTTGATAGGACAAGAAATAAAGGCATAAGCACATAACAAACATTATAAAGGTGACCAATAGAGACACTAAAATAGCCAGAAAAATATATTAAGAGGATGGAGGAGAATAGGAATGGTGATAAAAGAAGTGAAACCCTCCGCTAGCCTAGGAGGAAAAATACGACCTAAAAAAGATAAAGCAAGAGAGAGCAGGCTTAGCATTTTATTTTGAGCTCGAGGTAATGGCCAGAAGAAATGATAACGAATCAGAAATGGTTCTGAGGAGTAGGCTTTAGCAGGAAAAGTGGAGTAGAGAGGAATATTCGCATTTTAAGTATGTGCACATATTATTTTGCTGGGAGTAAGGGTACACCCAATGTAGCTTCCCCATCCCCTTTTGAGGAAAAGAAGATAAAAGGAAAGAAAAGAAGGAAGACAGGATGAAAGAG
>NW_006290680.1:4057542-4059639 GCF_000327345.1 Myotis davidii | reverse complement strand
GGAAAGAGAAAACTCAAGCTTCTGGACTCAGTGTGCCCTGTCAGGTCATATCATCCCTTTGAACTTTGATTTTTCCTTATCTATGAAATGGAGCTAAGAAAAAAAACCTCTCCGGGTTGTTGTACTAAAGAGATGAGGTTGTGAACTTGGGGTATGCAACCCAGTAGGAGAAGTCTGACAGAGGGTCTGGAGCATCAGGGGTGGGTGGGAGGTGCGGGCTGTACCTGGATCAAAGAAGATGATGGCTTTGAGGCAGGCATACTCATTGTCATCGATCTGCAGCTCCTGGAAAGGCAGCACCAGCTCATCCAGGATGCGCATGGACACCCGGCTCATCTCTGCCAGCTCCGGGCAATGCCGGGGGATGATGTAGTCATTACCTGGATGAGTTGGAAAGGAGATGGATGAGGAAGCTACCTTGGGTGTACCCTTACCCCTAGCTTTGAACAGGCCCTGTCCTTTGCAGTTGCAATGCAGTTGGTGCTCATGGGAGGAGTGCCCATTTTACAGATGAGAAAGTTAAGGCCCAGATTAAGGGAATGAGTTGCTTGAAATCATCGGACTGGGCCTGGGATCTGGCTTTGAGTGTGTTTGAACTTTAATTCCTTGGGTCCACATTTCTTTGCATCCAAGGGGACAGGGCTATTTCTGATCGGTCTCCCTTGCCCCAGCATGCTGCCATGGACATCGCCTATGCCCAGGTGGGTTCCACACTGGACATGCCCTCCCCAGAGCCCTGGCTGAGCAGGCCACCTCCTCACCTAGTAATAGAACGTCCTTGAACACCATAGAGCGCTTGGTGGCTCCGAGAAGCAGGTGCTCGCCGGCATGGGCTCTGAGCAGGGCCACCTGGAAGAGAGAAGGGACAGCATATGGTGCCTGCACACCTGTGAGGGCTGCTCCTAGCCAACTCATCGACACTGGGCAAGTCAGCTTCACGCTTCCCTCACCTTTACCTGCCTGAATTATAAAACAGGCATCAAAAAACAGCTGCCCTCTTCCCATAACTGATCAACTGGGGATCTGGAGGTCACCACCTCACCAAGGGTTTTTCTGGAAACCCAGGCTCCTAGGGCTGGGATCCCCTGAGGGCATGTAGACCAGAGGCTTTCCACCTTAAGCACACATCAAAATCACCTGGAAACTTGTTAAATCCAGGAGGGGAAAGAACACGTGCTAGGAGCAGGGCAACGAAACACTGACTTTGATCTTGAATTTCTGTGTCCTTGGGCAGGTTGCTGCTCCCCGCTGGGCCTGGTTTATGTGCCTGGTGAAACTGTGACAATAATCTGGGTGTATTTTTTTCATTAGAGGTGCAAAGGCTTTCATCAGACTCTAAAGAGGGTCTATCACCCCGAAAGTCCTAAAACTGTGGGTCCCCAATTCCTACTCATGGGCCAGCTATGAAAGATTATGAAGAGTGGTTTATAAGAATGCAGATTCTTAGGCCCTACTTCCAGAGATTCTGATTCTGGATGTATGGGGATGGGCCCAAGGACCTGTGTTAAACAAGCTCCCAAGTGCATTCTGATGTGCAGTTGTGTTTGGGAAATCACTGCTCAGATTTCCAGGCAGCTGCCCACTTGCCATTGCAGGATTCTAGGGTTCTGAGAGCGAGTTACAAGAATTTGGCGTGGCTGTTGGTTCCCACCTAAGGCAAAGGCATGAACACTGGTTCTTGGAAGTGGATGAGCTTGACAGACACCTTTCCTGCAGAGAAGACAAGTCTAAAGTTGGAGGTATGAGCCCAGCCAACTCACCGGAGAGCATTGCCTGCCCTTTCAGAACCATCTGCTTCAGAGCTAGCATGAGAATCAAAGATGGGCTGGAAAAATAGTATCAGGCTGGTAGCCTCAAGGGTCTTATCTGCAAGGTTGGGTTAGGGAGTCCAGAGGGTTTTAGCAGGCTAGATTATTAAGTAAAGTGCTTTTGTTCATGAATTCACTTGATTGTTCATTCTTTCAGTCATCACATGTTAAGTGCCTACTAAGTGACAAATGTGTTTTAGGCAATGGGGACACAATGGTGAAAGGAAAGGGAAGGGAAGGGAAGGGAAGGGAAGAAGGGGGGGGGGAAGGGAAGAGAAGCGAGGAAGGG
>NW_006290680.1:4048229-4057527 GCF_000327345.1 Myotis davidii | reverse complement strand
GAGAAAGTGAGAAGGAGAGAGAAAGAAGAGAAGAGGGGAGCAAGGAAGGAAGAAAGAGAGGGAGGGAGAGAAGTAGGAAAGTGAGGGTATGAGATAAGAGCATAGGGCAAGAATAACTACATAAATGGGAGGTCAGAAAAGACCCATCTAAGGAGGTGGAATTGTTCTAAGGCACATAGTAAACATTCAATAAATATTTGTCTGAATGAAGAAAGGAAGAAATGGGTGAATGAACGAATGAGCAAACTAGTTAACTTCCTCTCCAGACGCAGCCCCTCCTGGGCAGCCACCTGTCCTTACCTAATCTATTCCCCTGTGGTTAAACCTTGTGAGGATGCCAGGAAAATAGGAGAAATGGCAAACAGGCGGTGAGAGTACACTTGCCATGACCAGGACAAGGATGCTTACTATTGAGCACTTCCTATATGGCACACCGGGCACTGTGCAGGCCCTTGTCACTTACCAGTGGCTCTGACTGACAGGGAGAAGACCTGGCATCAAGTCCCAGCTCTGTGACTGCCTTGCTCTGTGACCTGGGGCAAATCACCTTCCCTTTCTAGGCCTCAGTCCCCTTATCCAATGCTACCCTAGCCGTCCAGGTTTCAATGGATTGATATTCTAGACAAGACAAGAAGCAAACAACTTGGAAAGTGGTTCCTGAAGCGATGTCTATCGAGTTGAGGTGCCCTTTGGAAGACAATGACCCCCATCTCCCAGGTTTGTCTCCTCCTCCTCCCCCACCCCATCTAGAGCAAATGGGCTCCTGTACACCGTGAATGGGGAGCTGGGAACCCTCATGATCCGGGTCCAGCCCCCTGACATGGCAGCTGTTCTGGGGGTGAGCAGGCAGGGGGGTGTTAATGATTGTCCCGTGTTATTGGCTACCCATCACTGCTCTCGGAGAATGCTCTGAGCCCTAGCCAGGGAGGTTTGGGTGGGAAATCGAGGTTAACAATTGTTCAGCTTGGGGGTATCTCGTTGCCCTGCTGAGCCCCTGGGAAGGAACAGGAGGGATTAAACATTAATGTAGGTTCTCCAGCAGAGGGGACCAGGGCCAGAACACGAGGAGCAGGGAGAAGGCAGGGGCTCTGCCAAGATCCCTGCCCTATCATCCCTCCCAAAGCGGGAGGAATCTGTGTGAGAGGGCATCTGATCCGGCCCCCAGTGCGAGGCCCAGGACCGGCCAAACCCGTGTTTGCACAGTGTGTCCCATCGCGGGACACTAATGGGTGTTCCAGGAGAGGGTGGGTGTAAAAGGAGTTCCAGGAGCCCCGGGTCTGTCCACAAAGTTTAGTAGGTGCCTTGCCTGCAGGGCTTCTCAGAAACTTGAACAGACTGGCATGCGTTGCCAGCCTTTCATGCAAATGTGCCAAATGGAGAAGTAAATGCACCCATGGACATCTAGGCCCTGTCCATTGGCGACCCCGAGCTTCCCTCAGAGCTGAGAAGGTGACTCAGCCCGGCTCTCCTTTCCCAGACAGGAAAAATGTCTGCAGAGGCCCAAGGGGTGCAGGAGCTGTCACTTGTGGTATCTCAGAAACTCATCTGTCCTCAGATCCATCCCCACCACACACACACACACACACACACACACACACACACACACACAGTCCCCTGTTCTCCCCGGGACATTTTTGGTATGTCAAAGAATGTACTTTGGGAAATAAAATGCTGAGCTATACCATGTTCGTGGGATACAGGAAGAAACTGACATTTAGGGAGGCCAGCTGTGGCCCCGGCACTGTGTAGGTGCTCATTACATGATTTATACTTTTCAAATGGTAATGTCCTCAATCCTTCCAACAACTTTCTGAAGCAAGTATTACAATTCCCACTTTGTACATAAGAAAACTGAGACTCAGAGACAGGGAGTAATCTGTCTTAGATCACACAGAGAACTAGTCTTAAAACCAGGGCGCAAGCCCAAATCTCCTGATCCTTGGCCTTGGGCCCCTGTCAATATCTCCTCTGGAGAGGGCCCTGGTGCAGAGGTACAGTGGATAGAAGCCTGGACTTCGGAGCTTGCCTGCCTGGTTCTAATCCCAGCTCTGCTGGATACTAGCTGTGTGACCATGAGCAAGTTATTTAACCTCTCGGTGCCCCAGTTTCCTCACTTGTAAGATGGAACTAATAACAGCACTACCTCATAGGGTTGTTGGAAGGATTAAATGAGTTAACATTTGCAAAGTGATTTAAACAACTGCAGGACACATGAGCACTATGTGTGTTTTGTTAAATAAATTCAGACCAGTCCAAAGCTATATCCCAGGTGGGCCAGCAGGTCCCTCCTGCCCAGCACCCCCCCTGCCCACAGTCCACGTCCTCCCGCACCTGGTCGTCCAGGGGAAGTTCGCAGAAAGCTGGGATGTACTTGGCCCACTCAACGAGCACCAGCAGCTGCTCCTTCATGGACTCGCACACGTCGGCAATGCTGGCGATCTTCTTTGCCCGGATGTCTCCGTTGATCCCAGAGACAGGGGAGGTGATCTGGGGGGAGGTGAAGGAAAATGCTGGGGATGGCTGGGCTGCCCCACACGCCCTGAACCCTGCAGAGGCCCCTCCTCAGGTAGTGTCCCTGTCTGGAAAAGGGGAGATGGACTGTGGGTGCCGCCTTGGCTCGGAGGAAGTTTAAGGGAAAATGGACAGAAGGAAGGATGCTGAAGAAGCCCTGCAACCTGCCCCTGCCTCCTCTTCCTCCAGCTCCTCAGAATCCCAAGGAACCCCTCAGCCCTAGGGGAGAAGCAGGGCAAAAACCCTCATCCTCATCTGATAGAGGAAGATCCCACAGCCCAGAGAGGTGCTGTGATTGGCCCGAGGTCAACAGCAAGAGGCTGACTGAGTCCCAGTTTGCTACTCTGTCCACTTGTTCGCTGCTCTGTTGTCCCGGGGCTAAGCTGATCGCAGGCCCTCAGTGAAGGCAGAGAGCTGCTTGGCCTGCACCATGTGGGCAGTGGGATGAACTAGAAAGTGCCCCCAATGCCAGGCCTGCGTCCCAGTTTTGTCTTTGCTACTAAATGGCTGTGTGACACTGGACTCAGCTTCCCTTCCGTGACATCTGAGGGTCCTTCTAGCTGCTGCTCCAGGGCTTGGCTGGGGAGGGCGGGGTGGAGGTGAGACTCCTCTTCAGTGTGTGGGGCCCAGGTGGGTGGAGCGGTCACCCCAGTACCTGCTGGGACAGGACCTCCGCCTGCAGGAGCGCATTGATGGAGGGCAGACTGCTGTCCTCATAGCTTGACCTGCGAGTGCTGATCCGGTCCCGCTCATTTTGGACGGCTGTGAAGACAGCAGAGAGAAGTGAGGAGGGAGGGCAGGGATACGGAGGAGGGGAGGGCTGTGGCATGACTGATGAGGAATGGGTGAGGTGCAAGGGGAGAGAGTTCAGCCCTGACAGAGTTTCTGCAGGGCTATCCTTCAGGGAAGGAGGCACAGTTGGAGGTGGGTGTAGGAGGGGTGCGTCCAGGGGACAGAGCCCAGATCAACTTGTGGAAAGGAAGGGAGACAGATTCTAACCCAGCTTGTTAGAACTCTCTAAATGCCAAAGCTGCCTCAACACAGTTCGGGGACTGCAGGAGTGACCCACCCATCCCTGGAGGCATGCAAGACAATGATGACTTGGCAGAGGGCTTAAGGTGAGTTTTGAGCATTGAAGAGGGGATCTGTCTAGATAACAGGTTTTCAAGCTCTGTTTTGCAAAAGGATCCATTTCTTTCCAGATGAAAGTGTGTAAAACAAGCAAAGTGAATTCCTCTGGGTGACAGGAGATGGCCCAGGGATTCCTGAACACTGAGGCAGAAGGCCTGGACAAGGGGATCGGGAGGCCCCGCCTGCCCTGGCAGTCTCGTCCATCAGCAGGAGCTGCAAGGGATCCAGGCTACCCTTCTCAGAGACAGCAAAGGTACGCTGTCCTCCCCCTGCCCACTGCTGGGCTCTCTCTCAGGAACTCAGAGATCTGGGGCCTGTGTCCACCAGGGCCCCGCACCCCACTGCGTGCCCCCTTCTGGGCCAGTCCTGGCCGGAGATATAAGGTGGACCTGCTGCCTTGGCCCTGTCCCTTGGACTCTGAGAAGCCTTCCTGTGCAATGAGGCTGGGCTGAAGCTGGAAGGAGGGAGGACGCAGTGGGAGGAGACCCGGTTCCTGGTCGGAACTGCCACTCGCTCTCTGTGTGCCAGTAGAAGTCACTTCCTTTCTCTGCGCCTCAGTTGCCCCACCTATCAGCTTTTGCTTCCCAGATTGTCTCCCATCTCAGAAACAGGCATCCTATTCCCCACTTCCAACCTGGGAGTCTTTCTCTCACATTCCAGCTCTACTCATGCCCCACATGTGTGAGTGGTCCCTACGGAATCCATCCTGGCTCCCACTCTGTCTGGGCCCTGACTTCTCGGCCCTGGAGTGGTCCCTTTGCTTCCAGCTTTGCCCCTACAGTCCACGCACCTCTCAGGTCATACCCCTCCACAGCTCATTCTGGACCAGTGCCTCCCTGTCTCCCTCGGCGTGAAGGCACAGCTCTTCCCTGTGGCCCTTTCTCTCTGATCCTCTTCACTACTCTGTCCCCCAAACTTGCCTCACTGCTCCTCTGACACACTCTGGTGCTGCTGTTCCCACTGCCTGGAATTCTCTCCCCTATAGCTTAGCGGCATCTTCATGTCACTCCTGTCCCCGTGCAAATGTCACCTTCTCAGAGGTACCCTCTCTGACCACTTGTCTGAGCGGCATTCCCCCCTCACACTCTGCCCTGCATCCTGCTTCCTTCTTCCTCTTGGCACTTATTGTAGAATCATATGTTCATTTCTTTACTCTCTGTCTCTCTCTGAGAAGAAAAGCTCCAGAAAGAACTCCCTCTTGTTCACTTCTATGGCCCCAGAGACTAGAACAGAGCCTGGCACATAGTAGGTGCTCAGTTAATATTTGTTGAGTGAATGATAAAAAGCTCTGTTTCTTGGGAGTACCCTAGGCCAGTGATGGCGAACCTATGGCACGTGTGTCAGATGTGACATGCGAACTCATTTTTTTGGTAGATTTTTCTTTGTTAAATGGCATTTAAATATATAAAATAAATATCAAAAATATGTCTTTGTTTTACTATGGTTGCAAATATCAAAAAATTTCTATATGTGACACGGCAGCAGAGTTAAGTTTGGGTTTTTTCAAAACTGCCACGCCGAGCTCAAAAGGTTCGCCATCACTACATCTTCAAGCCTCCTCTGGTTTCCTAGGCCTGGTGGCTCCAGATGGGAACAGCCATCCTAGGAAACTCATTAACTGCCCCACCCGCACTGCCCTAGGCCCTGTGTCTCAGTGGAACATTGACATCCCACCTATTCAACTGTCATCTCTGGATTTCACACATTGTTGAAATCAGAGAATGAAAGGCAGACAGTCAGTGGTTCTCAACCTTCTAATGCCGCGACCCTTTAATACAGTTCCTCATGTTGTGGTGACCCCCAACCATAAAATTATTTTCGTTGCTACTTCATAACTGTAATTTTGCTACTGTTATGAATTGTCCTCTAAATATCTGATATGCAGGATGTATTTTCAGGGGTCGCAACCCACAGGTTGAGAACCGCTGGAATGAAGCCAGGAGTCAGGGGGATAAAATACAAGTCCCAAGATAAGAAATCTCTCCGGAGACCCACCACCCTGCATGGGGCCAGCTCCCAGAACCACTCCCCAGCCTTAGTCCTGCCCCACCTGCCCTGCCCACACCCTCCCACAGAGGCTGCCCGCACCCACCAGGGCGCCAGGAGGAGGCAGGCTGAATAAAAGGGCTGCTGTCAGCAGCTGCGGATTGGGCTCCTCAAGGTTAGGCCGGCCTTATCAGTGCCCGGCGCGAGCTCAGTCACGGAATGATGTTTTCCAAATGTTTGCTCAGTATTAGCAGGGTCGGGGACCTAATGTAACTCCTATTGAATATTAACCAACCTGGGCAGAGGCAGAGAGGAGGATGAGCTTGTCTTCTCAGAGAACCCCTGGATGGGGCTACTAGAGGCTGAGCTGAGGTTCCAAGAAAGGGCCCACCACCAACCCATACCTCCTGCACCCCTGGCCCTGCTTCCTGGTTCTAGGTGTCCAATTCCAGGAGCCTGCATTTGTCCTAGGACCACCAAGTAAGTGTCGGGTTATAGGAAAGAATTCCTGACCTACTGTTAGGCCCCCTGGTCCCCAGGTTTCTCCCCAGAAAAACTTGCCACCCAGGGAACTCACTTTCGGCCACCATGGAATAAGCTCTGGCCAAGACTTACGGGGCTCTGAGATTTAGAGCCCTTCCCTGGGGTCAAGAGGAACTTTCAGGGATCTAGGCCCAAGATGATTCCCACGCTGGTCCCTCCCAGTTTCCATCCTGGGAGCTTGGTACCTGCCCAGCTCTGGGAGCCCGAGTTCTAGTCCTGACTCCACCCTTGAGTCAATCATGTCACTTCTCTTGCCTCAATTTCCCCATCTGTAAAGTGTATGAAGAAGTAGATTTGATAGCCTCATAGACACCTGTCTTGTCTATAAATTTTGTTTGCAGCCCATTTTAAAAAATATATGTCAAGTACACAACATTATAATTTGACGTCTGTATACTCTGCAAAGTGAGCTTCCTCAAAAGTCTAGTGACTATCCATCACCATATAACTCACCCTTCAGGGCTACTTTTGGGTTTAAATGACTGAGTTCTGCTAAGACCATCAGGAAAGAAAAATGAAAACTTGTCCCAGCTCTTCTGATCCCCGTGGCTTCCAAGAATGTCTCTTGGCTCTGGGAAGTTCTTACCAGGCTATAAAGCTTAGACAGAACTAGTAATAGCCTGACTTCCCAGAGCCTGACCACAGGGGCGACTGAACACTTTGCTGCCCTGGCCTATTCTCAAAGCAACCAAGGGACACGAGCACATGTCACAATCTTAACCCAGGTGTGTAAATAAGCACCAACATTTACTCGCCTACACTGACTTGCCATCAGCCAATTCTCCTATCCTCCTGACATGATGCCACCTTCCCAAGAAGCAATTTTCAAGGCTAAGCAAGGGCAGAATTGCCTGGTGCTCCCACCCCCCTTCTAGGAGCCAGGATGTGGGCCTGTGCCTCCTTGGCAGCTGAGGGGGAAGACCGGGAAACAAACACACAAGTCCCAGCACCTGTGGTGAGGCTCACAAAGCTGGGAGGGACCACTACCAACCCCCTCATCTTATAGAGTCCAGAAGGGGCAGAAACTTCCCTGAAGTGACACATGGGGAAAATGACTGAATGCTTAACAAGAGACACATACAATGGCAGATCAAAGCTGGACCAGGCCACATACAGCCCAGGAAGGCTGCTAACCTTCCCCCGCCCCACCCCCGCCTGTCACAAGGCCTGCGATTTTAACACGAGAGATTCATTCTCTTGAACCTAAAATCTTGACTGTGCGGTAATAGAACCACTGACTATTAGAACCATAGACTCTTAGGTCCTGAGACTATAGTTCTCAATCTTCCTCTTGTCATCAGCTGTTCATACATACAGGGGTGGGCAAAAGTAGGTTTACAGTTGTAAGTACGCAAAACAGTTTATTTTTGTATTGTTATCTATGATTGTATTATTACTACTACTACTACTATTAACCTACTTTTGCCTGCCTCTGTGTATCACATCCCCATCTGCAGCATTTCTCATTCCACAGAGTGGTTCCCAACTTGGAGGTGAGAGTGGGTGAGAGAGGCTCCACACCACCGAACACCAGGCAGGGAGAGGTGGGGGCATTCGCCCTCTGCAAAAGCTCCTTCCCCACTTTGAGAATCCCTGAGGTCTGGATGCTAGAATGATGTTGAGAGCAGGAGGGGGCTACTCCTTCATCAGGGTGAGCAGGCCCAGGTTTGCCACAGGACTCATGAGCTCACGCCAAGGCCCTATTAGGATGAGTCACAGAAGACAATTCCTAGGGAGGGAGCAGAGAAAACAAGGTCTCAGAGGCAAAGATGGGGAGGGGAGGTGACCACAGCTGAGCTCCTCTCCTCATTAGTCTCAGCAGGCTGGGTCCAAGGTTCCCGCTGTGGGATGGGATGGGGGTAGGAGGTGTGCAGGACTAGACCAGAGATCTAGCTGTGAGCTAGAAGTGAAGGCCTGGGGGCTAGTCCTAGAGCTGGGAAGTGCGAGTTGAGAGGAGAAAAAGATGAAGAGATTTGAAAATGGAAACTTATTTTTAGAAGCAGTTAAACGATTTTTGCTTCCTGAGCTTGGGTTGAGTGTTCCTGAGGTATGGAGGGCATAAAGCAAGCAACATGGAGGTGTTGTCCAAACAGCACTGAACTTGCGTTCAAAGCTCTGTGTTCAAACCCCACATTCTGCATTGACCAGCTCTGGGGCCTTCGGTAAGTTGCTGAGCCATTCTGGCCTCTGTTCCTTCATCTATAATAATAGTGCCACCACACACAGTTGTCATAAGAACAAAGGGAACTATCCATCATGGAAAAGCCCAGCCCAATGATTGGTGTCTGCTGGTATCAGGAGGTCTGGAGAGACCTCAATCAATGCACTGTGTCTTCCCCTTCTCCACTACCAGGACAAGTCCAGCTTCCTGCTCCCATTCCCTGGGATGGGAGAACTTGGACTCACCTGATACTCAAGCATGACAACTAAGGAACTGGGCACTTGTCCCTGGGACAGGAAGCTCAGGAGCAGAACTCCCCACCCCCTCATATTTGCTGAGTCTGGGTAGTACATGGACAATTGCAATATCATTCTCTAGTCTAGACCTTTCTTAATGTTTGAAATAGTAAAGAAAAAACACTGGACTTGGCTGCCTTGTGGTGGAGAAGGCAGGCAGGGGTGGTGGTGGCTGGGAACCCGCATAGACACAGTGGGCGCTTATCTTTTTGAATCGTTCTCAAGACCAAGCCCAGCCCCTCCCTATGGTCAGATTTCTAGGCCCTTCCTTCTCTCAGCCATTAGTTAGTCACCCTGGGGCCTGTTCCTGAGTCATAAAGTTGTGTCCCCAGTTGTAAATGACTGTGGGGAGCTGTGGTGCGGGTGGGGCGGTGGTGGCAGGGGGAGGGCCGAAGCTCACCTTCCTTCTTCATGCCAGCCCGGAAGCACTTCTTGAGCCTGCAGTAGCGGCACTGGTTCCTCTTGTCTTTGTCCACCACGCACTGCCGACTAAATCTGGGGAGGGCTTTGGATGGTTGGATGGAAAAGGGACAGCCCTCCCGCCCCCAAGACTGAACTAGAACCTGGGCCATCTGGTTGATCCCCAGCCTCTTGGCTGCAATAAACCCTTCATCCCAGAAGTTCTCATGTTAACCATAAAGAAAAGCTCAATGGAGTCCAACCCTATCTT
>NW_006290680.1:4028893-4048204 GCF_000327345.1 Myotis davidii | reverse complement strand
CGGAGGCTCAGAGAGGCAACCCGTAGACCTGGATCACTCAGCCTGGGGTAGAGCCAGATTGGGAACCCTAGTCCCTTGAGTATCAAAGCGCCACTATTTCCACCACATCCTACTGGTATAAGAGCTCGGAGGCCAGAGCAGGCTCCTGGTTATAACTAACGGTCAATATGTGGTCCACATAAGCCAGAGATGGAAGTAGAGGCAGGGCCTCATAGTGGCTATGGGTGGGGCCCTGAGTACCAACCAGGGCTCTGCCATTGATTTGAGCTGGGTGACCTTGAACAAATTCCAAGCCCTCTCCACACCACAGCTTCCTCCTCTATAAAATAGGAATAATAATAGTAACCACCTCAGAGGGGCGTTGACCGGGGGGAAATAATACGCAGATGGAGCCTGGCACAGTATCCACACATGGCAAATGCTCCTAACCGATGGCTATTATTTTATTATTGCTGTCACGCAGAATGGCAGATGCTTTTAAAGGAGGGATCTCCAAGGCTTTAGGAAGCCCTTGGGGCAGGTGGAAAGGCCTGGGGCCAATCTGCTTTCTGCCCCCCAAAAAGCACCAGCTTGGGGTTTGGGCCCCATCCTCAGAGGCTTGATCCTAAGCCTCATGGGTCCTTAATTGCTAAGTGGGGAAAATAACAGTGGGTGTGTGGACTTAGTATGGTTCCTGCATATAGTAAGGGCTCAATAAAGGGCAGCCGATAGCTTTCTGATCCGTGAATGAGTTTCCTAGGATGGCTGTTCCCATCTGGAGCCACCAGGCCTAGGAAACCAAAGGAGGCTTGAAGACCTAGAAGGGCAGATGCCTCTGGGGCCTAGTAGGGAGATGACAGACCCTGGGGAACATTGGCCCAAGTGTGCCTATTTCCCAGCTGGAGCAATCAAGACCCCAAGCAAGCGAGCGGGGCTCCGCACCTGCAGGAGTACATGTGGTTCTTTCTCACGCTCCTCCGGAAGAAGCCCTTGCAGCCATCACAGCTTGAGGCGCCGTAGTGTTTGCCTGTGGCCCGGTCTCCACAGATGGCGCACAGGGCGCTGACGCCAAGGTTGTTGGTCGCGTTGAGGTTAGCACCTTCTGATGGGGATGTGTCTGCGCGAGAAGAAAAAAGGAGGACTCAGAAGAGCAGAAAGTCACCTCCTGGAGGCCCTGTTTTTCTGGAGGTTTAAATTTACAAACCAATATGAATGTTGTGGGGAGCTCCCCAGGGCTTCAGTCTCAGCCAGAATGCCATGCTGTCCCCACTCCCTCAGTGACCTTGGGCAAGCCCCTTGGCCTTTTGGAACCCCTGTTTGGCATCTCTAACGTAGGTATCATTTTGACAGTGACTTCACAGAGTTGTTTGTGAGTGTCTGCTCCCCTCATGATGGAGACTGCTAGCCCAGCTTTCTCTGGGAAGTAATGAAAACTTGGCCACACCCTAGGATGCTTCCAGGCCTTAAAGACCCTGATTGACTGGGCACAGAGGGCTGTGAAAGGGACAAATATTGCAGTGTCTGCCCAGAATCAGGTCTTGCCATTTATTTCTTATTGAGTGACCATGGCTGAGTGGGTCTCAGCTTAGTGCCCAGGGGCCCTGACAAGCCTCCTGGGAAATGAGAAGACATGCACCAAGGACTGTGGCTCATTTGCCCTCCTGGGAGGGTCATGACAAGGAAATGTGCACCCCTCAAATACCTCTTGTCCCAGAGGCAGAAGTTACGGCATCGACATAAAGGTGAGGAGGGGTAAAAGAGGCAGGTGACATAGATCTTGGATTGGATGCTGGGGGTCTCTGGTGCTAGTACTGATGCTGCCACTAATTTGCCTGTGACCTTGGGCACGTTTGTTTCCTTGCTTCAATTTCCCCGGGGCCTCAGTTTCCCTAAATGTAAACAGGGCAGTTCTACTGTTCTAGTGGTTTTCAATTATTTTTTAAAAATTCAGTAGCCGAACCCTCTTTTTATAAGCAAATCTTCCACCAAGGATAGACCTCTTGGAAGATGATAAACACTAGGTCCCATCTCCCCTGAAGAATGCACGCATGTGCACAGCACACACAGTCGTCACACACTGTTCCCATAGAACCCTGAGGCCGGCCTGGAATTCCTAGGGAACAGCCAGATAAGCACTGGAGAGGGGCATGGCGCTGCGGTCAGACCACAAAGCCTGGAGCCCTTTGCCCAGTGAGAATCCCAGCTTGCCCACCTCTTGTTGGTAGCCCTGCGACCTTGGCTGAATTAATTAACTTCTCGCCTTCCTTTCCTCACTTGTAAAATAGGAGGAAGATGCCCTAGGGCTGCTGTGTGTTGTGGTGATCCAGCCAAGTGTGTGTCACAGAACAAGCATGAGATCAGCATTTGTGAAAGAACTTTTCTGCAGAAGAAGACTCTCAGAGCACAAGACTTCCCGCCTCCCTGTGCGAGCAGACTCCGCTGCATTTCACCCTGCCGTCACCTGGCTGAACATCTCCTAGTCTCCCGAGGGTGCCCAAGAGTGCGGCCCCCTCCGCTTGGTGAATTATTCCTGGAGATGGGGATAATTGTTAAGCCGTGCTGGTGCCCTTTCTCCCTCAGCCTCGCCTCCCCAGACCCCTGGGAAGAGCTGACCCCACAATTTCTGGCCATTCAGGAGGAGGCTGGGGGAAGGGGTGCCCACATCCTGGGCAGGATGGGCTGGGTGTTGCCAAGTATATCATCTCATCCCTGGAGTCAGCCCCATTCTCCAAGTGAGAACACCAAGGCCCAGAGAGGACAAGTGGCTTGCCCAGGGTCATCATACTGCTGGGAAGTAGAGGAGCCAAATATATGGCCCAGGGGTGCTGGGTGATTCTGGCCATTGCTGCCCTTGTTGGGGTGTCCACTGGGGTCTCTGCAGCAAGGAACCCCTGTTGCTTTTGGTTCTGAATCTGAGATGGGGACAGATGGGAAGCTATCCTTGGAGCCTTTGAGCTACAGCCCAGGATATATGCCAAACATAACCCCAACTCTCAGACCACTCTCTCCAGTAAAGAATGTAAACCTTTTTTATAGGCCAGCCGTGGGCAAACTACGGCCTGCGGGCCGGATCCAGCCCGTTTGAAATGAATAAAACTAAAAAAAACAAAGACCGTACCCTTTTATGTAATGATGTTTACTTTGAATTTATATTAGTTCACACAAACACTCCATCCATGTTTTTGTTCCGGCCCTCCGGTCCAGTTTAAGAACCCATTGTGGCCTTTGAGTCAAAAAGTTTGCCCACTCCTGTTATAGGCGTTCAGAGTTCCTGAGAGGACTCAGGTGGGGCCAGGACCAGTTACCAGTGCTAAGATATCAAGTACCTTACCTTATTTCATTCTCTGGTAAGCCCTGGGGTGGGTGCTATTATTTATTCCCATTTTACAGATGAAGAAACTGAGGTTGCAACACGAAAGAATCTATGCCAGAATTTGAGCCCTAATCTTTCTGGCTCCAGGGCAGGAGGCTGCCTGTCTTCAGGTCACCCAATCAAGGGGCTTGGCTCTGCCTCGGGAGCACAGGATTCCTGGGAGCTGGAGGCATGCGCTCTGCAAGGTAGATGGCACCAACCCCAGGGAGCAGCTTGGGGCTGGGTTGTGGCCAGGAGTGTGACAGCACACATTGTCCTTGTGGGGTCACATGGCACCCACCTAGGGCAGCAGCTCCTTAGTTTACCATTTCCTGCATGTTTGTCCCTCAGTTCCTCACGTGACCCTTGGATACTCCTAAAAGCTGGCCAGCAAGCAGACTTGGGGTGATTAAGCTCATTTCGTAGAAGAGACCAGGAGAGGAGGGGTGACATGCAGGTCATACAGTAAGTGGATGGCAGAGACAGGTGAGCAGTTGGTGAGACTGACTATGGACAGTGCCCACTGACCACAGGAAGAGCAGTCACCTTTTTCCAGCTGAGCCAAACTGACCACAAGCCTTAGAGGCCTGGGCTGAAGCCACAGAGCCGGGGCAGGAAGGCAGGTGGCAGGCTGGCCTCGGCTGGCTGCCACCCACTTCTCCACTGAGGCTGAATTGCCACCAGTTAGGGACCTTTCTCTCCAGAAACTTCCTGGCTTTCAAGTCCCTTTCTTCCCCCAACCTCCTTGTGAAGGAGAACACCCCCCCCCCGCCCCCACCACCCCAGATGGCTCTCAGTGATTATAAACCTGGAGAGACACATACAAGCAATAAGATCTGCTCAAAGACAAATGGGCATGTTGCTGATGAGAATCTCATTTGGTGAATGGCAACATCAAAGTCCTGCACATCATGTCTGCATAATCGTGCCCACCGAACAGCACCGGCCCGCAGGGCAAGGATGTGCACATATACACCAGCAGGTACACACAGGGCACGAGTCAGAATGCCCATGCAGGAAACATAGGGCACACAAACAAATCCACATCCATGGTACATGTGTGCAAACATCCACAGTCACATGTACACACTCACCGCCACTTCCGTACATAAGACAAACACAGGCACCTTTAGAAACACCAACCAACACAAACCCACTCAATGTACAAACACAAATGAAAATGGACACAGAACAGGTGCACACAGACAAATGTGCACAAAGATGCAAATGGTTTCTGTGGGCACACAGTTACCAACCCAGTATATCACCTCCCACCCACTTACAGGGGAACTCCTGCGTGCGCACCACACCAAGAAGAGGCCATGATCACACACACAGACACACACACACACACACACACACACACACACACACACATTTACTAACTGGTGTCTCATTTAGCAAAACTTCCCTGAGAACTCCATTTTCCCTAAGTGGGGCATTCACCCCAGGCAAGTCTCAAAGACACCCTGAAACACTGAGTGCCTCCATCTACCATCTCCAGGACTGGACATGCCTTTCCATCTCCCTGGACTTAGGCCCATGGGATTCAGGAAGGGGCCATGTTGGACCCAATTACTAGCGATGAACGGGAAGAAGGAGCTCACCGTCACGTCCCTGCTCCCAGTGCCGCGCTGAGCAGGATGGCTTTGAGGTACGAGGGGCTGGAAGGGCCTGACAGGGATTCCTGGGGCTACTTTTGCTGGGAATATGCTCGTGCAGGCCTCCCCTGGCCCAGAATGCCTCTGGTCACTGTGCCTGGGCACATTTCCTTTACCTGGCCTATCAGACCAACCTGGCCATCGTCTATCATTCTCCTCCCAACCCAAAACTGGGTGCCGGAGACCTGCTCCCACACCTGGGCATACCTGCCCCCAACTGGCATTCCTAGGCACACGTGCCTCCACCTACCATTGCCCATCGTCAACACCTGCACATTCTCAAATTCCAGGGTGGTGTAGGCTGGGTCCAGCGCAGCACTGTAGTCGGCCATGTCCATGTCGACCAGGGTTTTGGAGAGGCGCATCCTCCCCCTCCACTCCTCAGTCACTTGCCCTGCCCAGGATGCCCACCCGGAAGGCTCCAGGCCGAGCCGGCCCCCGCCCTTCACCCTCCCCCTGCCTCCTCCCAGGTGCACTCTCTGCCTTCCTGCCTTTCAAACTGTCCTCTGGGAGGATCTCCCGGAGTCTGGGCCTAGCCTCCCAGAAGGGGTGGAGGCTCTGCCAGGGAGGGGTGGGGGTTAATGGTTAATCGGCTCCCCCACTGGTGGATAGTCTGGGCGGGGCTGCAGGGATTTGGCTGTTTGTTGGTTTCTGCCTGACACCAGGGGTGCTACTACAACTGGTGGGGCCTTACTCACCAATATTCAGTTATTGATTCTGCAAGATGGAGAGGCTAACTCATCAGCACTCATCTGACCCCCTGACTCAGCCACCCTCCGAGTCATTGTCACTCCAAGTCAGGCATTCTAGCTGATATGCTGGGACGCTGAGAGCTACCACCAAGGTGCCCTAATTCAATGACTTCCCAAATCATTGACTTTTACCCTTAATGCTCTTACAGATAAGCTGCCTCGTGGCTCATGAATTAAAAACCCAAATCCCAGGCCCGACACCAATCTTCTGGATCCTCGTCCTGGGAGCTTCCTTCCCATTTCCTACTTCCTTTAGGGGCAGAATGGATAGGCAGTTTGGTAGGGCCAGACTCACCTCTGGTTCCACTCCCCTGCTCCCCAGTACCCCACTCTGGCCACCATAGCTCCACAGCGCCCAGCTGCTCAGGCCCAGACCACCTCCATCTCCCATTTCCCTGTCACAGCCTTCTGGTTCCCTCCCTCCCTCGCCCCAGAATAGGCAGAGACAAGGCTTGCAGCCCCACAGGCCCGAGTTTACAGTCAGACACCTACCACCTACTAATTGTGACCTTGGGCAAATTATTTTGGGTGAAATGCATTTTACAGAGGAGGAAACTGAGGCTCAATCAAGCGCCAGGGTGGTCTGAGTGTTAAGTGAGATGGGCATTAATAAAGCATCAAACAGTGCCTAGCAAGTGTCCTTCCCTTCTGCTCCCTGACACCCCTTCTTGTCTCCCTCGTTCCTCTCCACCCATCTCCTGCCTTTGGAGTGAGCATTGTGGGAATGTCACCTGAGCAACTGCACCCTGGGGTCTTGGGCTTCGTTTAATGCTCTGCTGTTGCTGAAATTCTTAATAATTTCTGAACATAGGGCCCTGCCTTTTCATTTTGGACTGGACCCTGGACATGGTGCAGCTGGTCCTGTCTGCCTTCAGCTCATGGCTCATCCATTTCCCCTCATACCTCCAGTCCTCATTGCCCTCTCCACAGACACTTCCATGAGCTCCCAGTCTAGCTGGAGAGGTAAGGTTGCAAAGTGAAAGGTAGAAATCACGGGGCAGAGGTAGAAGGATCGAGGCTTGGTGGCCTGGGAGCCTGTCCTCTTTCAGCTGAAAGGACTAAGGTGGCAGGGTTTGTTAAAACAGTAAGCAAGAGTAGGTGAATTCGTGAGAGAGACAATTAGTGAGAGTGGGTGAATTAGTGAGAGAGACAATTAGTGAGAGTGGTGAATTGGTGAGTGAAGTAATGAGTGGGTGGGTGAATGAGTGAATTTGCCCAGCCAGTGTGGCTCAGTGGTTGAGCATCTTCCCATGAACCAGGAGGTCATGGTTCCATTTCAAGTCAGGGCAGGTGCCTGGGTTTCAGGATCAATCCCCAGTAGGGGCCATGCAGGAGGCAGCTACCAATGATTCTCTTTCATCATTGATATTTCTATCTCTCTTTTCCTCTCTCTGAAATCAATAAAAAGAAAAAAAAAAGAGTGAGTGATTACAGACAGGGTGAATTGATGTGTGAATGAGTAAATTAATGAGTGGGTAAATTAGTGAACTAATGAGTAAATGAGTAAATAGATGGATGAATTAATGCGTAGGCAAATCAGTGGGAGAGGCAGTGTATGTTTGAGGGGGGTGTGGAGGCACCCTCTTCATATTCTTTCAATTATTAAAAGCCTTCTCTCTGCCCTGCATAGCTTTGTTCTCCCAGAGCTGAGATAACTGGGGTGGGAGGTGGGGAGAGCAATTGTTCAGAAGGAGAAGAGAGGCTGGATTTGTGGTCGAGAGACCTGAGTTTAGGAATTAGCTCTGTCACCATTCAGATAACTTGTTTAAATCACATCTCTCTCAAGGTCTCAATTTCCCTCTCTGTAGAATGGGGAGCAGATCCTGGCCCATTTGTTATATCAGGATAAGAACCCAAGGGAGGGAGAGAGAGTGCTCCCCGCCACATCCCACACTTTGAGATTCCATAAGGCCTGAAGAAGAAGATTTCAACTACTGGTGGGTCTGTGTCGTTCCCCCCCCCACACACACACCCCCGCAGGGACATCTGATCCTGACTCCAGTGGCCTTGGGGGCGGTGCTGAGCTGGGCTGGAGACCTGACTAAGGGATAAGCACAAAGGGGAAGGAGGGGCAGCTCTGGGGGGGTGTCTCCAAGGGCTGACTCCAGGTCCTGCCACCTGTCTGGCACCTGTGACAAGACACACACAGCTACTCCTTTCATAATCTAGCAATACATGCTACACATAGAGGAACATTCCAGTCTTTCCAACTTGCCAGGCACGATGGCTCCCGCAAAGAAGGGTGGCGAGAAGAAGAAGGGCCGCTCCGCCATCAACGAGGTGGTGAGCAGGGAGTACACTATCAACGTCCACAAGCGCATCCATCGCGTGGGGTTCAAGAGGCGTGCCCCTTGGGCACTCAAGGAGACCTGGAAATTTGCCATGAAGGAGACGGGGACTCCAGATGTGTGCATTGAGGCCAGGCTGAACAAAGCTGTCTGGGCCAAAGGAATAAGGAATGCCCCATCTCGTATCCGGGTACGTTTGTCCAGAAAATGCAATGAGGATGAATACCTTGGTTGCCAGTGTGACCAGTGGGTCAAGAGTCAGCTGTGTACCTTGGTCACTTATGTACCTGTCACCACTTTCAAAAATCTACAGTTAATGTGGATGACAACTAACTGCTGTTTGTTGAATAAGTTATGAAACTGTCACACACACAAAAAAGAGGTACGTTCCACATTTCCAAAAGCGGACTGTGATTGCTGGCATGTCAGAGTTTAATTGGTAACAAATATAACAATCTTTCACTCTCTATAGATGACTTCTTAGATTGAATCCAATAAGGTCTATGATCAACTAGGGTGAGCCATGTCATGCCACTTACATGACCGGTTGCATACAAGAACGACCAGGTAGACAGCCTGCACATGACAAGCAGCTAAGTATACAAACCATGACATACACACTCTACCAAATGTACAACATATGACCTACTGTCTATGAGGTACATTCCTAAAACCTATTTCATACCCCAGACATATCCTACCCATCACAACGTACCCAAAAAGTAAATCTACCCACTCCTGAACTATATAACTTACATAACCTATTACATACATGATTTACCCCACCCTTAGCTGATGCCAAACAATGTATTCTAGATACTTGTTCCTCATCTAAACAACCCGCCACCTATAAGATCTACTGGCTCTGTGGTCTCAGGCAAGTTATTATTTTGAAGCCTTGGTTTCTCCTTCTGTAAAATGGGCCTCATTTGTAGTTTCCTGTGACAATTAAATGAGACACTACTATAAGGTTGTTCATCCCACCTCCAGGCCCCATCCAAACCCCAACCCATAGAATCAACCACAGATCTTGAAATCAGAAAGACCTGGGTCAACATCCAGGCACTGCCAGCTTCCCAAACTTTGTGACCGCAGGTTCCACCTCACTCAGCCTTAGTCTGGCATTAAATAAATGGGTTGACATGTTCTTCACAGTGACAGTTGGGCTGTAATGGCCAAGTGTAGGCATATAGTGCAACAGTAGCAATTGCTGTCATTGGTGGTTGACTCTTGACCCACTCGTCACATAATCAGGACCCTTGCACAGAAGAGCTCCTAGCGATGGCATGCCCAGCCCTAAATAAACCCTGGCCTCCACACCATCAACTCAGCAGCCCTTCTTTTATTAAAATTTTTATAAGAGCTTATTTGAGCCAAACTACTGACCTATGCCAGGGATCAAGATCTCAAATGCTCCTCAGCAGCCCTCTTTACCTCTGCCCCGCCCCCTTGGGCCATCAGACCCCCGCTCAACATGCAACATCTCCCCAGGAATAAATAGCAAAGGCCCTCAGAGCTCACCCAGAGGACAGCTCCATGTTGCAGATGGAGAAACTAAGGCCTCGGGAAGGAAAGGAGGGGTGGCTTTTGGTGTTGCCCTGGGTAGCCGGGTGTTGGGGAAGGATTGTTGAGACCCAGCTGTGGGCAGGGTGCTCAGGCATCTGGTGTGGCCAGTGGCTAAGGGAGCTGCCACTGTGAGCCACGTATTTTTCTTTTAAATTATAATAATGGCTAATGTTTCCAGAGAGTCTGTGCTAGACCCAGAGCTGAGAACTTTTCCCTGTTCTCCCTTTACAGATGACAAAACAGAGACGCTGAGAGGTGATGTGACTTGCCTAAGGCCATACAGGTCATGACAAGAGGGGACGTGATCTGAGCTCTAGGATGACTCCGGAGCTGAGGGCTTCAACCCCTACAGGCTGCTTCTGTCCTGGGGCCCCACAAAATAACCTCAGAATTCTGGTGCACTGGGCTGGCGGGTCCACTGTCCGGGTCCTGCCAGGAGCCCAGAGACCTGAGAAGCGAAGGAGCCTGTCCCCGGCATGTGCAGGTTCAGGGGCATCCTCCAGAGCCCGGCTCCCCGGGCCGCCTGGCACCTTTGCGTCCCCTGGGTACTCACCACCTGCTATCTCCTGTTTCTTCTCCCCGCCCACCGCTGTGGTGCGGGAACTGGGGACTTATCAAGACAAAGAACAAAAGTCGTGGGGGAAAGAAGCCAAGAGCCATCTCTACTCCGGGGTAGGGCCCTTCAGTTTTGCCCCTTTGAAATTTCAAATTCCAGTTTGTGGACAAAGTCCTAAGTTTCTCACAATATAGGTCCCCAACCACTGACCAAACTCCAGTCCAGGCAGCCAGCAGGCCCAGGGCTGCTTCCTTTGGCAGTTCCCAAGGTCTGGGAGGAAGAGGTCCTGCCCCAGGGGGTCTGTCAGGCCATTCCTGCAGCTCCATCCCACCCCACAGGGACCCTTGCCTCGCACCTGAGAGGAGCCCTCTTCCTGGAGCTGGGATCTGATGCTTGTTGGCACCGACAGCAGATACCAGGTAGGCACCTTCCTGTTCTGGGCATCTTTTCTGTCCCCTAGACTCCTAAAACACTGCTCATACCATCCTCCTCCCCCCGGGGTACAGGCCACGTGGACTTAATCTAATTATGACCTCGCAGAAGTTCGGGACATTTGGTGGATGAGGACACTGAGCCCCAGGGGAGTGGTTGCAGGTTGAGCTACAGACCCGGCCACTCGCTAAGCCCCACAGGGTGGAAGAAACATACTCAAGGCCACGCAGCGGTAGTGGGGGAGCTTTGCCTTAACAAGACGACCACAAGCTCTGGGAGGACCCCTTTTATCCATCACAGCCCTCGAGGGGCTACCGCTTGCAGACCCGGGATGGCGGTGTGTGTTCACTCAGTGACGGATGGCCACTAGGCTGCCATGAGAGGAAGATGAGGGAGCTTGGGGCTGAAGGCCAGTGGGTTTGGAAGGAAACAACATTCATGTGGTTAACTGATAACTGAGCCCCATCCTTGGGCCTCCAGGAGCCTCCTTCCTCCCTGTCCTCAGCACAATTAAGACGAACTTACCTGCCTGCTAATCATTGCTGAGCCTGTTGATTTTGCCTTAAAAAATTAACTGGGCATGAGTTTGCGGTTTGCTTCACCCCTAACCCTGAAAAGATCTGGGTGGGCAGGAGGCCGCCCAGGTTATGCAAGAGGCCACTGGCCTCCCCACGCACATCCTCTGCCTGCCCTCCAAAGGGGAGGTTTTGCTTAAGAGTCAACAGTTTGCTTGTTCCCCCTGTTCTGGGTCCTGAGCAAATTTGCTCTGTTACCAAAGAGAGATAAAGGCAGCTGGGGGGAAGCTTTCCATGTGAAGCGGCAGCTTTTGAGCTTGGGATTCGAGAATCCTGCAGTGTCAGAGCCAGGAGAGCCTGTAGGAGGAGGTGGCCTGGGGCCTTTCAAAGTGGGTTCTGAGGTTCCCAGGAGCTAAGGGAGTGTGTGCACAGGTCCTGCTTCACCCAGTGCCTGCCTCTCAGGTGTGCTGGTCCTCAATAATTCATTTGAAAGGTTGAGCCAGGTATGGATAACAAGAACTGGAAGACTGCTGGTCTAGACTCATCCCCTCAGTCACTGTGCAGATGGGGAGCTGGAGGCCAGAGGGTGGAAGCAACAGGTCACCCTGGGTAGGATAGGGAAGACAGGGGCTCTCTCTGGGACTCAGTGATGTATTCTGGATATTAGTGAACAAATGGCACTTAAACACCCTCTTCCACCATTCTCCCCTCCCTCCCGGGGCTGGCTGGGGTCAGAGTGGCGCCTGAGAGCAAAGTGGCGCCCTTGTGCCACTTACCAAGCCAAGTGCCCATGGGGATTTGCCTGCCCAGAGGGCACCTTTTATTATTTCCACAAAGGCTCCATGTCAGCCCTGCCCCGGCTCTGTTTCCAGCCACTATGTGACCTTGGGCAACCTGGCGCCTTAGGCAGAAGGCCTAAATCAGGGAACTCACCTGGCTTTGTGTCCTGTGAGTCCTCAAGGAACAGCCATGAGCTGAAACCAGGGGCTCCAAGTTCTAACTCATTTAGCCACGTCCTCTCTCTGCAGGCATCAGGCCATAGAGAAAGATGCAGAGCCCTACGCTGACAATCCCTCTGTGCCTCCATTTTCTCACCTGTAGATTGGGAATAACAATCCCTAACTCCTTGGGTTGTTGTGAGGATAAAATGGACTGAGACGTAGGCAATGATAATCATGCCAATGTTCATAAAGCTTTTTTGGGGGGGGTGGGGGGAGGCTCATTAATCTTCATAGCCACTCTGTGAGGTAGGAAATGTTTTTATCACCCAGACCTGAGGCACAGAAAGGTTGAGTCATATGCCAACCTCTTACCGCTTATAAGAAACAAGAGCTGGAGTTCCAACCCGAACAGTCTGGCTCCAGAGTCTGTGTTCCTAGCTCCAAGGCCACCCTACCCTCCGGGGCTGGTACACAGTAGGTGCTCAATGACAAGTGTCCAGTATGAGGATAAGATAAGCTCCATCCCAAGACACAGGTGGGCTTTATGCATGGCATGGGCTTTGAGGGCTGGAAGGCGGGAGAAGAAAGACAAGTCTCTATGCTGGAGTGGTTGGGGATGGATTCCTGGAGAAGGAGGCATACTGGGCAGAGAAAATGACTAGAAGTGGAGAACACAGTAGGTGATGGGGGCGGGCACGGAAGCTGCTGTGGCCAGAGAGCAGGGCATTGTGGGAGACACAGGGTAGAGAATGTGGTCTGGAAAATGATCAGGAAGGAAGCCAGGAGGACTTGGATCTGTGTGGGCGGGGCCTCCCCACAGGCTGTCTCCTGCCAGGTGGCTTGTGACTTCTGGGCTGAGGCTGTTGCTATCCTGTTTATGTTTCTCTCTCCTGGTTATGATCCTGACTTTATCTGCAGAAGTGACCTTGGGAGTTAGATAGGGCCTGCCCAGCCTCTGTGGGGCCTAAAGGATGATGGGGAGCCCCTGCCTGGCTCAGGCCCTGCTCTCGGGGTGAGGGATGAACCCACATCCCCGAAACTACCCTTGGTCTCCCTGCACCCTTATTCTAAAGGGCTCCAGGAGATGGCTGAAGTGTGGCGTTTGGGAATCCTGAGACTCAGAGCAGGGCCACTGCATATAGGGTACAGGTTGCTCACTGAACGAAGGTTCTCTGGCTAAGGCGGCAAATGGAGGTGGAAATCCAGCCCTTGTGCCACTTACCAAGCCAAGTACCCATGGAGATTTGCCTGCCCAGAGGGAGGGGGGGGACACCTTTTATTATTTTCACAAAGGCTCCGTATCAGCCCTGCCCCGGCTCTGTTTCCAGCCACTATGTGACCTTGGGCAAGGTTATTTCCCTCCCTGGTCTTGGTTTCCCATTTGAAAAGTTGTCTAGCATAAAGCAGAGATGCAACCCTGATAGTGAATTAGAATTGCCTAGGGCCTTTAAAAAATACTGACGTCCAAGCTCCATCACAGACCAATGATCAAATCTTGGTAGTAGGGGTGGGTGGGTTCGAGGTATCAGTATTTGTTTAAGCTTTCAGGTGATTCTGATATGCAGCCAAGATTGAGACCCGCTGTAGAAGGACTTGAAATTTGGAGCAGAAAAGGCCTAGTTGTGCATTCAAGTTCTACAACATACTAGTTGCACCTTCAGTGAGTCTCATTTTGCCCATCTGCAAAGTGGGAATGACAACAGCTTCCTCATAGAGTCAGGATGCCAATCAGTGAGAGGATATTCAGACAGTGCCTGGCACTGTGGCCAGCAAGTGGGAAGCTCCTGATCCAGGCCTTCCAGGAAGCCTGACAGTATCCATGGCCATTATTTTGCTACTGGCAAAATGAGACTGACTGAAAATAAAGGGCACAGGAATTCAGAGACTCGGAGTTAGACTTTCCCTGTTCCTTTAAGCAACTCCTAGTGCATGGGTCTCCATCTTCACTGCACACCTGTCATCCTAATGAGGTACGTGTGATGATGATGATTTGATAGTTTACCTAATTTGTTAACATTTTAAAATTTATTTTTTAATCGGCACTACCTTCGGATGGTCCCCAAATCAAAACAATATAAAAGATGCACTTTGAGAAGTCTTGCTCCCTCCCCTGTGTCCTGTCCACCAGTCCACTCCCCTCTTCACATAGGTAACCCACTTCTCTTACTTTCCTGTGTATCCTCCAAGTTTTCTTGAGGCAGCATATAAGGTCATCTGTCATCATCCATGCCCCTTACACTGTTCTGTACCTTTCTTGCTCATTTAACAGTGGAGCTTGCAGATTTTTCCATAGCATTTGTGAGCAAGCTTTGAGGAAGGGTTCTTGCTCCCTTCACACCTGAGGAAACTGAGGCTCAGACTGCTGAGTCAATGGTGTCTGAGCTCTCTCTGCCCGGCTCCAGAGAAGGTGTTGGTCCCCCTGCCCCACTGTGGGCTTCCAGGAGCCTATACTTCTCCAGGGCAGGCCTGGCAGGGGGTGGTTGTTTGTCCCAATTTTTGACATTGGTTCCTAGCAGCCTTATGTCCTGCCTAATGAATACGGGTGGGAGGGTGGGGGGCTGGGGTTGGACCGTCGGGGCCTCCACTGTGTCTGGGCACCAAAGTCACAGAGGGGCTAAAGCAGGAAAGAGAAATGTTTATAAAGTCATCCAGATGGTAACCCAGTGAGGGGATGGTCCCTGGATGGGACAATTCAGGCCTGGTGGTCGTGGCCTCCAGCAGAGTGGAGCCTCCCGGGAACTCTGCCAGCCTCAGGCTGTGCTGGTGGCAGGGGAGGGCAGTAGCGGGGAGGCAGGGAGGGGAGGAAAGTAGGGCTGATGGAACAGGCCCAGGGCAAAGTAGACGGAGGGGGCCCTATTCCTACAAGTCAAGGAGGGGGATTTGGAATTCAAGGCAGAGGGGACATTTTGAGCAAATGTTTTCTGCTCAGGCTACCCCAGGGCTCCCCCGGGATTCTTGAACTGCTAACTTGAACTCACTAACCCTGGACAAGTCACTTTCTCACTCTGTGCCTCAATTTCCCCAAAGCAAAAATGAAGAAGATTGGGTAGCTGGTCTTTAGTTAGTTTTGAAGCACTCTTAAAAGCTCTGTGAGGCTCTCCTTACCTTGTTGAGGAAATCTGAATGCTGCCTTGATTAGAATGGGGTGAGCCCATCTGGGCCCTGGGCTTTCCTGGGGTGGGGCTAGGAGTACAAGGTCTCTACCCTGCTGCAAATCTGGACTCCTCCCCTTGGTCCTGTGTCCCTCTCCCATCCCCATCCTCCTCTCCAGTTAGATGTGGAGTTGGGACCATACCTGGTGGGTCCCGGGGGAAGCCCTGGCCCCAGTCTGACATCGTCCTCCTGGTGCTATGGGGTCCCACACAGTGGGCAACCGCTTCATCCTTGAGGGAGCTCCCACTGCCACCCTGGCACCCAAGACCCATAAGGGCTGCTGGACAGACTTAATGTCTTAATACTGGTCACAATGAGATTTCAGGGATGGTGGGAGGTGGTCCCATAGAAACTGCAGACCCACCCAGGACCCATGCAAGGAATTAGCCACAGAGTGAGCAAGGGGGTTCTAGAGGCCCAACCCAAACAGGAATGGGAGACAGTGGCCTGGACTCCTGGGTCCTGCCCCAGCCCCTCTGCTGTCCCTCTGGAGAGTGTGTGAGATACACCATACGTCTCAGGCTTCCTCAGTGTTCTCCTGCTACGCCAGACGGAGCCATATTCACAGGGAGGACCCTGTCACCTTTCTGGGCCTTAGTTTCCTCATTCTCCAATTGGGGTGAGAATGCTCAACCCAGAGGCTTTTCTACAAGAGTGCAGGCCTCAGAGCCTGCCAGGCCTGAGTGTGAAGCTAAGCTTTTTCAGCGCAGACTGTAGCCCTAGGCCAGAGACTTCACTTCTCTGACTTTCCATGTCCTCATCCATACAATGGGCACAATCACTGACTGGTGAGTACTGATGCCCAGTGAATGTGAGTCTCCTCACCTCTTTCTGAGCCCCATCTACACTGCACAGCTGCCCCCAGCCCAGCCACTTGCAGTTTTCAAAATCCCACAGCCTGGTCTCTGGCCTTTACACATGCCAGGCCTTCTGCCCAGAGCAGCGGTCACACCTCTTTCTTCAAATTCTCATCCTCTAAGTCCCATCTTAGCCATCTTCCTCCGGGCAGTCCTGCTGGCTTGGGCAGGGCCCACTCCTCCTCGTGCTCCCACAGTCCCCAGTGCTTTACGTCATCGTCATCGGAGTGTAATCCAGTGGTGGTCACTGGTTATTTGTCTGCCTCTTCCTCTTTGACCCTTACATTCCCAGAACCTAACTGGAACTTAATATAATGGGTTCGATGAATAAATGAAGGAAGGAAGGAATTTGTCCATCTAATCTTCCAACATTTATCCAGCCCCTTCCATGTGCACTGTTGTGGATGTTTGAGCAAATAAAGAAACAGGATGCCCAATTAAATTTGAATTTCAAATAAACGATGAATAATTATTTTAGTATAATTATGTACCAAATAACACCGGGGCACTCTTATACTTCAAACTCTTTGTTGTTTATCCTCAAGTTCAAATGTAACTGGGTGTTCTGTATTGGATCTGGCCATCCTATTCCCTCCTCCACAGAGCTCCATTACGGTGGGGAGGCACAGTGGAAATAGTATGCAAGCGATTAAAAAAGAGACGAATTTCAAATGCTGGATGTGATAGCGCCTGGGGACTGTAGGGATTATTTCTGCATAGGGTGGTCTCTGAGCTAGTGGCCTTTATCCTCAAGGGACAGTTCTAAGCTGCAGTGTGATACTACTGTGTAAAAGTCCTTTCAGGATCTTAAAGGGCGCCATGGAGGCTGATAAACTTGAGAGAAGGGCCCAGAAGCAAGCAGAAGGGGCTGCAGAGGGAGAGCAGCTGCTGAGTCTCACCTGACAAGACTCCACAATTTTGTAATTTGGATCTGAGCCTTCACAAACCTTCGCGAACTCGCGGCCCCACCCCTCGGTCAGCCAATGTCCTCTGCGGGGCTGAGAGCCAGAGGAAGGGGCCGTAGAGGCTGTGCAAAGAAGCGTGGCCACGTGTCTCCCAGTTGCCCTGGGACGCCGCGCAAAGCCGAAGGGCGTCCATCAGAAGGCAGCCCAGAGGCACCGCAGCGCCGCGCTTTGAGCGTCTTGGGCTCCTCCTAGTGGCCAACACAAGAACTGGCGCTCAGAAACTTTTAAATAACCACACGAGCTTCACCAATCACAGCGAAAGTTGCATTACAATCCCACCAATCACAGGCCCAGACGGACAACTCTCCCAACTCCGCGGAAGACAGCTCAACACAGCTCACTTGGTTTAGTTAGGATCAAGCTAAATTCCCTCCTGTCACACACCAACACCTGGCCACGGCGCCTATAAGAACGCAAGATTTTAAAACCGGTTTCCCACGGCGGTACCGCGCTGCAGTTCCACCATCTACGAAATTTATATTCCTCACACCCGGTTGCAATGTCCAGGTGCCTTTAAGGAGGGTCCCAGGTTTTGTGCTGGCTCCCTGTGGAATCCCTCGTTTGCATTCAGGGATATTTAATATCTTAATATTTCATATTACTATTATAAAAATTAATGTGTGGGTCCGGAAGACTGGGAAAAGATGATCTTTGGAGTTAGATACAACTAAATTTGAGTCCACTTATTAGTTTTGTAAAGCAGAACAATTCACTTCCCTTCCTTAGCCTTAAAAAGTGAATATTAAGACCGGCCAGTGTGGCTCAGTGGTTGAGCATCGACCTATGAACCAGGAGGTCACGGTTCCATTCCTGGTCATGGCATATGCCTGGGTTTGGGGCCAGATCTCCAGTGTGAGGCGTGCAGGAGGCAGCTGATCGATGATGATTCTCTCTCATCATCAATGTTTCTATCTCTCTCCCTCTCCCTTCCTCTCTGAAATAAATAAAAATACATTTTAAAAAGAGAATATTAATAATAATATCTACATTAATTGTCACATTCCATCACCTCATCCCCTTCTCCATTATTCACGCCCAAGTCCTGGAGTCACTCCTTTGTGTCTTTCCTCCCATCCCTCCCAACACATCAGAAATCCAGTTCTTGCCACCTCTAACGGAATCTCAAATTTTCATCTCCACCACAACACCATCATCTCTCCAGGTCTGTAAAAGCCTGTTCACTTCTCTTTGTCCTCCACTCTGGGTCCCGTACCCATTCTTTACCCAGAGTCCAGGGATGATCTTATAAAACAGATTGGACCAGGTCCCTCTCTTAAACTATTACAGCTTTCTATGCATTTATAACAAAACTCATAAAATCCAAAATGTCCATGGACTGAGGCCTACCTAACCTTGTTTCTGTATCTCTACATATCCAACCCAGTTTCACTTCACTCACCCCTCCCCACACTAGTTTTTCTTTCCTGTCTCAGGGCGTTTGTACATCTCCTCCAACCCCATTAAGGAGATGATTCTTGTCTACTGTATTCCCCAGGGTGCACCCCATATCTTGAACAGTTTAAAATTAAATGCATAATAAGTGCTTAATAGATATTTGTTGGATAAATGACTGAAAAGATTTTTTAGGAGAAACTGATAAAATGTGCATGAAATGCTTGGTGCATACTATGTTTTCAATGAAAAGGATCCTATGCTTATTGGAGAAATTTTGGAAAGTAAAATTAAGAGAGAAGATTAAAAATCATTTGTGCCTTTTCATTTGGAAGACTTCAACTCTTGTTAAGCAGGGTTTCTTGACATTGGCACTACTGACATTTTGGGCTAAATAATTCATTGTTGTAGGGGCTGGACTGTCCTGTGCATTGTAGGATGCTTGGCAGCACCTCTGGCCTCTACCCACAGGATGCCTGTAGCACTCGTCCCCCCTCCACCGCAAGGTATGCCAACCAAAATTATCTCCAGACATTGCCATATGTCCTTTGGAGTTCAAAATAATCCCTGATTGAGAACCACTGTGCTAAGACCTCTAGACTTACAGGAAATTTTCTCCCCCAAATTCAGTCTGTCTCAGTTTTCTGTGTCCATTGGAATCATTTGTGGTCATTATTAAAAATTCAGATGCCTCAGGTCCCACCTCAAGGCTCCAGGGTCAACAGTGGGCCCAGGCATCACATGTTTAATGAGCTTCCAGGTGCTTCCGATGCATGGAGCCCTCAGAACCCACTTTGCAAATGCCTCCAGGAAGCCTCCAGATAATCAGATAACCAAGCACTGGGTGAGGCTCCCTTCTCCCTTGAACTCCCCTCCTCGCCCCCCCCCCCTCACACCCCACA
>NW_006290680.1:4017847-4028850 GCF_000327345.1 Myotis davidii | reverse complement strand
CACACACACACACACACACACACAACCTTGAATTTCTCTCCTTTCCAATTACCCATCCTTGGCCATCTCTTCAAAATAGTGACAGAACCAAATCCTAGCTCAGCCAAAGCCCGAACTGCCTCATTTACCTTCAGGGAAGAAACAAAAACTGGCCACAGAGCTCAGCTGAACCCATTTATGAAATCAAAGGAATCCTGAGGCGCTGCCTGGGAGAAGTGTCAGCTTCACAGATGGGGTGTCTCTGGGAACAGGTGCTGGGACAGAACAATCCAATGAGTCATGACTTGGCCTACCTTTCTAGACCCACCTTTCAGGCTGTTCTCAGTTCCACTTCTCTCCTTTCAGGCACATGGCAGGATTACACTTTCGTGCCTCCTTCGAAGTTGGATGTGACCATGTGACTTGTCCTGGCCAATGAAGTGTGCACAGAAACCATCTGTGTCACACCTGAGCAGGTTTAAGAGCCAGTACTTAGGTCGTTGTGGAAGCACAGACAGATACGGAGTCACAGGAAGAGAAGAGCCCCTGCCAGCCCATGCCAGATATGTACCGTAAGTGAGCAATAAATAGCTGCTGTGTTAGCACGGAGGCATGTGCTTATTTTGGTCATTGTGGCAACATCTCACCTATCTTTACTGAACACGTTCTTTCCAAAGCTTCACTGATATTCCTATGACCATTACAATTTGTCATATCTGAAAACCACTTACACTATTAACACTTCTTAACATCAACTCACTTATTTTAACTTAGATTTATTTTAGAAGGAAATGTTATTACTACCAAATGAAACACCAGTATCATAAGTAGAAACCAAAGGGGAAATAAACAGAGTGAAATAAACTGTTATATTATATCCTGACTTAATATTGTTATCTTTCAAAGCCTCTGGGTCCTTGATCTGTCCTCTCTTTGTTCAAAAAAAAAAAAAAAAAATGGAGGTCCCTAAGTGTGTGTCAATCTTTTGGGCTCCAGAAAAGTGGCTGAGATTGTCAGATGTTTGGAGGCAACACAGTATAGAGGTGAGAGCACAAATTCTGGAACCTGACTTTCTGGGCTTGAATTCTGGTTCTGCCATGGACTAGCTCTGTGACATGGGTGAGTTACTTAACTGCTCTGTTACTTTGTAAAATAGGGATGATGGTGTGGATGTCATTGGGTTGTGGGGATTATTCGTGTTAATATACAGAAAGGTCTGTGCTGACACGTAGTGAATATTATACAGATGTTAGTTATAAAATAATGGCAGGATCAAGATCCAGATGGACTTGGAGAGATGTTTGAATTCAGTGAAGAGGAAAGAAAAGTCCTTCACATTGATTAGAAATAAATCACCTGGACAGTGTGGATGGGGAGAGTTGCTTTAGCAGCAGGAGACATGATAAAGTTCTAGAGGTTTTCATTGGTGGCAGCTGCCCAAACTGCTAACCCGATCCCATGTGCCATTAGTGGGACGTGGTGCTCAGGCCAAAGGAGCTAAGGGGCCCTCTGTTCTCTACCCTTAAAGCACCATACGAGAACAACTGTGCTTGATGTCAATTTTAATTGGAACACGTAAAATCTTCCTAGGATGGGACAGGGCGAGAATAATTGAAGATCCAATAGAGTTCTAAGCTGTCTGTTGGAGAAGAGGAGAGGGGCAGTGTGTAGAGAGGTCAAGGCCACTGCCTTTGAAACTTCAGTGGTACCATTTACATAACTGTTTGACCTTGTGAAAATTATTACTCTTCAAGACTTATTCGCTCCATCTGCAAAATAGGAATTAATAATAGGACCTCTTTATAGATTGCTTTGTGGAGTAAATGTGATGAACTTTAGAAACTCGGCACGCAGCTGCCCACCATGTAGTTGTGTTATTTACTGAAATCAAACTACTTTCCTTTAAAAGAATGCTGACCTATTCTTACAGCCCCAGAAGACAAACCAGGACCAACGAATGGATGCTACAAGGTTTGTGCTCAAAATGGAGACCATTTTTCTACCAGATACAATGGTTCTTACTAGGGGAAAAGCTACTTTTTTAAGTAGTGAGCGTACTGTCATTGGGAGTATCAAGCCCAAGCTAAACGTCAGGGAGGATGGTGACAAGATTCCGGCAAAGGACCAGAGGTTGAATCAAAGTAGTATCTCCCAGGGGCAAACGTCTTAAATAAAATACCGTCAGAACCAAATTCATGTTGGAAAAACTGGCTTATCCACAGGCAAAAGAATGAAGTTGGATTCTTTGTTTATATCATATACAAACATTAATGCAAAATGGAATAAAGACCTAAACGTAAGAGCTAAAACTATAAAATTCTTAGAAGAAGACATAGGGGGAAATATTCATGACAATGGATTTGGCAATAATTTCTTGGATATGACACCAAAAGCACAGGCAACAAAAGAAAAAAATAGATACACTAAGTACATATAAATGTAAAACTTTTGGGCACCAAAGTATATTATCAACAGAGTGAAAGGGCAACTGTGGAATGGGAGAAGATATTTGCAAATAATATATGTGATAAGGGGTTAATATCCAGAATATATAAAAGCTCCTATAACTCAGAAACAACAACAAAAAAAAACAATTTTAAACTCAGCTAAGGGCTTGAATAGAGATTTCCTCAAGGAAAATATACAAATGACTAGGACGAACATAAAAAGATGCTCAATGTCACTAATCACTAAGAAATGCAAGTCAAAACCACAATGAATTACCACATCACATTCATTAAGATGAATATTTTTTAAATAAGAAAAAAAAACAAGTGGTGGCAAGGATGTTGAGAAATTGAAACTGATTTGCACTGTTGTGAGAATTAAAATGGAAAATAGTTCGTCAGTTCCTTAAAAATATAATTAACATATGATCCAGCAATTCTACTTCTCGGTATATACCCAAAAGAATTGAAAGCAGGGTCTGGAATACATATTTTTTACATGTTCTTTCATAGCAACATTATTCACAAGAGCCAAAAGTTAGAAGCAAGCCAAGTGTCAATTGACACATGATCAGAAAAACAAAATGTGGTATAAATATACACTGGAATATTATTCAGCCTTGGAAAAGAAAGGAAGTTCTGATAATTGCTACAACATAGATGAACCTTGAGAACTTTCTGCTAAGTGAAATAGACTATTCACAAAAGGGCGGATATTATATGATTCCACTTACATAAGGTACCTAGAGTAGTCTAATTTATAGAGACAGAAAGTAGAATGGTGGTTGCCAGGGGCTGGATGCAGGGAGGACTGGAGAGGTAATTTCTACTGAATACTGAGATTCAGTATGGGAAGATTTTAAAAATTCAAGAGAAGGAATGGTGGCGATGGTTGTATAATGATGAATGTACTTAAAGCCTCTGAATTGTACCCTTGAAATGGCTAACCATATCTTATAAAAAAATTAAAATATCAGTAATGCATAAAATATTTATACTGCATCATGGTCAAGTTTGGTTTAATCCAGAAATGCAAAAATGATTTAATATTAGAAAATCTATTAGTAAATGAGGGAACTGAAGGAGAAAAAACAATGATTATCTCAGTAGATACAGAAAAAGCAGTTACAACCATTCAGCACTAATTATGATTTTAAAACAAAAATTCTAGCTTACTTAGAAGAAACTTATAAAAACTCAATAATATTACCTACCCAAAATCTAAAGTTTGAAGTATTCCTTTAGATTCAAGAATAAGGTTGCTCACTGTGGCAGAACTGTGAGTTGTTCTATATTATCTAGCTTCCTCTCTTCCTTGTATTAAAATCACCGTTTCTTCTATATGGATGCCTCTAAAAAGATTTATCTCAAGCCTTCCTTTGAAGCTAGGTGAGACCAGGGATGAGAGTATGTTCTGGCCAATAAAACATATTCACAAATATAGTTTGGCAGTTTCAAGGAACTTTTCTTAAAAGACAGCTGGAACATGACTTTTACTCCCTTTTCTTCTTTGTCCCTTGTTCATCTTTCTGTAACATGGCTAGAGCTCTGGCAGCTATATTAGACCACGAGGATGAAAACCTCATGGGGTTGAAAAAATAGTAGCTGGAAGGAGCCTGGGTTCCTGAGGACTGCTATGAGGAAGAGCAGCCACACGAACCTCAGTCTGCCTACGCTGGACTTTGACATAACTGAGGAATAATCTTCTGTCTTAAGCTCTTGCTATTTTGTGTCTCAGCTACTCACAGACAAACTAAGCCCATTATTACTGCTTCTATTTGACATTTGACTGGAGGCCCCCTCCATGCAATAAGATAAGAAATTAAAAACAGATTTAATAAGATAATTTAGCCAGGTTGTTGAGTACATTTTCAATATATTAAAAGCACTTGTTAGTATCCACTAACATCAACAAATGAGAAGAGTTAATTAAAAAACCATACCAGCAATAAGAATTATAACTTATCTGGGAAATAACCTAACAAAAGACCTTTATGTATTAAGATGACCAAACTTTATGAAAAACATAAAAGGAGATCTATATAAATGTATTATTTTCATAGCAGAAGGATTCACGATGTAGAGATGTCAATTCTTCCCAAACTGATCAATAAATTCCATGATATTCCCAAGCAGACAAAGCCAGTTGGCAAATTACAAGGGTAGACGACTTTATTGAAATCCAGAGGAGGAGACAAATATGCCACTGGCCTCCAACCCTGGTTCTCCTCTGTCCAACCTCATCCTAAAATGTGTATGAATAAGCAAAGAGAATGGCCATGATGATGGTAAAGAACAGCTGTGCGGAGGACATGCTCTACAATATGTGAAGCTAGAACTGCACTGTCCAATATGGTAACTACTGGCCATATGACACCACCGAACATTTGATTTGTGGCTACTTCAAACTGAGATGTGCTGACAGTGCAAAACACACATCTTATTATAAAGGCCTAGTATAAAAAAAGAATGAAAAATATCTCTTTTTATTGAGCAGATGTTAAAATGATAATATTTTAGATATAGTGAGTTAAATATAATATATTAATAATTTTAACAGTTTCTTTTTGAAGTTTTAAAAAATTAAGCCTTTTATTTTGGTATAATTATAAATTCACTTACTTGTTTTTTTAAAAAAATTCTTTTTAAATGTGCTACTAGAGATACATAAGTGGGGCAATATAGACTGTCTAGAAACAGATCTACGTATATTTGAAAATGGGAGACAAAAGCAATGGCATTGCATATCAGTCAGGAAAGGATGTCAAGAAAAAAATAAAAATGAAAATAAAATAAGAACAAAAAAAAAAAAGAAAGGATGTCATACTTAATAAATGGCCCTGGGCCAATTGTCTATCCATATGAAAAAAATATAATGGCATCTCTATTCATACCATACACAAAAGCCAATTCCTATGGAATAACTATCTAAATATGAAAAATAAAATTTATAGAAAATATTTAGCATAATATCTTTATTATCTCAGCCCTACAAGATTTTCTAGGCAAGATACAAAAAGTACAAACCATAATATAAATGATTATTAAATTTAGTGATCTTATTTGTCACTTAGCCCGAATAACTACATTACAGTATTACAGTTGTAAACTTCTGTACAACAAAAAATTCTCTAAAGAGAGTGAAAAGGTAAGCTACAGACTGTCTAAGGTATTTTCCACAAATATAAATGAAAAAAAATTTGTATCAAGAATAAATAACTTCTTAAAATTGATCTAAAAAAGAAAGGTAAATAATGCAGTAGGAAAATGGGCAAAGGATATGAACAAGCAGACTCACAGAGGAAACACAAATACCCAACAGCCTCTCCCAACTGAAGTCTCAGTGGTGAGCAATTTACCAATATCTCATCCAAGTGAAGATGCCCAATGCCTGAGGTCCAGAAATTCACTCCTGCACCTTATCCTAGAGAAACTCTCAAGTATAAGAACATTCTTCGGAGCACTGTTTAAATTGGCAACAAACTCCATTGTTTAAAACCAGAATAAAGATACTTGGGATCCTCGTACACATTGGATCAATATGGGGAGATCCAAAAATCTACTATATGAGTGAGTAAAAGGAAGTTGCTGAAGGACACGTACAACATGCCATTTGAATAAATTTTCCAGATATGCGAAATAATATTACATATTGCTTATGCAGCCATGTATAGTAAAAGTATGGAAACATGTCTGGAAGTGATAAACACCAAATGTTGACAGTGGTCACCTCAGAAGAATAGCAGGGTGATGGGATCAGGGAGGGCACAGGGCCTTCAACTCTAAATATAATGTTTCATTTATCATTAAAACACAATATGAACCCAATGAAAATATGGTCATGCTGTAGCATTGACAAAACTGAGAGATGGGTACATTGGTGTTCATAATATTATTCTCTATACTTTTCTATATTTGTTAATATTTTTTTACTTTGGGAAAAAAAGAGAAAATTCACTGTCTATATACCAGTAATAGATAATTTGGAACTATAATTTGTAAAATCATACTATTTAACATATAAAGTTGTTTTGTTATTTTTAAATATCTAGCTCTGGCTAGTAATCTCAGTGGTTAGAACGTCACCTCACACACCAAAGGGTTGTGGGTTCGATTTCTGGCCCTGGTGGGGTGTGTGCAGGAGACAACCAATTGATGTGTCTCTCACATCTCTCTCAATCTCTCTGTCTCTCTTTCTCTCCCCATCCCTCTATCCCTTCTACTCTAAAAAGCAATGGAAAAAATATCCTCAGGTGAGGATTAACAAAAATAAAAAATAAAATAAAAATTTGAACAATGTACCTAAGCCTAGCACTTCTCTGTTTGGGGGCAGGGAGAGCTTAAATGGGTGCTAATGTTTCTCAAAGGTCTCTGTGATGAACTAATGTGGGCACACTGGAGGCCTCTCTTAAAGTGCCCACGTAACTGTCCTGTGTTAAGGCTCTGAGCAGTTCTCTGGTAATGAAATGTATAGTTTTCTTTGATCCAGCATTTTTCAAACATCTGACAGTAGAATTCTTCTTGTGTGAGTGGCCTCACCTTGGGGAAGGCTGACCTGTGACCTCCAAGTTCCCTTCCAATCCTCACAGTCACCATTCTAGTTTTGGCTCTGCCAGGAACTTGCTAGATGACTTTGGCCAAATCACCTTTCCTCTTGGGGCCTTAATTTATTAAGATATTAGATGGGTGTGTGAAGTTTAGACTCTAAGATCTCTTACCTGTTTCCAGCTCTAAAACCCCTCTTTGAAGCCCAAAGTTAGGATGACATTTCCACTTATTCTTCCCCTCTCAACTCTTTATTATTTAACGAAAAGCAGGTTCATGGTAGAAGAATTGCAAAAAATGCACAGAAGCAAAATAAAAAAAGAATTAAATGTACATGCCACTGTGGCCCTTTCTCCAAAGGTATGATGAGAGCCAGCATTTATGGAGCACTTATGTACAAAGCACTGTGCTAGGCTAGGTCTATTCTTATCCTTATTTTACAGAAGAGGAGACCGAGGGTCAGAGAGGTAAAGTGTCCTGGGCAAGGTCAGACAGCTTGCGTGACTCTAACCCAAGTCTTCCTGACTCTACAACACATGTACTCAGCCACTACCATATACAGCCTCCCCGTTTGAAGGGCGTCTTCATCCCTGGAGCCATTCCTTTACTCCCGGTTCCCTAAGTCCTTCAGGATTCTCTCCTCTCCCCAAAGAAGCTGTGGACATGATCTCCTCCATGTCAGCACCATTACTGAAGAAGGATCTGCGTCCCTCCTCCAAACTCAGTCCACCTTATCTCTAGAAAAACTATGACTTGCCCTGGAGAGGGGGAAAAATAAGCCTCTCCCCACCCCAGCTCCACCCCTCAAACCACTGGACTTGGGGAAAATTCAGCAGGCTGCAGACACAAGAATGGTATGTATCTAAGTTTCACATAGACTATTGTCTTACCTGAATGTCTGATAAAGGAAGCACAATGGCTGCAAGATGGGGGCTGAGAGGTGAGATCTCCTAAGTGGAGATTCTAGAAGACAGGCCTGGAGTTCTGAAGCCTGGGCCCTCCTGACAGACAGGCAGGCAGCCGGGGTGGGGACATAAGAGATAAATGTGGGGTGGGGAAAAACCCAGCCAGGGACACCAGCCCAAGAAGTTTGGCTGGGACTGGTCTGTTGAGAATGGGAAATGGAGGCAGGATGCGTTAGCAATGAACTTGGTCACTGCTATAGAGTCCGAGGGGCTAGGGCAGCACTGTCCAACAGAAATATAATATGAGCCACATATGTAATTTTAAATGTTCTAGTAGTCACATTAAAAAATAGTACATCTATGAAATAGATTGCTCTCACAAATAATGAGCTTCCCTTGGTCTTAGCAGCCAGGGGTTCCACACTCAAGTGCCCTCAGTGCCCACGTAGGTAACAGAAACAAGGGGATGGCATATAAGCACATTTCATACTTTCCTACAAAAATAAACAGCATAGCAAATGCAATGTTCTGCTCATTAATGTAACTTCAGTGCAGGAATTCTAGGAAGGGTGGTGCCTGTGGCAAACTAGAGCAAGTCCACCAGGTCTAAGTTGGCTCTGGCGGACTTCTGCCTCATAGGTATGGGGAATCAGTGTTGCTAGACTTCCAATTTTTGGAAAGAAGCTGGCAGTTGGGATTTTTAAAAGTTATTAGTCAATTCAAATTTTATTAAAAAAACAACTGGGTGGGCCGGATCTCAACCTCTGGTCTCCAAAACCTTAACCATGCCCTGGACAGTGTGACTCGGTTGGTTGAGCATTGTCCCATGCACCAGGAGGTTACCAGTTCAATTCCCGGTCAAAGGGACCAGCCAGGGTTGCAGGCTTGATCTACCAGGGATCATGCAGGAAGCAGCTGATTGATGTTTTTCTCTCTCTCTCCCTCTCCCTTCCTCTCTCTCCAAAAATCAACAAACTATTCTAAAAAAAACCAAAAAACAAAACAAACAAAAAACCCTTGACCATGCTTTACAGAGGAGGAAACTGAGATTCAGAGTTGTTAAATATTTTCCCAACTTCACAGCAAAGACAAAGAACTAGTCTTGAGGTAATTTCTGCTACGTCTGCTAATAACCAACATCGATTTTTCTCTATTCTTATTGAGAATTTACTAGGTCCCAGGTTCTGTGCTGAATATATGACACCGTGAAGAAGATGCTGTTTATGATGACGCCAGATTTAGACAGGGGAAGCCCAGGCTCAGAAAGGTGGAGTAAATTGCCTAAGATGACACTGCGGGGCTTGAACCCAGGTCTGTGTTTGATTACAAGACTCTAGATGGCCCCCTCTGGCTCCACTCCCTACCACCTCACCACACTGAAGAACCAGCCTGGAGGCCAAGGCATCTGGTGGTTTTCAAGGTGAGGCTCCTCCAAAGGGCCTGGGGCTATGGGGTGGACAGCATCCTGCACCTCCACCCCTCCCCACCCCTCACCCCCCACCCCCACACCTCCATTGTTTCATTCCTGTGAACTGGCTTCCACTGAGATTTTGTTTGAAGAAAGAATGCCACTTTCATTTTACTTTTAACACATTGCAGATGGATCACGAGAATTCCTGCTTCATATTACACAGTGTTTTACAAAGTATCATACTTTAAAAAGATACTAGCTTGTAAGAACATGTAATAAATAACTTCAAAATGCCATGGGTATTTAATTTTAAAGTGTGCGTTTTTTGTACTCACACAAATAGAAACTTATCTGGTCACTGGGTAAAGCTAGCAATAAAACTACTGGTCCGCAATGTGTTAAGTTTTAAAACTACTGATTGCCCAGGGTCCCTTGGTTTACAGGAGAAGAAACTGAGGCCAGGAGGTGGCAAGTGCCTGATGTCCCTCTGTAAGTCAAGACCAGAGCCAGGCAGAACTGGATCCTGAAGGTCCAGCCTGGCCGCCAGGCCCTGGCTGGGAAACTGTCCACTGGGTGTGCCAGGGCCTCCCTCCAGCTCCTCTGGCCTCTCTCCAGGAAGGGCCAACTGCTCTCTGTCTCACCACTTCCCGGGCTCTTCCTCATGCCTGTTTGGATAACTTTTTCACCCTTTCCTTCACAAGCTCTCTCTGAGGTATGGCTGCCTCTGCTGCCTGTCTCAGGGAATCCTGGGGCCTTGGCAGTGTGGCAGCCCAGGCTTGGCCAGTCCGGCAGCAGACAGTTCTCAAACAGTGGCTGTCTGGGCAGAGGGAGGCCTGTTTACCCAGGGCAGGGCCCAGGCAGAGGCTGTAGCTTCCTCCCCATGCCACTGGCCCATCTAGCCACTCAGCACACTGACTCGGCTCTCCCCATCTGTATTTGCTCGTTCCACAAATATTTATGGAGTGCCTACTGTGTGCCAAGCACTGTTCTGCATGATGAGGATATAGCAAGACAGCCAGATACCCTGCTGTAATGGAACTTACACTGTAGTGGAGGAGACAAATGATAAACAGACCAAGGAATGCAGCAGAGACTCCAGCACTGTAGAGGATAACAAGGTTGATACTGATGGTGGAGGTGGGTCAGCCTTAGATTTAGGTGGTCAAGGAAGGCCACTCTCAGTGAGGAACATTGGAGCTAAGACCCAAACTATGGGAAGAAATCAGTTATGGGAAGATCTGGAGAAAGGGTGTTCCTGGTTGAGGGAATAGCAAGTGCAAAGGCCCTGGGGCAGGAATGTGGCATAGTTGAAGGATAGTAAAAGGATCAGGGTGGCTGAAGTGGAGTGAGCAAAAAGGAGAAAGACAGGAGAGGCCAACAGGGAGACAAATAGATTTAGTTCCCCAGGGGCCTTTTAGGTCAGGAGAAGATTTCAAGGTTTCTGTTCAGTGTGACACAAGCTTCTGGGAGATGTTTGGCAGGAATTTTAAACAGGATTGTATCCTGAATTTCTCCTCCAGCTTTAACTCTGCTTTTTCCCTCTGTGGCTTTCTGTCCCTCGACTCTTATTTCCAGGTACACTTGAGAGTGTTTGAAATAGCATTCAATTATTCCCTTTACCTTTTTAATTTACTTTTTTTTTTTTTAATCAAAGTTAAAAAGGTACACAATTCAAAAAATCAAATAGTTCTATAAAGCTGAAACTCTATAGCAGTA